>NC_090890.1:15705841-15750841 GCF_036669925.1 Montipora capricornis
GTACAAGTGACAAAATCCCTGACAAAATCTCATGAACTAATGGCTGTTCACGCCTCGTGTCAAGAACGTTACAAATAAAACAGTTTCATAAATATATTGTGATCCTTGCTTAGTAAACAGTACCATGCCACTGGCACGTGGACTCTAAAACTTTGAACACCCCTGTGCAAGACAATAAAAAGCACCACAGGAAAGTACTTTTAGGTAGTTTTTTAAACTGAAAATACTAAAATTGCAGTCAGGGATGGACATTAGAATATAAAATTTGTGCATGACACTGACTCTTGTTAACGTTAGAAACAACGTTAATAAAAACTTCAAAGACGTTTGGACGAAACAACTTCCGCCTTCATCGGTTTTCTTAAAAAAGCCAACTGCGTGACGGCTTTCAAACGGTTCACAGTTCTGCACGTGCTACGCCAGCAAAAAATTAACAAACGACCGCTGCGCGTGATTACGCGAGCGATTTGTAAACATCCGGGATGTCAATATGTTTGTTTCCTGCGTTGCTGTCTCTCTGCAGTGTCTCTGCGAATGCCATCCTCGAGAAAAAGTCTCTCGTGAATATTACGAGCCTGGTCTACAATTGTCACATGATCGAAGTTTATACTATGGACAAATTGGTTCGCGTGTTGCGCAACTTTGAAATTGTTGTCTCCAACCCGAACCGCCCTTTTATGTTCCTGTAACCTTGTTTCCAAAGCTCTGTCAGTCTGTCCATAGTACACGAAGTTGCAATCAACACCTCTGCACTGCAAGGCAGAGGGTTTGTTCTTTGGTCTCGAGAAACACGCGCAGCACGTGCAGAACTGTGAACCGTTAGAAAGCCGTCACTCAGTTGGCTTTCTTAAGAAAACCGATGAAGGCCGAAGTTGTTTAGTCCAAACGTCTTGGAATTTTTTATTAAAGTTGTTTCTAACGTTAACAAGAGTCAGTGTCAAGCACAAATTTTATATTCTGAGGTAGTTTTTTATTGAAATGGTGACAATCCAAGCTTAAATGAAATAGAGCAAAATAGTCATTATTCTAATGGCCGACTTATTCGCTTACTCAAACGCTACCAATACCATAGTCATTTGTCTGAACAATCGCATCGAGGAATTTCAGTCTTTAGAAGTTCTATGAACCCGAAGAGGTACGATTTTGCTGTCTTTGACTAAAATTCCTGTTTCTTTGAAGAAGATTCGAAACTATTTAATCTTGTTATAAATGGCAGTAAGTTGCGTTCGTGCAAGCCACAAAAAAAGGCTTGGCTGACAAGAACGAGACCAAGCAGGGCCGAACTGGTCACATGTTGTTCCACCAGTTTTATTGCAAAGGTTGCGGTTTGATGAACGACCCCATATAAGGCGAGCACCGCACCGCACGTGTCATCGCGTGTGCGTTCAAATAAGCTAAACTCACGAAAATGTGCGGTGAAATTGAAACCCACACTGAGATCAAGGAGAGTAAAACGCATGGATGGTGAGCGGGATAAACTTCCCCCTAGGCCACTGTGACTTTTCCTGAGCGAAAAAATGTGGGATAAGTACATAATTTAACTCAGTCATGCACCTCGCTTCAACATCTCTGTTGTGAGATTTTTCGCCTCTTTCGTTTCATTTTCATTTTGTCCATCGTGCTGCTGTTCCGTGATGCTTTGAACTGTTCTCGAGAGGTTTTATTGAGTAAATAGCTGAAAGTGTTCGTGACTTCCATCTATGCTGAGACGGGTGATGGTCCTTTCGATTGCCAGTTGTGGAGACTGGTTCGGAAACAGAAAGAACTGATGCCGAATTGTTAATACATTCAAAGTATTTCCAATCTTCAAACTTGATTGTATAGTGAGATAAGATTTTATGTAACTTAAAAGAAAGAAGTTATCGTAAAATAAACCCAACCGTGAATGGCCGAAAGAGAATAGTGAACAGCAAGCCTCATTCGATACATTCATCGTTGACACCTTTACATTTGTGAAAAAGGAATAAATCATTTTACTTGCACCGTTTCAAAGGAAACTTAACAACTTTTGTCAGTCAAGAAAATTTGTGTTAATCAACCACTTCCGGTTTTTCTCTAATCAGAGTTATTTTAAGCTGTCGTCTTAGCAGATGGTAATTGAACCTGCTGCCGGCACTGGTGTGGAGCAACCAACAGGTGACCAGTTCGATAAAAACATCTCTGTCCGGCCGTGCTGTGGTTATTCATGCTGCACCTTTCATTCTGGAAATATCCTAAGGCTTTGAAAGAACTCGTTTGCTTTTTTGGGAACCCCTTACAGGTTTTACGCGTCAAGCCGACGAATAGGAAGTATCTGTCGGCCCACCTGTAGAAGGTTTTTTGCTTTGTCAAACACAGGTGTGACACGCCTAGTTGGTTCGAATGGCTCACACCATACGTGACTAGATTTAGAACTGAGAGGTATACTTAATATAAGACATGAATTTTTTTTTTTGATATATATTTAAGTGAGAATTCTCGCTTGTGCAATTTAAGTGCCCTTCATTCTTTTGGCAAGGGTTTACACTAAAACACTCTTGTAGCATTTTGCCTCCAGGGCTTCCAATTGTTCATTTTAGTATCTTTCCCTTAAAAGCCATCAAGAATTATTTCCCGAACGCTGTCCTTAATCCCTCAAAACTGTTTTGATTGGTTGCTAAAAAACGATTAGACTGTAAATTGTTTAAAATAGACAAACTTTGATTCGATTTCACCCAGAAAGACCGCTATCCTCAAAGAGAGATTAATGGTTTATATGCTTTCGTTAGTGCTCCCTCTCACCAAGCAGTGGACGTCATTCATTGGACACAAAAGTGTATTTGATTGCAACCAGAAACCGAACTAAACAAGCTCTCCAATCGCCTCGCTTCTAATAAAAGCACCCCACAACTAAGACGTTTTAAACTCTATTATGAAATGGTTTCGTGGGAGATCCAATAAAGATTCGTATAGTGGCAAGGGCTGTCTAATTTTCGTGGGAGTGTTTTTGATGAATTGTTGAGTGTGGTATCCTGCTGAAGTCGGCTTCTGTAAAGAAACGCTTCCCGCTTGCTCCTTACAGAGTGCAATTTAAATAGAATTCAAAGCAAATGGTTATTGCGTTTTTTCCTCGTTTCATTCAGCACTCGGAGATGGGCCAAGTCGGTGAATGATATTCATGCTAAAATATCGAAAAATACAATGGCCAAATTTGTTAAACGGGCTTTGTAGCAAGACTCTTTTTTTGTTATTTTCTAATTAAAACGACACAGAAGATTTTGCTTATCTCTGCTGAATTAAATGTGAGATTAAGGTTTGTGAATTTTTGCAATGAAAGTTAGATAATTCGTTGGCTTAATGTGAAAACTTTAAAAAACGGGGAACGTATCAATATGTTATTCATATCCATCCTTGCCACCTGTAAGAACAGAAGACGGTAGATAGTTTCATTACACTACGCAATCTCAAGCAAACAACTGCGTCCTTAATTAAATGAACATTTTTAACCATTTACAGTGAAACCAAGATATCGTATTACTAGTTGTGGTTTTACGTTTTTGTTTTCGAATAAAATAATTTTATAGTTAATGGTTTACAAGACCATGAGAATGGTAAACGCAAGTGTTTGTTTACACTTGCACTTGAGGAAGATCCTCTGTGTTTGCAGTGTTACTACGTTCCTTTTCCGTTCTTTTCACGGTTTTTTTTTAATTGCCTAACATTTTCAAATATTACTGGTCAAAGGATT
Organism: Montipora capricornis; assembly: GCF_036669925.1. NCBI lineage: Eukaryota > Metazoa > Cnidaria > Anthozoa > Scleractinia > Acroporidae > Montipora > Montipora capricornis. Next base: position 15,709,548 of record NC_090890.1, read on the forward strand.
TCTTTGTTCCCAATATTTCTATCCTTGCAACGTTCTTACGCAACAGTAGTACATTAACAAACGTAAAAAAAAAATCGCGCGTGGGGTTGCGCCCTTTACGCGAAATGGAAAACAGAGCAGGCTCTGATGATCATACCGGGCATCTTAATTCCTACATTCCGCATAACTACAATTCCTTGCGCCTTTGACTCAGTAGTATATTACGTTAATGGCGTTGTTTTTGACAGAAAAACGTTTGCCGGTGATGTTTCTGAACTTCAGTTCCTTCTGTAACGGAAGCAAATGACTAATATCGAAAACCCAATCGATGATTTCGTTTGTGTTCCTCGCTCGAACGTTTTATCTGGATTTGTTTCATATGGTAGTCCCTTTTTGGCAGGCAGTGAAACAAAAGCCGGTGTAAGACAGCCATCGGCCTTGTTGAAGCTCCATGTTATGACGCACGTTCGTTCGGTGAACATTTTTTAAATATATATTTAGCTGTTATCACGCCACAAATCGTGCTAAGCTCTCTTTTTTTATGGAAAGATAATGAAAAAAAAAAAAGAATTTTAATGCGTTAATCACCACTCGAGAAGTGTTCAATTTCACCCACCCACGCGACTGCAGCCCCACAGAACAAGCCCGCTGCTGGTAACCATGTCAACAAGGGAAGGACAACAAAATGAATACTGAGTGCCCTTGTTTTTATTATTTTATTATTATTATTATTATTTTATTATTATTATTATTATTATTATTATTATTATTATTATTATTTATTATCTTTTTTTTTTATCGTGAGCCATGCGACAATGCTGTTGCCCCAATTATTTCTATCAAGTAAAGTTTCATCAGTCGTTTAACAAACAACTTAGCCAATCTGAAGTGCGCGGTTCTTCAGCGCTTTTAGCGGTATTTTGGGTAATCATGGCAGGAAGAGAGTTATTTGTGTGCCGACCAAAGTCTTTGTAGCTTTGGCTTACTTGAAAAACCTAACAAAATTTCCAAGACACAGAATTGAGCATGTTAAAACATGCAAAAAGTTTGTGCCCTATTCTTGAAATACTCCTTATTTATTACTTGTTTTGAACAGTAGAGGAACGAACCAGTGCGCGATCCAGGGCTAGCATTCGATTGGCTATCTGAGACCTTCTTTGGTCATTGAACAATAAGAATGCCTGGTTTGTTACTTTTTGCACTTTGTTTCCTGAAAACTGCATTTATCTTAGCCAATCAGAATGGCGAATTTTTTTTCATGCATATTATAAAGTAAGACAAGAAACAGACGTGCGTACACGCTCGTGCCTTGTCTATGTCAGTCGCATGCCAATTACATCCTGGGCTTATTACTTAGCCGATTAATGAAGCTAAGCTCTGAATACGAGTCATCGTTTCTCATTGTTACATGATATTTGTAAGGGACGTTTTATCCGGCATTCCTGGAGTTATTTTTGTAACCCAATTTGTGCTCAATATCCGATGTTCTTTTTTTCTATCGTCTACGTGCTTTCGGTAGCCTAGTGTTATCGGCAAATCCAAATATTTTTCTTTCAGCGTGATCTTACGTCGCGAGGTTTGCCTTAGTTTTTTTCCTCAAGAGTTTTATTCACGCGATCGCGATCGTACACGCCTTAAGTACTTTTTTGTATGTTTTTCTAAATTATATGGAAGATAAAAAAGTGCATATGGTGACCAAACAAATTTATTGATGTTAATAAGGTCCACAGGTATTTTTACTTCTCTTTTGGAACATTGGGTTATTGAATATCGCATGCCAAGTGCTGCGAGACACGGTTTAGGGTTTACCTTCCTCACGCAGAGTCTGTTTGTAGATGTCATTGGCACAGGCAGTGCTTTCGCCTAAACTACACGTTAGTCATGATCTGGCTGAATTAAACAAGAGCTGTATCCGTGCACTGTTTCATACGTACTTTACAAGCTTATCCTATTATCCTAGTGACTGTGTGAAAGTTAAATCGCTAAAGGAAGTGGTTTTCGAAACTGAGGCAGGTATCGTATGGAAGATTCCGCGACTCGACTCTTGACGAGAAATCAAAATACATTGTGTTCCAGCGATTGAAACACACGGCATATCTATTATTTATCATGAAGCGTTTTCCCAATCTCTTGCTATGGCCTCATCTTGATCATTGTTGAGTGTCGCACATTTCTTACTGCGAATGAAATCTTAATCTCTGTGGCGACGTTAAAATGTGCTGCGTTAACATGACATCCGAAGTGCCTCGCTGATAATGTATTTTTCTTGCTGAAGCTGCGTTAATCCCCGTTTTTTTTTCGATCCGTCGTCACAGAATTCTTTTTCCTTTCCCTGATTGCCTCGATCTGCGTCTCCAGCGAGGATGAGATCAGTGATGTCGGTCTGGAATCATTTCATGAATTGGCAAGTTTTGTCTTTGATCTGGCCATAATTTTCTGGGCTAGAAGTAAGTTTTTTCATACCACAGTAATCTTTGCTAAGGTTCAGTATTTGGGACAAAGTGGGGGCCCAAACTTGTCGTATACCACTTTCCCTGTCATCACAGTGAAGTGAGTGCCTGCTCAAAATAAATACCTGGTAATGAGCCAAGCATGTATATTCGCCGAAAAAAGCCATTTTAGGCTTCAGTATTTTCATTACTCCTCACCAGGGAGGCACTATACAATAAGTTACATATACTAGAACAATGTCTTGTCACAAGCAACGAGGAATGTCTCGCGATTTTGTAACGAAAGTTTCTCGACAGATTGAGACTTTTCTCGCTTTCTGCGGAACTTTTTCATTTGAGGGCTTATGTCAACCTGTATTGGAAAGATGTTATCCCAAGCATGGCATTGTTGTAGTACTGCGACCAAGGAGCATCATGTACCATATTTACTCGATTAAACGCAGCGGCGTTTATTAAATTTTGAGCGTGTGTTTTTTCGAGGGCGGCGTTTATTTCAAAATCATATTTCTTAAGTCACTAACAAAAATTGCGGTAGATCATTTGTAAATATTATTTAAAACCGGAATGTGTTTAAAGTTCCAATGTATGGCTTTTTGGCTACGGTAGAATAGTAATTGTCTGGCTTGTGATCAACGTTCAGAACATTAAAATGCTACTATGATCAAATTTTTATCCCTTGAATTTTTAGGTTTATTATATAGAATTCCAGGACGATAAAAAACGCCGTTTACCGTTTGGAAATATCTGCATTGGTTCCGGAGATATTTAAGTTAAGTTTGAAAAATGTGTTTTTTTTTCTTACAATCCTCGAATAAACGCGGCATTCTTCTGATTGGGTGAGACGTTTCATCGAGGGCGGCGTTTAATCGAGTAAATACGAGTGGACCGATGTGTACCTCCCTTGGCGATTGCCAGCAGTAAAATATTGGAAAAAATATTACTTGAGGCAGGTTTTTTTTGTGCAATTTGTGTCGCATCAAAAATGCGACATAAGTTTAACGAAAACATTTCTCGTGTAACATTGCCTTTATTACGGGGGTAATGGCATAATAATTATTTAAGTGTTTTTTCGGTTAAACCTTCATGAGTAAAACGCAGAACGTAAACTCAAACTCACTTACATAACGTTCCTTAAGCAAACCCAAGGTGATGCTACCTAACAAAATGAGCGTGCGACGGATATGACCGGCGCGTTTCCATGCAGGTTATACGCTCTATGAGCGGACAATCGAGATTGAGTAAGCCAATAAGAATGCTAGAAACGCAAAATCTGATATTGAAAATTTAATAACCAACAGGGGATTTTCAAGTTTTTCGAGTAAGTTAGCACCATAAAATTTGGGCAATTTCAGATTGAAACGCCATTTTCTTTTTTCGAGATTAAATCCATTTCCACTCTTTTTGTCACGTTTTGTGAAGCCGGAATATCTTAAGTGCGCACTGGTTCTTAGTGTAGAAAATATCGCATTATTTTTGGTCTTCGTGGACACAGAGATGTTTTACAGTCCCCGCGTGGCTAGGCTGGCCGAAGCAGCAAAACACTGCCCTGGTTGGCCGATAAGAGCCGCATACCGATCATAAAAGGGTTTAAAACACTTGACACCGTCAAAACAACGTTAAAGAAAAGTCCACTTTGCACGGATTTAGTTGCACATTAGGAAGTTTTAATAAGGAGTTTTGTTTAATAAATAATCCCAAACCAAGTTTGAGTATCAAAAGTGAAGGAAAAGGATTACAAATCTCAGTGATAGTTAGCCCTCCCGTGGCGTTATTGCCTTGTAGCTCGAACGTTTAATAACAGGGAACGCGCTTTTTTAGATGTACTGATTTTGGATAATTATTACATTTCGTGTATCTCCTTATGGGAGTGCAATACTGTGAAGGCGAGGGTCTACTTGGACGTTTGTCACGATTCGAGTATTTGCTTCAGAAAAAGGGTTTATGCCGCTGGAGTATATATTCTTATATTCGACAGCCACTCTAGACCATTGCCTACGTGACGTACACACACTTGTTACTGTTAATTTTAGCACACAGTTCAACTACCTCTTACAAACATCCATACACGGGACGATAAGTCTTAAGCCGAGCGCTCTCTTTTAAGTTAACGGATTGCCGGATCCTCTGAAAATAACCTTAAGCACCCTTAAAAAATGTCGTAAACTGTGACGTGAGTAGCAACTCTTTTGGAAAAGATTCACGCAAGGAATGCGTCAAGACCAAGAGATGGGATTTTGAAATGTGAATTCGTGTTAGTACTACATCATTTCATTGAGAAAGTTGTGCAGAATTTCCGGTTTAAAGAAGCAAGACTTATTTATTTGATACAATTATTAAAAGGCGTAGCAGATAGGATTTTCTGCGGAATTTTGATGCTTGAAATACGTGTTAGCACTACGTTATTTTCTGGTGAATGCGTCGCAGAATTTCCGGTTTAAAGAAGCAAGAATATAATACAGTTGAAATGCGATTTATAATAAAGAAAAAGGGCTTAAAGTCTTTCTTTTACAAGGCGGACAACACGGGATAGCTCCTCTTTTGCGCTTCCTTTTGTTATGCTTGTTTGAGATTAATGTCCATCCTCCCTGTTCTTGCTCTGTGTTCTTCCTTCTTCTCGCCGTCTTCTCCTTTCCACTTCTTTTTTCTGTGGAAAATGCCTGGCGCATGTTACAGAGCTTAAAGCTAAAATGCAGTGTCACTTGTCTTAATTAATGGACGTTGATGTAAAAATCACGTTTTCTGACGTTTTACAATTGTGGTATTGACTTCGTCTGTCTGTACCGGCGAGGCTGTTACATCTTTGGAATCTCTAGGTTCCATCAACGACAAAATTATATATAGGTGACGTGATGAAGAAGACCAGAAAATGGCATTAAGGCGACTTGTAAAAAAATTAAAATACTTTAATGCGTGACCATTTTTCCATCCATATACCTCTTTTCCTTTGTCCTATTCTCTTACGTTGTCCTGCCATTGTAAGTGGTAATTTATTTTATGGCTGTCATTCGGCCAGTTGTGACGTTTGGTAATATGGTATTTATTTACCGCTAGAGAATTAAAACGAGCTCGAATATTTTTCTCCTACAGGCACAAGAAGATGAGGAGAGGGACAAGATTGAGCTTATCCGCTTGGCCCTTGCTCGTAACCTCTCGAGAACAATCTTATAAAACCGGCGCCACATTGACTGAAAGTGTTAATCAGAGGGCAAAAGTTCAGTGGATCCGGAGCGACAAAGCACAGAAAAATCTAAGGCTGATAAATACGGTTTAACCCTTTGTAAGAGACCACCCAAACCTCAACCAGAAATTTTAGTGTTACTCAGAAAAAAACGCGCTCTGTTAGCGTCTGTTAGAACTATGAGTGATTTAATAATGATGTTCCTGCCCTCTGTTTTCTAGCCTAAACCCCTAACCACCTTCCCCTCCAGTCTTTTATTGCTCATTGTAATTACCGAGTTTTGCGTTGACATACGAAGTTTTGCCGCATAACATTTTTCCTCGCGATCGTTGGACTTGTACAAAGTGTAAAGGGCGTGACTTAAAAATAGACTCTTTCTCTGTACCGATGGGACTTTTAAACGTCCTGTGCTGTTTCATCGTAAACGTAACTGAGGGATTAATGAAATCTCTTGTTGAATGCCTGGTTTAATAACGTATTGATTTCCTTTAGGGATATATCTTAAGTTCTTTAACAAACTGTTCAGATGTGTTTGGCCCTACTTGTACTTTCTTAATGGAACATTTTTACCTCCTTTGTTGGTTCAGTTTAAAGAGAATAAAAAATATGAGTTTCGGACAAATGTTTGTCCAAGCACTTTCTCCATTCAATTCTGAAAAAGACCGTTTTTCGGAAATTCGGACAAGGGTGTCTGAAATCGGTGAAATCATGTTTCTGATATGTTTTCTAACGCTTTGCAGATTCTCACCAAATTATTATTTTACAGTCACTTACGCTGTGGCGAAGTTAGCCACATGCAGCGAAAATTACGGAGAGAGTCTCCATGTTTATTGCGTTCGACATTAGGAGAACGCAATTTCCAATCTTCAGCGCCATCTTGAATTACGTCATACGTGCATTGATACGTCATATGCGCAAATCACGATCGCGCGCCTCATGATTGTTGGTTCCCATCAATCTCGTCCCCAGAGTCCGCTTTTCTTTTGGTCAGCACCAAGAACACGGATTCTCCAATTTATGCGCAGGCCTTCGTAGTGAAGGTCCATTTTTGTAACCGTTGACAACCACTGTTGTTTTAAATTTCTGAGCGTGCGAAGACGAGCCGGAAGTCCGGGATTTGCCTTGGAAGTGGACAGAGTCCGTGTTCTTGGTGCTGACCAAAAGAAAAGTGGACTCTGGGGACGAGATTGAGTTCCTATAAGATTTTTTCTTTACCTACCCTTTTCGCGGCTTCCAAGGCGACTGTTGAACGCACTTCAATAATCCGAGATTACCACTACTTACATCGAGTGGTTTTCAATTGTTCTCGAAAGTAATCCCGTGATTTGTCTCAGTTTTTTTTTTGTTGTTGCACCACATTTTCAGACATTCTAACACTGGTAAAACAAAACCAATTTGAAATTGTTCGCTTTTTACTTCGCTTTACGCTGTCCTGCATCCATTTTCTTTGTTTTATCGCTGACTGGGCCGAAGTTGGAAGTTTTACCGATCTTTCGACACAAATGGAAACCTTTTTCGAAAATATTGAAGTTCTCAGTAATGAATGTTTAGGCAATCTGAATAAAAGAATTTTGCACATCTTGTTGTGTGTATACACGTGTGTTTAATTATTGCAGCGCCAAAGAAGATTCCCGGCAATGAAGCTGTTTCATATTGACCGCAATTGTTTCGTTTAATATGCACCATTGCCACCATACATGTACGGAAAGCTTCATTATCACTGCTCGATTCTGTCTTGTTTAGTCAATTCAGGCGAGTCGAGCAATCCCCGGCGGCCCAGAGTTATATCATGAGTTAAAAAAAGGCAAGTTGATTTGAGTAGGGCCGATCAGTATTGGCTAAGAACTAAGAATAGCATTTTAGTGTAAAGCAGCCCCTCCTGCGTTCACCAATGTTATTTTATCTCTCAGATAATACGCGGGCTGTGATTGGCTAAATTAGCTGTACAGCCCGCTAAATAAAACACTATCTAGCAAGTTTTTGATGTCGTTTCTGTTACATAAACTTGTAAAACTGTTTTAATCTCGCAAGCAATTATTTCAAACAGCCAAGAAGATTTTGACACTGCAGTCTTTGTGGCAGTTGAACCTTCCGCTTGGCTTCGACTAGTTTCTTTGCCCGCGCGCCGGATTAACCTCAGAGATATCTTACTAACCTCGTTTACTCGGTCCGTACCGAGAACACGGTTAGTAAGTGGTATATCTCCCCATGCACTATTTCATCATAAGAAATTCTTTAAGAAGGACGACTTAACACTTGCCATGAGTGACACACCTCATGTTATATCTTAATTATAAAAAAATTCCGCTTTTGTCAACTGAGCGTTTTTAGCTATGCATTTTTCAGCGTCGGACGCCTCTTAGTTTTCCTTTTAAGTACAAAGTAAGCCACACTTCATTTAATTTAAGTAAAACACAAACCTGGCTTTTAAGTATATTCATTCTATAGTCACAATCATTTGGAAGCCCAGTGAGCTGCTTTTATCTTTGTCGAATAATGTTACCCGAATAGTGAACAACCCTGTTGGCCAAGCCGGGTCTGATCCTCTCTCTGTGTGCGCGGTAAGCAAAGACACAAACCTATCGCCGGGCTTCAACAGATGGAGACAGCTGAGTGACCACTTTGTATTTTCGGACCCGACTTTCAATTTCTTGGAAATACCCAAAGGGTTAGCTTTTCTTCAGATGTTCCTATAGAACTGGGTTTGTATTCGTAATTTTCGTAGTCGGACTTATTTTTGGAGTCTGAAGGCCTTTAACCACAACGGAAGCATTGATTGGTAGGCATAGGAACAACGAGCTACGTTTCATGTGCCTTAAGTACCGTCCCACCCTTTCTTTCAACTCTAGTGGCTCTAGTCACTATTCTTTTGTAAGTTTAAACCGCTTTCTGCTTGTTTGCTACTATGGTAATCGCGTTGTGTAGAGTTTACTCTACCCTGAGTGCCAGGGGAATTTTCTCCAAGATACGCGCAAACGTCCTCTAGCGTTGGCGTTGAATCACATTATCCTGATCTGGAGGATGGGGGGGGGGGGGGGGGGGTTGTTAAGGCCATGATAATTCTGTCAAGAAGTCTGAGAAGTTTCGGGAATTAGTTTAACACTCTGTCACCAGCTCCTCAGCGAAAATCAGTTTGACGACACCGGTTTCCTTGACATTTTTTATAACAACTTAAAAAAATGGTTAAATGAATCAATGGAAGATTGCTTTTGTTACTTGAAAGGGATGAAGACAAAAAACGTCGACTCGATCGGCGATTTATATCTTTACGTTTCACTTTTCACAAGCATGTTTTTGACGTTGGACAGTTCTTTACGTTTTGTTATTTTTTTGTGGTTTTATATTAGCTTTTATTCAAAAGAGCCTCGAACTACCGACCAATCTCCTTCACAATATTTACTTGCTGGATGTAAAGATCATCCTGTTTTCCGACAGTTTAAAAAACCAATATGTGATCACGAAATTGATGGAAGGTCCCACTGTTAAAATGTCTTCCATTGCTCTTTAAAAGCAGCTAGCAGCTATCCCTCGGTAAGTCTTTGAATGCATCGAAAGCAGGCGAATGTCTCAAAAGCTCTCAAACGTCTGTGCCAGTTACATGATGGCAATTCTCTTGTTTGAATGAGTTTTATAGTCTGTGGTCGGTCGTTGAAGAAATCTAGCAAAATTCCTTGAATAGCATGATCGAATAAAGACGCTTAAACACAGACATGTCATATAAGTCGAGTGAACAAACAGGAAACCACTGTGCTCGAAATCTTGATCGGATTAGCGGAATTCTCAAGCATCAACATGCCACCGTACTTAGGACCAAAATATCTTAACGGTTTGTTACAGTTCATAGTTAACTATTGAATGTTGTATTGGCTTTATGCGGGCATCAAGAGTTTAGCAATTTTTGATGAGCTCAGCTATCTTCACTTTGAATTCAGCTGCCGTGAAACTGAAAAGGCAAGTTCAATACTTTTTATTTTACCGACCCCATATTTACACCATGTAGATCATGATTGTGTTGAGCACGTTTTTTAAACGAAAGAAATATTTATGACGAAGCTAAGAAGTTACTCTCGTTTCATCATGTTATAAACAGCCGGTTCATGGCAAAGAATCGACGAAGGCTAGCATTAGATGTTTTCGGAGAACAAACTAATTAGCAGTGGGTCTATGAGTTTTGGGGGAGGAAGTTAAGAGCATGTAAGAGGGTATTAAATAGTCAGCAGGCATTTTACTCTTATGGCATTGTTACATATTTTAACGCCTTTGTTCACTGTTATCAAAGTTCGTCACAGGTGAAATTGTGAATGGAAAACTGAAAAATACGAGATCCAATATCGAGAGCACACTTTGGCAAACGACCTATAACAGAGTTTTTGTGTACAAATTTAGATGAGAACCGATGAATCATTCTCACTAGATAACTAAGCGAATGAAAAGCTACGTAACAAGTATTCAGTATGCTATTTATATTAATCTTTCATCCACTTGAGATTCATTTGTCGAACAGGCTAGCTATCCCATCGATTCAAAGGCGTCTTATTTCAAAGACGTCTTATTTCAAAGAGTATGGAGAGGCGACATCAAATAAAAGGCAATAAATTAAAAGTGAGTTTTCAAAAGGATAAAAAATGGTTTTCTCGTTGTTTAATTATCATAATAACTATGTTATTCTAAGATGCAAGAAATAGGTAATCATAATTATTTTTTTCTTATTTCAATTTGAAGCGCGCTGATCACAAAAAAAAAAACTTTCCGAGAACCGATTTCAAGGGCTTTCGCGTTCAAACTTTGCCCGGCATCTCAAAAGAATGAATTTTTAACAGGGAGTACTTTACAATGAGTCAGCAGTTTTCGTTTGTTGGTTGCTTATCATCTCAAGTTGATAAGTTTTGTTTTCGGCCGTATAACCGCTTTTAAATACACTGATTAATGCAGAATAAGTTCTGCAACCCTGTGGGCTCGTTTTCAGGACCCGAAAATAAATAACAACTGTTGACACGCCGGTCACACAGCTGAATTGCCCACGGCTTTACTCTCGGCTTGAGGTTTTGTGCACGCCTTTCCGTCTTGCATTGCGCATGCACTGTTGTTTGCTTTCTATCAATCCAAACAGGTTAACTAATGTCAGTGCTACTTTCTGCCCGTAGCGGCGATGAGTTTCAAAACTTAAACTTGTTACGTTAAAATTTCGGATTAGCAGAATTTTCATAACGTAGTTGGGTAGCTTGACGTTCAATAGCTCAATCGAATTTTCATAGCAACTGAGCCAAAAGTCAACTTGTTCCTAAATAAATTATGCATGCATTCAAGTTCCTCTTTTTATGTTATTAAAATATGTTTTGGGATTTTCTCACGTGCTCAGTTCCAAAACACACCTCACCGAAGTCACAAAATAAATGCAACTGCTAAAAGTACTTTCTAGATCTTGATACAGTGCTGGATTTAGTTGATCCGTCCATCGCATATTAGACGAAATAGTTCTTGAAGAAAAGAGTAATACTGAATATTCTTTTCCCTCTTTTTTCCGCGTACCAGAAGACAATCAAAGTTTCAATCCCACACCGCTTGTAGTTTCAATGCTCTTCCTTTCTAGCTTGTGATGATTTTTAGCCAGTGGTTTTTGGCCAGTGGTTCCGTACCTCGTCTAAATATCGTCGGTAAAACAACAGAATAGTTAACAAAAAGATCGAATTCTCGATGTACGCCAATTTTTAAAGGACGAACTTTGCGTTTCTTGTGCTACATTTCTTTAATAGAACTAAGAGGTTTGATGTCTTAGCTTTTCGGTTTTTTTTTTCATTAACTTGTTTGAATTAAATGTTTCATTTTTATGATGGTAACCAAGTGATGAGGCTATCACTTCGAAACCTGGCATTTCCACCTCCATCTTTGAATAAGATTTTTCCGGCTAACCCTAGATGGGTACAAATATTGCTAGAGTCGGCTTAATGTGTAACTTACGAAATTTAAATTTGATCGCAAAAATTCTGCAAAGTAGGCGGTAGATGCTTTGCAAAACGAAGACTAGGAAAGCACGCCTGCAAAGCTGGCCTCCAGAACAACTCGGAAAAAAGCGATTTTAGTTTTTTTATTTTGTATTAATTTTCATTGTGGTCGGTAGATGAATTTTAGAAATTTCACATTTTAATTTCACTTTTTTTTCTTTTCAATCGCGTCAGCCGTCATCAAAAATTCACTTTAGAAAGAAAAATGTTTATCAAGAAAATTGATTATTTTGGTGGTGTTACCTTAAAAAATTGTTCTCTGTGATGCTAATTTTTTTTTCATTTTAAAACTGTAGAGCTGAATTTTATAATTCCTCAAAAAATAAGTTTGTTTCTTTTTTCAGCTGTTTCAGACGGAGACTAATCCTTGCACTTTACAAAGAGTACCGTTCGACTGCAAACTCATTAAACTTTTATATTCAATTTCGACGATTATTGAATGTTAGATCTGTTTTTCTCCTAAAATGTGTAAACCAGCTTATTTCCCGCTTATGCCGAATCGGGCGCGTTGTAATTTGAGATTGATGCACTCTGTACTCCATAACAACCTATTAGATAACAATTATCTACTCGAAATTTCGAACCGTTGAGTTTTCGAACGACAAAATAAGATAGCATGTATTTGTAAGTTTAACGTGAATTTTTCACAATTTTAAATGGATTAGATATTTTGAAGGCCATTAGGCGAACATCTCGGGCTTAACACTCCCCGAAACTTTCAAATTTTTGGGTAATTGACCCCTCTATAGGCAATGGCAATTTGTCAAAATACAGAGGGATTACGTTGGCGTTTTCGTCTTGATGTAAGTTTTACCCACTTCCGGTTTAAACAACGCACTTCCTTTTAGAGTGCTTTGGGAACTTCCGCTTGATTTTTACTCGAAATGGGACGATTTAAGCTTCCTTTAACTTCAAAGTAAGGGCACACTTTGGTGCAGTTTCCATGAGTACTCGATGAAAAAAGTCTTATAAAACCTGGAATAAAAGGAACTTTGCCGACGAAGCACTTGCATTTTTTAATTTGTTCAATTGACACTTGAGCAATGAAGGCGGCAAGTTCAAACGTCTTAAATGATGCTTTCCATTGAGCTTGTGTGAAATGTTAAGGTGGCTAATTGTGGATTTACAGCTCGAAACAGTTAATACTTCGGCAACCATAGTCGACATTACAAGTCTGGTCGGCGCCGAGGTTATTGGTAATAATGTTGCTTTAGTTGTTAAAAATTCTCGGATTCGAATCTCCATATCCGCCGCACCGAAACGCGAAATTAAGACGAAAAAGCTATCACATTCACTGCCTGTAAAATCTGTTTCCGAACCGCGGAATGGCATTACTTTCAGAAGGAGACAGGTACATTCTCAAGAAGAACTCGATCACTTCAAAAAAACCTATCTGCGTGACCACTGGGGGGCATCAATATTACAGGTCACTCATTCAGAAATCGATGCGCCGTGATTCGAATCGTCATTCGGGTCTCATCCCAAATCCATGTAACGCCGAGCTTAACTGTTGAATAACGCAGCCTCGAAAGTATCATGCCCGCCGCAATCGATGGAAAGACCATTTCACGTTTGTGAAGTTCAAAATATTCTTTAATTCGTACCCCAAGAAGCGAACGTGTGGAAAGTCAGCAAAGGTGGCGATAAGAGCACATAACTTTTTCTCATCAAAAGAACCGGTCATACATGAAAGGTACCGCCTGGATGCTTGTGTTCCGTGAAATATTAAAATCCGCGTTCCCGCTCAGTCTAGATAACTAACATCACAAAGCCCGAAAGGTTAAAGCAAGCAATTCTAAGCGATGTTTGTCAACCTCTCCGTTATGATCAACTTTTACTCGTAAATTGCTCGGGCAAACACTCTTCAAGGACACAAAAAGGGACCCGAAAAGATAAATAATTGTTGTGAAAAGTTAAAATATTTTGTTCGGTCCTTATTAACCTAATTTCAACCGAAGCCTGGTTGAAAAGTGAGCCGCTCTCGGTTGCGAGAAGGACAAGTTGGAAAAATATTATCCTGTAATACAACCAATAATGTGTTAAGTGAATTGCATAGTCCCGACACTTCATCAAATAAAATAATTCATTAGCAGATATTTTGAATAAGACTGCCGGAGATCGCGGAAAGCGGCTGATGAAACAAGCACAGAGAGAGTCAAAATAATATTTGCCGGATCCAATAGGTCGAAAATGCTGTGAAAGATAGCCTGCGTAGGCTTGAAATCGGCTTCGAAGTTGTTCTCGAAGTGGGCATTTTCAGAACTATGGCACGTATGCCGATTAAAAATTACAAACAAATTTCCCCGCCAACCAAACAATCAGCAGAGCTCACTTGTCGAATTTGATTGACATCGATATCCTTTTCGACTCGCCGCTCTTTGCTTATCCAAGATTGGTAATGAGAGCATTTAATTCATTTTGTGGTTTAAGACGATTCGCCGCTCTAAACCCTCATTTAACAAGGAACATAATAACTCAGAGCGAGCAAGCGCTCCAATTGGCTGTCAAAAATATCAAAAAAGAGCCGCTTTATTTCCCGATCGTTCCCAAACCGTTGAGTTTTCAGTGGGTCTCACTGCAAGGCAATCAGAAAAGATCCTACCAGCTGCACTTAATTAGAGCCATCGTCAACATGTGTGAACTTAGCATAAAGCACGTGGTATCACCCAAGGCACCAATGCGCGCGTTCTGATTGGCGCGGTCTCGTGCACCGTTGTGACGTTTATTCCCGAGGGATTGATCGTTTGTTCGCCGCCTTATGGTAGCGGCTTCGTTTGAAGTAGCTCTGCAACCTTTACCGCACTTGAAAACACTTAGAACCCAAATGCAGAGTGCTTTCGAGCCCTGCGTAGCTTTTCTCGCGCAAGAAACTCTTCAAGACCAATACATACACGTCAAGATCGTCGATCCTGTGGCATTCAATCGTTCAGTTTTTTTTAGTGATCATAGACTAGGCACATTTGAGCAGTTCAGCGGAGCGTCGCAAGTGATATATGTATTTGAATATTTGCTTTGAGGGCTCACCGCGGCTTTCGTTTGATCTCTGCGAGCCATTCTCTTAGTAAAGATCCGACGGAACAACAGAATAACAGCCTGTTAGCTCATCTCGGCTGAATGCGGTCCGCAGTTCTTGGCGATTCCTAGCCATGGAGTTGGAGCAAACGCTTCCTAAAGGCTCTCGAAAGGGTTATTATGGTTTCAAAGAATCACAACAGAAATCTACCACACGTGAAACATTACAAGCCGGATCAGCGACCCAATGCCCCACAAGCATACGACCCCCTCCAACTGGCGAAGATTCTAAGGACTCAGATCGATCGAAGGGAAATTTGCCATCGTCTTTGAAGCAAGAATCGTTCCTTGCGAGTCCTCGAATGACACCGAGAAGGGTTTCGAAAAAGGAATCGATCACGGTGCGCGGTCATTCTGGACTGGAATCAGACGAAGAGAAAATCGCACCGTTGGGTTTTGAGCCAGAAGGTAGCGTAGCTTCTTCTCCACAGTGCGAGCGATGGCCGACCAGCTTAAGTAATATGCTTATGGATTGCCAAGGGTTCAGCTCTTTCTATCAATTTCTACGACAGGAAAATAGTGAAATTATTTTGGATTTCTGGCGAGCGTCCGAAAGTTTTAAGCGAATGGCGCCCACCTCACCAGAAATGAGAACTACCGCTAAAGCGATTTTCCAGAAGTTTATTTGCGCCGGGAGTTATGATGTTTTGGAAATCAGCGATTCGACTAAAGGCAAAATAGCGCAGCACGTCAATGATCATCCTGTCGATTGTGAACTTTTTGAGGAAGCTTTATCAGAAATCATGGCTGATTTGAAAAATAATCATTTCCCGAGGTTCATGAACTCAACCCTGTACAAGGAGTGTGTTCAGAGCGGCGTTGAAAGTCCCAGAGATATTTGTGACAGGTTTTCTCAACAGACGGCAAGATTTCATGCTAGATATCTGCCGACTCTGCCGGAGGAAAAGGTCTTAGGATTTGAAGAGATTGAGGACGATGGTGATCGGTTTGAATTTGAACATCGCAACAAAAGTGTGAAAGGATTGTCTCATTGTGGCCAAAAATCGGGTTCGGATGAACACAATGCAAGGTGAGTGATTCGTTCAGTCTCTGCCAAAACAAACCGCTTTTTATTGTGAGCATAGCCGGGCGATGTCTTGTGATTTCTTGGCGGATTTGTACACTTGAAATATCTCATCGAGTCTTCTGACAGTTGTAGAGTGCAGTTATCAGCGACAATTTATATTCAGTGTTTTTCAAATACGATTGGTAGATGTTAAGCGATGTTATTGCAATTTACTTTGTGTTGTTTCGAGACGATAATCAGCACGACTTTGTAGTTAATGAAAGCGTGAAGTCGATTGAGTTATTTTGGTTGCTTCGTAAGAGATTAGAGCTACTTTCTCAAGGATTACTTATTAGACACAGATATTGCTTCTCTTGTCTCGAGCATTTGATTCATTTAATTTTTTAAAGGTTAAGTTTATATTGGTGAGTTTGCCAACTCGGCGGAGAATGTTTGCAAAATGCGAGTCTACTGTACCGTTTAATTGAGATTATTGATGATTTCCAAGGAATGCTGATCCTTTGTTTGGAACTTTAACCAACTCAATTGCATGTGCAGTTATTTGCAACAAGGCCTTTCATCCATGTTTTTTCCGTTCGAGATATTTCTAATTGCAATTCTCGAGCTTTCAAACAGTGGCTGTGATCTTGTTTGTCTGACCTCCAGATGAAATTAGAATAGGTGAAGCGACATGTGTAAGTGCCATTCTCCTTCACACTAAACGTTGTTGTTTTTGTTCTCGAAATGAACACCATTCATCTATGTGGCTTAAGATGTTCTGCGCTGTGTAAAATTCATAAGTGGTCGAGCAAAGAACTGGAATGAAATTGTACGTAAGGTTACTATTTTGTGGCATTTAAAGATGACGTTTTTAATTTCGGAGATTCTGTGGTTACATACCGGCAAAAGATGGAAAATGCGTTAAATCTATCATTTTTTCCAGCAAAATAAAATCACCATGTAGAAAAATGATTCTTCGCTCTGTAGTTCGGAGTCGAATATTGCTTTATTTCGGGTGTAGTGTTCATCAGCTTATCCCGGTAAACAAGTTGGTTGTATGTTGTT
This sequence comes from Montipora capricornis, assembly GCF_036669925.1. NCBI lineage: Eukaryota > Metazoa > Cnidaria > Anthozoa > Scleractinia > Acroporidae > Montipora > Montipora capricornis. The sequence goes on from NC_090890.1 coordinate 15,726,300, forward strand.
ATTGTGTAGTTTGGTCAGAAGTACTTGTAATTTGGAGAGGGTGTGAATTCCTCAGCCACTGCTTCCAGTCGGGGGCTTGACACTCGAGAAGAAGTATCGGGTTAATGAAAATGATCGGTAGAGCTGATTGCATTTTCTCGTGCAGTGCTCCTGTGGTCGTTTTCAAATGGTTTTCCTGTTAATCCCACGGTTGGTTGGTTTCTCAAATGCTGAATTCTTGCATCAGAACAAAAAACATGACAAACAGACATCACCAAGTGGAAAGTTGTGGAATTTATGACCGAAAGAATCTGTTATAACGTGCATTAACATTCTGTTCTTTGATAACTTCCCGAGCAAAACGGCAGAAAAATTCCCTTTAGAAATTAGTGTGGTGCATTTGTGTTTCGTAACTTCGAATGGGCTACAAAGGAGAGAATATTGCTACTGGTTTTGCTCAATTGAATTAGCTTTTTGTGGGCAAAGACTGCTTGTTTGTTCAAGAGAGGGTTTTGCTTCTTGTTGAAAATGCTGTTGAAATTGTTTTCAAAGCCTTGTGTTTTTTAACCCTTGAGAAAGTTGTTTCTTTGAATGGGATTCAGCCAAGCATGACCTTGCATCTTAAGAAGAATGTTTTGGTTCCTTTGGGGTCAACAAGCCATGAATGTTCTTACTTGTTCCGCTTGATTGTTTTGGATAATTTTTGCATGGTTGACTTTTAGTGGATCTACTAGACCTATTCTTTAAGACACTTTCTCTAAGAAGTGGTCTCTTGAAGCTAGACAATTTGCTTGTAGACTTCTCATGGTGCAACAACTTCTTTCTAGACCCCTGCTGCTATCAGAGATCAGAATTTTATCCTCAAAGGGAAAATAATAGTTTTGTCACTTTTGATTAAGGGTATGCTTGTAAGTAATAGAGAATTTTGATCTTTCATTGGATTTATGATCCGATCCTATTTCAAGTCCAGGAAGTGTGTAGAATTTCTCCCTTCTGGAATTTAAATCAGAGAAAGCACATGTTTAAACACTTAAACTGTTATTGCATACTTCAAGAATGATCGGGATGCAAATTGCAGTCATTAACAGGGTTTTCTGGGTTTGCAATTGCTGTGTGTTGGAGCGTGATATCTGTAATTAACTAGAGCCAGTGGATGTATTCTTAAAATAATTCATTTAGATCTTACTTGGTCCAAGTGGATAATAGCTCTTACCAGTTTCTGAACTCAACGTCACACTCCAATTTAAAATAAATTTCACTGCAGCTATAAGAAAGGGGGGAAGACAGCATCACATTGTATCCCAATAGTAATAGTACGAATGATAGGGCGATGTTAAAGTACTTGGGTACCTTTTTGGGGATATATTAATGAGATATGTTGAGCATTGTCATGTGGATGTCACTACTGCACTTAGTTCATTTGCAAGTACACTTCTTGACTTAAAAACCTGTGTGCATCTGATGGAATTTTGGTTTCAGTGATTGGTGTGGGTAACTGAAGATGACTTACATGTACCAACATCGAAGGAACTAAAAATAAGTTAACACTAAAATAGACATTTTCCCCTAAATATTAACAAACAATATAATGCAATATTTATCTTCGGATTGTCTGCGGAATCTTTTCTAAGGCCAGGCTTATAATATTGGATGGCTGCCAAGTTGGGAATGTTGTGTTTTTTTTTTTAACAAAATACTGTATAAATAGGTAACTAAGGTTTCTGTGGTGTAGAAGATTATGGTTTGAGTACTGGCAATATACATACATCTCTCCTTTGAAATATAAAACTAATGAATGAAACATTAAATTAACTCCTTAGATGTCTACTACACTGCCAAGTTCCAATAAAGCAGCTCCTTTCTGCATATCATTACCCTACGGCTCCTGTGGGTTCCAGGATAGAATCGGAGAACCAAAGTCTATCAAGTGATGCTATGACAGAAGATACGCTCTCAGTGACAGATAGTGCCTTAACAGAGTAAGTTAGAACCCAGATGGGTGCTTTGTTAGTTTAGTCACTTATATCATCTGTATTAATGTTTAAAGGCTAGAGAAGGGCAGATAGATGAGTGTCACGAAAACCAAAGCTTTATTGCAACAAATCCTTTGACCCTTTTTTTATCTACTCAACATCCACCATGGGTAGGAGAGGCTTTTTCTGCATGATTTGAGCACTCGACTCAAGTGGACTGTTGTTGTATCAACCTAAAAAAGTGACATACACCAAGGGTACTCAACATTTTCTCCCAAGAGGCATGACTTTATGGTAACCAGGCTTCTCTGTGACAACCTACATGTGAAACATTTGGGAATCAATTTTACTTTTAATCTTTTGGTTTAGTATTAAGTTTGGGTATCACTTTTGTATTCTGTAGCTTATTATAACACTTTAGTATCGTAGAAAGCCAAGAATGGTAAAATTGGGGTATTGTTGGTTTGCTTTTGTGTTTGTGTGTTCATTGTTAAAAGGGAATTTAACTGTTGTTGTTATTGCAGTGATACATCATCCAGGTGCAGCGGGGGAAGACACAAATGTTCATCCCGTAAAAAGTCTGCTGGTTATAATCATTTGCCATTTGTTCCCGTGAGTAACATATCTGTCTAAGTGTTTTTTTCTGGCATGAATAAGATGATGATGCAAGGCTATAATGTGGCTGATATTTCCTCACAGGAGGCAAAAGGCTAATAAGTGGATTTAGTGGGAACTTGGGATCGAGATGCAATTATTCATTTCATTTCCAGTGATTTTTAGCTTGTCATTCTCGCACACGTCTTAACAGTACTACTTACTATGACCAAAAAAATCATTTTTCTTTTTCTTTGGATTTCAAACTTTTTAAACTTAACACTAAGTGTGAAGGCTTGATTTCAAAAAGAGACCTGTTTATTTTAAGTGGAATTTTCCTATTTAATGGTTCACCATTACTAACTTAAAAATCTTGAAAGAGCTGGATCAAGGAGAAAATGACGACAAAGACTCACTAGTTTAAGAAGGCAATGTGTGTGTACTCAGCTGAAGTAATATGCAGCATAGGAGTTTCTTGCGATCAGAATGTTAAACTCTTGAGAGTAAATTACATGGCTTTTCCCTAGATTCAACCCTCTAAGGCCCAATCAGTCAGTTTTTAAACGCGAGTAAAATCCAAAAGTTACACTTAAGCTCAAAATTTTGCCAGTCAGGGGTCACACTTTCAAACTCTGAAGAAAATTAGGAAGTAAATTTTTGATCATAGTAGCACTTAAATATTAAAAATTCACAGCCTGAGGGAAAGAAGAAGAACTGGAATAGAGTCAAGTTAATTAATTATCTTCATGTTTTTTTCAGCGTACACAGCGTGTTCCAAAAGAGGCCAGACATCCTTTGGCAAGTAATCCACCAGAATTTGCTAGGGTTCTCACAGAGAAACTACAGAGAGTTATACTAGAGCGAGAACTTCAGGAAAGGGAAGCTCGCAACCTTTCTTCTCATTTTGAGGTGTGCAACATTGTTGATTTAAGAGAGAGTCATATAGTTATAGTTTATTTACCCACAAGGAACTTAAAAGATGTAACTCGTTGAAATGCTCTTGTTCCAAGCATGATACACCACAGAGGACAGACCACCACACCAGGAACTCCATGCCCTACTCTTTGTGAATAGTGTGTGGGTTCTTTTGCGAACCACAGGATTGTGAACATTGAAGGGTTGTGAGACTAGGCCTATAGTTTATCGTCCTTATCCGAGAAGACTTGAGAATCTAATCATTTGAAGATGTCACTACGAAGGCAATACTTTCTCCTCAGTTATTTAAAGACGCTGAGTGTTGTCTGGCTGGAGTCAAACTCACAACCTGCTGCATGGCAGCCCAGTGCTCAACCAACTGAGCCACTGGTGCGGGGATAAAACATCACATGCGTGTACTTTAAACCCAATAAAACACCCCTAATTAGACTTTAGAAAACAAACAGCAGTGTTTTATCAGGTTTAAAAACACTAGACATAGCAGAGTGGTTCTAGACCCAATAAAACACATGCTGCAAGTTTTCTGTACAGCTTCGAAAACATTCCACAAAAAGAGCGCCCCTCAAGGGACTAATTTATTTTCATAAAGAAGAGTACATAATAGTCTGAGTCTCTGCATAAATGTGTTAGTTATTGTGCAGGAACTTTAAAATTAGACCTACCAAATTAGTTTTACCCATTTCTATTTGTAATAATAACAATAATAGTAGTTCAGATATGCAGCATTACACAAAAGAATTTATTTTTTATAGATGCCTAAGAAATCAATTCTTCAGCAAGCCATTGAAGCTTCAAATAAAAAAGTTCCTCTCAGCACCATGGCAATGTCTGTCGTTCCTGAAGCTGTAACATCTTACAAGGATCAGTACGAAAATGTCAGTGGTGGGGTGGAGGGCTGTGTTCCAAGCACATTTACAGCACAAGAAGCTTCAGATACATACACACAACCGAACATGCCACAGCAATCGCAAAAGTTAAAACCATCAGTTCCAGAGACTTTGCAAGTCCCTGTTGAAGTGCAAAAAAATGAGTCTGTGCAGGAAAGTAATGTATGGGAGACACACCCTGGACGAAGGGATGATAACATTCCTTTCCTACCTGTCAATCATCATCGCATAATGCAGTGGATGGAGGAAGGTGAACAAGCTCAGCAAGGCTCGCCGAGGGAGTCAAAGCATCATCGTCATCATTCACTGTCAACAAGAAATACCTCAAAGAGCAGTAAGCAATCAACAGCTAGTTCGGTTAGGCAGACTGACAAGAGTTCTCGCCATTTACCCAGTCAGCCAATTGCATCAGATCCTTTAATGCCCCCTCTTCCAGTGCCACATCCATCTTCTGTTTTGGAGGGAGCCAAACAGAGATTACAGATTGAAGTTAAAGGGGCTGAGAGACGGAGCAAGCACCATCCGAAGCAGAGGTAACAACTCCTGCCTGTTTTTGCATTAGATAGTCTCAGGAGACACATTTGTAGTTTTGCAGCTGTAGGTTTGCCAAGTGAAGTCATTGCCATTGACTCCTTGGAATGAGACTTAATAGATTTTACTCTGTCTGATGCCAGAGGATTTTACTTGTCAATGGGGGTGGTTCAGCCATTGATGGGCTCATTAATGGGACATTGTCATGTGATGACATGCGCAGTATTTCTCACACCCAGAGATTTCAACAGACGTTTAACTCTTTGCTTTTTCTCTTCAAGTCTAGACTAAAGATGGTTTCCGAAAAGCAATTTAAAATTCATCCATGATGATCCATATTAATGGCCTAATGACTTATTAAAAACATACCTTGGTGAATGTTACTGTGTAATCAGTGGGTAAAATTTATTTTAAAGTTTTCATGATTTTCTTCTCAGGCCTTCAGTTGCTGGAAAGGATGTGGAAACATCATCACACCGAGGAAAGAATAGTGCATCATCTGCTTGCTCGACAATGGAGTCCTCAGGTTATGGACATTCATCTCATATCCCCCATGAGAGGGCACCCTCTATGGCAGGGTCCATGATGTCATCTGTGTCTCATTGTGATGCTGCCAGTAAAGATAGTGGTTTCACTGGTTCTGACAAAAAAAGCAAGGATAAAGATGAAATTATAATAACATACTTTTTGTGGGGAGAGCCAATTCCATATAGGACAACACTTCCTGGAAGATGTGTTACACTGGGACACTTCAAGACTTTGTTACCTCCAAGAAAGGGAAGTTATAGGTGAGGTTCATTCCTTTTATTACTCACAGATTTTTGCTGTTGGTGTGATGGGTTTATTCCAAAGTTGTTTGTACTCAGTCTGAGTGTTCTCAGTTGTCAAACTTTTTACTGATTAGCTCGGAGAACATGTTCCTTTGTCATAGCTTGTGAACATTCTATTGTGATTAATCTAATTTTTAGTATATTTGACCTTCATAAAGTTGATGTCAATCAAGGTTAAAACTGACCCTATGTTTGGTAACAAGTTGTTTTCTTCCAAAGTGTGGATTGAAATAAATGTCATTGGATTTGAGTATTGTCAATTATGAAGATCCATTGTCTCTGTTATCTACATGTACCTCTACCTGCAACTTTAGGAGATCTTGGTCATGCATTTTTCAATGTCTACTCTTTTGAAAAATATTGAATTCAGCTGTATACTGTCACTCACAAAAGTTTCCCATTTAAGCTTCTGCCACAAACGTTGTGTGCCACATCTTCACTGAAATTACACCCTGCATTGAAATACACATTGTAGGTGTACCATTTTCATCAAGCTGTGCTGTAAAAGTGAATTTCCACGTAATGTCATAAGTACCTTGTTTTAAATGAGCTGAGGATCAAGTAAAAGTGTTGACAATGAATTATTGCACTCTAACTACCTTTTACAAGTGCCACTGTAAGCGATAATTTTTTTTATTTTGAAGCTGTGCTAACAAGCACTTGATGCCTATTGAAGTTTGTTCATTTGCTCTTAAATCATAGACTCACTTATGTACATAGCGGGTTTTACTGTTCAGGCCCCAGTAGGTCAAAGGTCAGATAACTGTATCCAGGGGATACCGTATGTCAGTATTCACAGTATAAAATATACTTCACCTTAAACGTTGGACAAGATTTTCTCACACTTCTTTTAACTAGATGTGCTTAGTTAGAGTGAGCCTATTCACAGTTACGACGGCAAATACTGAAATCTTTTCAGAGATTGAAACTGACGGACCGTCACTGTCACTTATCCACCGGCCTTTAATGAAGCATCTGTGGCCCAATTTTTAAGATGATTTACTCAAGGTTGTGATATTTGGTTAAAGCAGTAGTAATGAATTGTCGTAAACGTTCTTTTCTTTGGATAATCTTTCTGGTGACTTTTTGTCTGCTCTTCTTGAAAATGAGAACATGCTCGTTACCTTAACCATTCACATCTAAAACGCCCTAGGACCCACCCCCCAAACCCTTGACGAGTAAAATCGTCTGGCGTTAGTTAAAATCTATTAAGCGTTACTCTAAGGGGTAAATGGGTTGAAAAGCTGAAATGAACGAAAACCCTGGAAAATGATACTATTATTGGTATTTGTTTTAACTCAAGGCCATCTTCGCATTTTTCTTTTTCCAGATTTTATTTTAAGAGATCAACTGAAGACAGAGACTGTGAAGTTGTGTACGAAGAAGTGAAAGATGACAGTGTTGTTTTGCCGACCTTCGATGGAAAAGTAGTGGGAAAAGTCGAAAGGGCAGACTCTTGAATTGACCAAATATTTATCATTTTTAAAGAGAAATTGTACTTTTAATACTGAATGTTTTATATTCAGAAATGATTTTTAAATATTATAAAGAATACAGGGTACAAATTACCCTTTGGAGTGCCAGAGAATTGGCGTTAGGTTTGTACATAGACTATAATATATTTGTAAATGCTACGTTAATGTTGTATAATTTTATGGTTACCGAGATTAAAATATTATTTTCCATAAACAGTGCTTGTCTCCATCTTACGCCAGTGTCAAACCGCAGTGTATTTTCCTAGGATCTCCTTCCAGTTCTATCGCGCAGTGTTGTCTAAGGTCGAAGACTTGTGCCTTTCCTTAAGACCCCAAAGCCTTTCATTACAAAATCTGCTGACTGCATCGATTTGATATTTGACAACTATTCACCAAAGTGGAGCTGGAACTCTCTGGGACTGGTAGGCTTGAAACTCGTTCCATCTTCTTTACAGGATCTGTTGAAAATCCCTAAATTGTCGCATTGCTCTTCGACTAAACGAGTATGGGAGGCAGTGTGACCCAGTCGTTAGGACGCTTGCCTTGAGATCCGGGGATCCCGGGGTTAAAACACGATCTGGCCACTGGTTAAATTTGTTCCTGGTAGTCCATGGTTCAACTTTTCAGCTGCACTAGCAAATTGCCAGCCAGCCTGCGTTCGGCCAGTTGGTATTCTTAAAAGTTGTTGTTGAATGTTCGGTTCTGTTATAACTGTTTCATTGGCTCTGAAAACCACCTATGGTGAGTGGTCAATTAAGTATGTATTGTGTATTGTAGTAAAAAGTCATTCGTTGAAACAGTTGACACTCTCTTGGCCAAAGTATAGAGCCAGCTAAATCAAATCAAATCATCAAACACCTCTAATAAAAAAAAAACAAAACAAGTCATTCAAAGGTTCCCTCCCGGTGAGTGCCATCTCGATGACCACTTCTTATGACAAGGGCAGCTGTATGTTTGGCGGCTCCATGCTAACTTTCTTAGACCTAAGGCTTTGTCATGGGCTAAAAACCAGGTAATACCTGTCGATATCTTACACAGTCTTTGACAAAAACTTCTCTTGGTAACCAGTAGGGGCCCATTTTTCGGAAGTCCCGCAAACATGTCACGTCCGAAAAGCGATTTGTGAAAGTGCGATCCACTTGTTTTCGATTGTTTGAACAACCGAACTTTTAAGACCTTTTAACATTTTCTCAAGAAAACAAACAGCAAAGTATAGGGAACTATAGTATCCGGAAGGTTTAGGGCGGCTGCAGGAGCAATCATGGGGATGGCCATGGGCTATATTTAACAATTATTCCATGAGCGCGGGTTGGATTACACTTGCCCCAAGTCGTCTTTTTGGACACACAAAAACGGACTTTGAGAAAGTCTAGAGTTGGATGAGATGGTAAATAGCCAAAGAGGCTAAGCACTTGAGCGGGAGATCAAGTTTCCAGGAAAATGACGCTAAATTATATGATGGTTTCTGATTAGAGATTATTGCTGCACACCCCCAGACACACCGCCGACCTAAAATCTGGTCGGTAGAATATGGCGCGCTGCAAGTGAGAAAAGTCCGTTTTCCGCCACTGGACTCCCACAAAGACGGACTTTGAGAAAGTCTAGCGTTGAATATGAGATGGTAAATAGCCAAAGAGGCGCGTAGCGCCTAGTTGGCTATAACCAGTCTCATATCCAACAAGCGCAAATGGAACAATTGTCTTATTAAATTCCTTAAACCCCAAAATCTTGGAAGTACGAAATATGAGGCGAAAAAAGGGAGAAAATCCCAGCGAAATCCATAAAAGCTTGACAAAGATGCGATGTTGTGTAGTAGGTTCATCAAAAAGACATTTCGGAATTGATCCAAACTTTCCGCAAAAACGTTGTTTCGCTTTATTCAGAGAGAAATTTCGCTTTCCGGCGATAATATTTTTAGTTTAGCAACGCTTAGCGCTATCATTTACCATATAAGGTCAGACTAAGGTGTTTGAGCTGATAACTGAGATTGAGTAAACCACTCAGAGAGGTTGAAAATTTAATAATAGATTCTTCCCAATCCTCCTCTGAAATTATTTGCTGGGAGGACTTGTTCAAAATCTGGATAACTTCATCGGTGAGTTGATAAGCCACCATCCAATGTTTTCCACGTTGAAAGCTGTGAAAGGTTTTCGCATACTCTTTATTTAAATGTGTTTAGTTAACAAAAAAGCAAAGCTTAAGTTAACAAAGTCTTAGTTAACAATAATGCAAAGTTTTTTTCGTATCACAGTTTAATATATGATTCATTTCATACATCATTTCGTTCAAGTTAACAATTTGCTACTTTTGTACTTTTTTCAAGTGAAGTGAGCTATTTTCAGTCATTTTCATCAGTGACTCTGGCAGTTTCGTATCGTTTATTTCACCGCCTGCTGTATAGTCAATAAACGTGATGATCTGTAAGCCTCATTACCGAGTATTTGTCAGTTTCATATGCGGGTTTTTATCGAACGGGTTTAAAACTCACCAAGTCACTAATTTCAAGAGCACCCAACGAGCAAATTGAGCCAAAATCTTTAAGAGACACTTCTAGGTTCCTTGTCATGGATAACTGAAGACTGTCTAAAGAGATGTTTTTTTCACACAGAAGAATTTTAACTGTTAGGATATCTTAGCTGGAAATTGAAGGGTTCGAAACTTTTTGGCATGACTATTATGGGGGTGGGGATAGGGGGTGAGGGGTAGGGGGTGAGGGATAGGCGGTGAGGGGTAGGGGGTGCAAAAATATCCCTTCCGTCAAGTCAAGAAGTATGAACTAAAAATTAGTCTATATTCTGATGATACCACGGTCTTTGTTCGTGACCTTGACTCTGTGACGAGCCTACTAAATCTTTAAATGATTTCCACGCTTGTTCTGGTCTAGAAATCAATCGAGACTGCTAAAACAGAAGCAATGTGGTTGGGTCAATGGAAAGAAAGAACAGACACTTCCTTCCATTTTAAATCGCCAAAGGAACCTGTCAGTGTTCTCGGCGTTTTCTTTTCTCACAACCAAGCAAGAGCTAACTGGTTAAAATCCTCGAAAAAACGCTCAAAAACGAAGTTATACTTCTGGTAACGCAGTTAGCGTGGAACAAAAGAATTCGCCGGGGACGACTCTGCTTCCTGGAAAATAATTCCGGCTAACAGCATCTTGCATAGACATGGCAGTCTCGCCTTCCTAACAAGTTGCAACTTCGCAATCAATACGCTTGCCTATGAAAACCTTCCAATATTTTATGAAAATATTTTAAACTATTGTGCTGAGTTCAAAAACTCCACAGGCTATGATTTTAAAACCCGTCTATTTACTCCGCTCTTAGACCGTTTTCGTTCCTCCAACTGCCGAAAATAGAATACTCAGCGACAGTTTTACGAGTGACTCCATCCAAAAGGTCTATCTACTGTCATTTACAATCACAAACGAACTGTCAAAACAACAATGCTCCAATCAAAGGGATTCATAACCTGCTTCCCACCCGCCCTACACTTTTTCGTGACGGCCTTTTAGGCAGCGTTTACACGAACTCGGTATCATTTGTAACCGCATCGATTTCCAGTGGACACCATTTTGAATTTGTCGATTCAACTTGAAAAAGTTAACCTAACACTTTTCAAGTTTTCACAAGACGCTAGCGCATTTGCTTCTCGTGACAGTTTCCCTTTAAATGGAATTTTCCAAACTATTTCTTCTCGTACGTGGTCGTTTAGGTACAATCGCGGGGGACAACTGAGACTGGAGAAGCAAGGCGAGGCATAGTTTTCATTAATTCCGCCCGAAAAGCAATTCATGAAACTAAGATCTACTCATTTTGAAGAATTGATACTTGAACTTATTTTCAACACTAGAGAAGCAAAACTATTGCAACGTTTCATGACTTGAAACGTTTTCCTAGTGAAGCTACAAAGCGTTTTATTGCACCGGAAATTAAATATGCCTGAAAAGTTTCGGTGTCTGACATTAGACTGCTGACTGCCTACAAATAGTACTGATAAACAGTGTTTAAGTTTAAGAACCCGTCTTAAAACGGTTAGCTTTCAATAATTGTGATTTAGGGTTAGTCTGCAGTCTGTGGTCTGCAAATGTCAGACACCGGAAAAGTTTCGGGCTTTCGTCCCTTGAAAGGGTGGAAAGTAAAGGAGTCTGGGTTCTAGAAACAATCAAGATGGCTGCCTGCAAGAGTGTTGTGGTTCTGTGTCCGAATGCACGCCGACAAACCGTAAAAGTAAATGCAACTACAACTATTCTTCAGGTCTGTTTTTATACTTCATGTGATTTCATTCTTTTGTTGCTTCGATGCCCAAAATCTGTGTGTTCAGGTTAATATTTCTTTGACAAAAAATTGCTTGATCATCATGACCATACGTGGACGTCGTCTAAACTTTCCATTTTTTTGTTTGACTAAAAATAATATAGCTCTGTGTTTATTATGTTAGGTGCTTGAAGAAGTTTGTAAAAAACAGGGTCTTTCATCTGAGCAATACGCTTTACAGTAAGTTTTTTTTTACTTAATTAAGCAATTGAAACGCTTTACAGTTTAAAAAGGTGATAGACAAAACATTGTCCCCAAGTCCATGGACGACTCCGATGGACTAACCAAATGGACTACCGTAAAATAGACTACCTCTAAATAATACTATTTCGAATGAGTACTATTGAAAGAACTGAATTGATTATATACTTACATTACACGTACCTCTTTATTTTCGTCAATGTAAACTCCGTGGGGGGGGGGGGGGGGGGTGCGGGCAAGGGGTGGGGGTTTGACCAAGATGCAAAAATTCTGGTCAATTTCCCAAAGGTGGGGCAGCATACGTTCATCAAAATGTAGTTAGAAATCCCCACCCCGGACTAGATGGCCTATGAAGTAGCAGTTTTTAAAATGGGTGCATAGAATTAATACTGGTGATCAATGCCGTTTAAAATGGGTGTTTATGCTTAATGCACCTATCAATGTTAAGCCCCTGGGAGGAGGAGGGGGGGGGGGGGGGGGGCTAACCATGAGGTCTGTCCCCAGGGTAGGGATTTTGATCGTATGTGATGTCCACAGGCTAGTGATTTGATTGTACAAAGGACATTTTTACCACCTTCACTTGACGCTGGGTGGACATTTTGACCAATTATTTTGTCCCAGGGGTGGAGAATTTGAATTCTTTTAAATGAAAATGTCAAAATCTCCACCCTATGCCCGACCATGCCAGACCATGCCTGACCATGATGTGAAACATTCTTGTATGCTCTTTTTCCTCAAGGAGTGTTAAAGCTCCTACAGAAATACTTAACAACACAGCAAATAAGAATCAAAAAAATATTTAAAACAGGGTAGGCCATATTAGAAACTGCAGAATTTACTCAGTTGTCTCGCAAATCATTGCTAAGAGTAAACATTGAAAAAAGGGCATTGTGTATAGTGCAATGGGGCAATAATTTTTGTCAGCAAAATTGGAAAATTTTGATTCCAGGGAAAGCTATGTGTAGTCATGGGACTTAAAAGAATTACCTGTGTGGCTAAAAAGAATTAGTAGTATCTTATTGTCAACATTGAGGACCTCTTTTGTAAATAAAATATTTTCCAGAAACCAAAGGAAGATTCTCGATGACACGTTACCAATCAGATATTCTGGATTGTCCAACAATGCTCATTTAGAGCTCATTATCAGTCCGAAATTAAAAAAAGGTTGGTACAATGTACTATCATTTGGATTGAAGTGGACATTATACCTAGGATGATGTTTAATTTTTTTGGTGAGGTCAAATGTGACATTTTAGACAAAGAAATACAATATTAATTAATGGGATTTTAGACTTACAAGAGATAATAGCCTTGCCAGAAATTGATGTCACTGCAGTGTGATATTTAAATAATGAAAGAAATTCATTCAAGGTCAGTAAAAACAATAAGGAACACTTCTTACTGTTAATAAGTATTTTTCTGTTTTTATTCTATCAGGGATCCATATTTGTTTTTTATCGAAGTTGTCAGCCGGGCAAGTAAAAATTTTGGGTTATGCGTGCATATCTCTGTTTTGGTACGTCCTATGTGCGAATGATGATCAGGCACCGCACACCAACACACTGATTTTTGGGCAAGGGACAGTTTTAAGTAATAATCTCTCAGACAATTTCAACAGATTCCAGACTTTCACAAATTTATTTTAAATTAGTTTTTTTTACGTCATCACCTCTTTACTCCATATATAATTAATAAATGTCTAGTTTCTAAAGGAACTGTGGTGCTTTGTTGGTGGGAGAGTGAAACAGGAAATTTTGGTTTTATCAAACATGTTGATAAAGGTCAAATTACCACTGTGAACGATTTGGAAATCTGACATTTTAAGCGTTAGCCCTTTGTCAGAGTGAATTCATCCTTTATCGACCTTTATCAACACATTTGATAAAACCAAAATTTCTTACATATTAATACTTTCTTTACATAAATGCATAGTCTTCATGGCATCTTGGCTTGTCTAGTGATTCCAAAGTTCTCCTATCTAATGCCCTTTAGAATCACTAATTACTCCTAGATTTGTGTCCTAAAGTGATGAATGGTCAGTATTCCATTAAATATAAGTATTGCCATTGAAAAACGGCTTTACAATATGGTACAATATTGAATATTATTTTGTTTAGAAATCTACCTTGAGACTTGCAAAACAAAGAAAACAGAACTAAGCTGTGAAATTTTGACCATAAAGTCTCATAGCCGTGCCTAATATTGATATATCAAACTTGGCTTATTTTGGGAGGCGCGGTGGCCTCACGGTTAGTGCGCTTGACACCCGATCGAGTGGTCTGGGTTCGGGGCCTGGCCGGGGACATTGTGTTCTTGGGCAAGACACTTTACTCTCACGGTGCCTCTCTCCACCCAGGTGTATAAATGGGTACCGGAGTAATGCTGGGGGTAACCCTGCGATGGACTAGCATCCCATCCAGGGGTGAGTATAAATACTCCTAGTCGCTTCATGCTACAGAAACGGGAGATAAGCGCCGGCCTGATGAGCCTTCTGGCTCGTAAGCAGAGGCTTTTTTAAACTTGGCTTATTGAATGTGAATGATAGACATGAGGATGCATTTTCAAACCTTTATGGAAGAGTTTCACAACTTTTAGGAAACGTTTTTAGTAAGTTTGACACTCAATTGCTCAAAATCTAAAGTAGCTGTTACAAAATATATAAAGGACAAGCCCCATTCAGTACTCTCAAGGCCTCCCTATCCTATGGCAGGCATGCAAGAATTTTTCTGCCAGTTGCTTGTCCCCAAATTGTTGAAGTGCATATTTTTGTTGTTGAAGATGACGTCGCTTTTTGATGTTGGTTTTGGGGTAATTGTCGTTGTCGTTGATGTTGACTTACTTTTGTAGTTGAGGGCGTGTGTTAAGTGTTGGTTATTGTATTAGCTGTTGAATTTGGACAAATTTTATTTTTGACCTGGGGAGAAAATTTTAAACTGCTGGTTGTTTGTTGATGCTGGAAGCAAGGTTGATTTCTTGACTTTTTCAACATTCTGCCAACCATATTTGGGTCCTATAAGATTTTTTTGCCCTACTCTTCCCCCTTGCTGCCAAAGCAACTGTTGGATGCACTTCAATAATTCGAGATTACTACTAGTACTCTAATCATCATTCTGATGATTGGAATAAACAACATAATTTATTTTCTTGAATATCAGTTCACACCACCTCTACTGTTGCACTGCAACTGGAGTCAGGTGACAGGCTTGTAAAGGAGTTTTCTGCTTCTTCATCATTATGGGATGTTCTTTGTCATTGGGATTCTAATCAGGACAGGTCAGCAGTTGTTGATTTTATCAGTATGTAAAATAAATTATTTATATTGAACATAAAACATGGCATGGCATGGCATGATGTGGTTCAGATTTTTTCTTGGTTTTAAATTCTCAAACCAGTTCAATTTTGATTTTTCTTTGTATATTATTCATTATCGTAATCTAAAACAAAGGAAACTAAAATTGAACTGGTTGAAAACGTTTTAAACCAGTTAACAACGGCATCAAGCTGAATGGAAGGTGGGCGCCTGGGATGTCCAGGAGCCTCCACTGTGATCAGCTAGCCCCTAGTTAGTAAAACGCTCCCATGGCTAGCAATCCCCACAACGCAGCCAGCCATAAGCCCCCACTCAGAGACATCCGGGCACCTGTCACACTGTGGTAACAGGGGGTAGAGGGAGGGAAGGAAGCAGGAAAAATAAGAAACCACTAATGCTAAGAAAAAACTGCTAAGAACGAAGGCCGCACTTGTAACACTCTGCCAACATAGCTCCAAAATGGCCACTACACTGACACCGCATTACCTACATGAGCCTGTGCCCATACGAATGAACCACTGACCACTAAAAGCAAACAGCTCCATTTGTGAACCTAAGAAACCAGCATCTCTTTGTTGTTAACTAGGTTAATTTATATTTAATCACATGAAAACATTTGAATCACAACATTGACACATGGGTGGTTATTGCAGTTAGTAGGGAGGGATGTTGCTAAGAGCCAGAGGGTGGCCAACTTACTGTTACCTGTTTTAAACAGGTCATTTAAACACCTGAATTTAAATGAAATGCAAAAGTATAAGGAAGTCTCTGAGTAAAATTAATGACTCAGTTTCTAAGCAAGCCAACTTTGTTTTTTCCTGCTTCTAGAGTCAGTCATTCAATTGGCTGGACAACCAGGCAGTCAATAATTATAATGATAATTACCGGTATTATTATTATTATTGGACGTAACACAAAACGCGTGACAAGAGTATTGAATATTTCCATTCACCATATATGATAGTAGATTCCTACGAGAGTCCTACAAATTCCTATGGATTCCTGCAATGATACAATATTTTTCCTGCAAGGATAAGCACAGGGTTACTGAGGCAGTTTTCTGAACAATGGCAGAAAGCGAGGAAAGTTTCTCTTTGGTTGACAAATTTTTGTGAAGTGCGGTTAAGAGGTGAATTGGAGACCTGATTGCACTAACTAGTCAAGACAATTAATTAAGCAATTGTGTCTTTTATAGATACCTGAAAAATTCGCATGACTTTAACAGGATTCAAACCCATTACCTCGGTGATGCTGGTGCAGTGCTCTTAGCAACTGAGCTATGAAGCCACTCAGTTGAGAGCAGACCAATAAGCCATTTTCGAGTTCATGTCTGCCTCCTCTTCAAAACGAGTGCAAGTGCAAAGTTTTTGTTAATTGAAAATTAGTTTTCATTCATATGTAAAGTAGAACTAATTACCATCACAAAGACTTCGCAGTTAGACTCGCTTTGAAGAGGAGGCAGACATGAACTTGGAAATGGCCTATTTGTTGGCCTGAATATTTGTGAAGCATCTGATACTTGTGGTTCCGTTGTCATCAATGGTGAAAACCAGGCTTAATAGTAGCTTTGACTAATAAACTGGAAAAGCAACATGTAAATGAACATTTAACAAAAATAATACCTACTGGTACATGTTTTATTGGCTTACTAATTGTAGAATTCCTGCAACCCTTGTGTGAATTCGTGAAAATTCCTTCAAGTGCATAATCCATCATTATGATATCATTATTGTCAGTTGGGCAGTTAGTCAACGTTTGAAAAGAATCAATGGTTTTTTTAATGTAGATTTTTTTTTCTGTGAAGCACAGTTTGTCAGATTTTGATTTTTTTTAGCATCCATCAAGGAAAAATCTTAAATCCTGCTGCTGAAGAAAACCTAAGTCCGGTATGCATTTACATGACACAAGAGGTGAGTGATGCATCTTTGATGTCACTTTGGTTTTTTGCTGTATAGTTTACAGTACATCATAGTGTTAATGAAACTGTGTAAGAAAAGCTCATAACTCATTCAATAATTTACAACAGTGGACTTCCGTCTACCTAGTTTTAGTACTGTTGCGTATGAAAGACATTTGATTAGATATTTAGGCACTAGCCTGTGGAGCAATCCATCAAGTAAAGACAGACTGGCTGCCAGTCTTAAGTATTTCAAGACAAGGATGGCAAACTTGACCTAAGTAACATCTTAGACAGATGCAGTAGGTGTTATCTATTTAACTCATGATTTTAACAAGATTTAACAATTATTCCATGAGCGCGCGTTGGATATGAGATGGGAAATAGCCAACGAGGCTCGTAGCGCTGAGTTGGCTGTAACCACTCTCATGTCCAACATGCGCAAATGGAATAATTGTTCTATTAAACTCCTTAAACCCCAAAAGTTTGGAAGTACCAAATACGAGCGAAAAAAGGGAGAAAATCCTAGCGAAATAAAAAAAACTTGATGAAGATGCGATGTTGTGTAATACCTTGAAGTCAGACAGACGCAGGCTCATCACAAAAACATTTCTTACCTTTTCGGGAACTTCTAAGCTTCAGAATTGATCCAAACTTTCCAAAAACGTTTTTTTTGCTTTAGACCGAGAGAAATTTTCTGGCGAAAAGAATTTTAGTTTAGCAACGCTAAGCACAATCATTTACCAAATAAGGTCAAAGTAAGGTATATCAGCTGATAACGGAGATTAAGTGAACCAATCAGAGCATGGGAAATGCATTATCCCAGGTTGACAATTTAATAATACTTAATTAATTATATTTAATTTAGTGTATTTATTGTATCAGTTTGAATTTTTATTCCATTTTATAATTTTAGATAGTATTAATTTTAGGTTTGTGTAAATAGCAGAGGATATTCTCCCCTGCTTGATTTTGATTTCATGATGATGATTACAGTATTATTATTATTATTATTATTATTATTATTATTATTATTATTCAGTCCTTTTAGAAAGAGAGCTTGTCTATGAGCTTAGGTTATTGAAAATGGTTGTGCTGTAACATTTGGTGTATATAATATCAACATAAAAGAAATTTATGCATTCATACGATAATACATGAGACAAAGTTTTCCCTTTTAATTAAGGAAGTGACCCCTTGTGTTAAAGGGTTGTCATGGTTACTTGAGCTACTTTTTAAAGGTATGGTAAAATTATAAAAGTTGAGGAATAGGAATTCAAAGTTTAAAAAGATATACTTTAATATATTTACCACATTGTTGGACAAAATGTGTTTAAAAAATACCAAATGGAGACAGAAAATATCAATGGAAATATTTTTGTGTTTAAATGATCAACAAATTTTCATTCTGAACCTGAACTCTCCCATCCAGTGTTGGTTATGAAGTATTCTTAAATTGTTATATTTATTATAAACTGCTTTTCTATCCTTGGCATTTCCTTGCTAGAACTCGGATATCTGCCATTTATACTCGTGTTTGACCTGTGTATGGCAGACATTATTTTGTCTTTAATTCTTTCCGCCTGAAGCCAGGTTTTGTTACAAAGGATCAACAAAGGGAGAATTGAATAAAACAATTATATTTATTATGCCATACATCCTTTTTAAGGCATACATGATTTGCTGTTATAGACACCTCAGTGCTTTGTGCATTACCTTGTTATAAAAATGTATCAAGCACTGACTTCAAAATAATGAAAATAGCCTGTATTTGTGGAAAACATTGTCAATGAAGTAGCTATTCATCTTTTAATTTTATCTTGTGGGAGTTTGAAGGTAATAGCTTAAAAACTGATTTAAACAAATGATTATAATGAAATACTTACTAATCACCAAGTAATTAAAGTATTTTTTTTCCTTTTACACAGATTAAAGGAGAAGAGGCATTGAAGAATGTAACTTTACATTCACTCGGATTAACTGGTAAAAGAACTATCATAAGGTAATATTAGTATAAGAACATTATTGTACACTTTGCTAGCCTAAGGATTGTTATTTTCTCACTTTTCAAATGCATGATTCTGGATTGTTAAATTTGGGCCTTAGAGTCTTTGTATCTGGTATGATTTCACAATGACGTACCTACATTGGCTGATGTTGGCCGTCTTTCATTAAAAGCTTTTCCTCTGCAAGGTATCCTCCTGAATTCTATCAGATAATTTTTTGTGCAAGCAAGTTCCTACTTAAAGACGGTGCCTACTATTGTTATTGAACGTACCTTCTGCGCATCTTGAGATACTCAGTTTTGCTATGGGTGGTGCTTTTTAATACAGGGATATTTTTGCGCTGTTTTAAAAACTATGCATAGAAAGCAGAACTTAACGAGTGTTTTTGGTATCAAAAAGAAAAATGGGGGTAACCACATATTTTTCAGAGATATTTAAGCTTCAATTTGGAAAAGAATGCCATACACTGCTTTGTATTTTAAATCATTTTACAAATATTGTTGATTAATTAGCTTCAAAAAATGCATGGTTACCCGTAATTCTTTTTTATTATTATTTTTTTCCAATAATTGTTTTTTAAGGCTACTACACAGGCAGTTAGAACAGCAATCTTCAAAAGTTGAGAAAACAGAAACAGAAACACTTTCAGAAGGAGAGTTCAAAGGTACTTGAATTTTACAATTATGACGACAATGATGATGATTATTATGGTATGGAATTAAAATAAAGCAATTTATAAAATCAAATTTCCTTTCTATAGTGTGTGATAGACTTTTTACTGTGCAAATTGTTTCCATGCAATTCAGTAGGACTGCAGCCCTCATAACTGAAGAAGATCACTACATGGACTTGGAACTTAGTTTGGGTAAAACCCTGAGTGTTCAAGTGACCTGGGTTTGCTCCCATGACCTATCTGGGGATATCTTCTTGCATTCTTTGTGGGGTAGTCATCATCAATGACCTTGAGACCTTGGGTTTTCTTGTAGTTATAACTTTGAGGATTGGGTGAAAATTTTCATAGAACAACAGTTACATGTACTGTTCCTGAAATAGCAAAATACAATGCCCACAGTTGATAGCCAAAGCAATGTTGCATCTCTCTGTTGAACCTTCATCAAGGTACATATATGTACCTGTAGCGCTGATGTAAGTACAGGTGTAGTTAACCTTAATTTTAACACCTGCTTTACTATTCTTCACTGGATGGACAATCATTTGTCTAATAAAGTTGTGTGTGCTTTCAAAGAAAAGCTTGTTTAATAACCTGAACCCAAAATAAAACAAAAATATTTAGCTCTTTGTCAATTTAGCTGAGTGTTCGGCTTACCCGAGGTTCATTTTACACAATTCCCCTTTTCACTTTTTGTGATATTGATCACAGCATTTGTTTGTGGCATAATATTCTTGAAGATCTGTTTATTGTAGGGGGTGTAAACATAGATGGGAAAAGGTTCAAGCAGGGGGATAATCCCGTGTCTTCTGCTTACAGTTTCTTGCACAGATCCATTAGTGGAAGTTAAGAATACGGGGTGTGCAACAGAGGACAGGACTGTTAATAAACCTGTGGTTATGTCTGCAACATCATCTTCTGAAGGCGTGAGCCAGTTTGGATTATCAACTGAAGTACAAAGAGATGTTACTATGGATGATGTCAATTCATCAAAGTTGAGATCCTCAGATTCCCGTTTCAATGCACAAGGTACACTGTCCTTCATGTGTATTTTTCTTTTGTATTCTACTTTCTGCTGGGATGGCCGAAGTACCGTGACTTCATTGCCTTGTTTTGCTGTTGTCTCTGCCTATTATAAGTTCAGATGAAAGCCTGTTTCATGGAGACCAATGCTGAAGTAAACTGGCCTTTACTTCTAGTTAACGCCCCTTCCATCCCTTCTAAAATTGGTTTGTCATAATCAGCTCGTATTTTGCCTGGGGCCCCCTAGTTTCCAGATAAGGGCGAGGGTCACTTCCACCTTTCATCTTTAACCTGCAAATCAAATATACATTTATTTTATTCATCATTCCTTTTGTGGGAACGAGTGAGCCTAACAAATTGTCTTACCTAGGGCATTGCATCGGTATTCAAGAGGTCATGGGTTCTTATCCCGTTAAAGCCAACTGAATTTTTCAGTTGTCTATAAGAGACAAATTCGGTTTGCTTAAATTGTCCACTCAGATAGATGCCAGGATCACTTTCGTCATAATCCACACTTAAAAGTACTTAAGGGCGCTCAGTTCCTTTTGTCAGAACTGGCCGGCCAGACCCGTCCGTTTGCAAAGAGATTGCAACAATAATTGCGTGATAATCCTTTGCATTCTTTGGGAGGAGTATATATATCATTGTCGAAGTGTGTTAATTTGAGGGCGTTGTAGAGTTAGTGCTTCTCAAAGGCCCGGTCTGGCCGGTCAGTTCTGTCAAGTGGAAAGCGTCCAGAGATACGCAAACTTATGCAAAACGGGTGATTCTACATAGAATGTGTTGCATGATGCATGTGAAACTGGGATTTACGGTCGTTTCGTTTAGTAAGTCTCAAACCTCAACCAAACCCTAACCATAAAACCAATGCTTAGTGATAATAATTTCTATCCCTCGCCAAACTCTGTAACCAATTCTGACCGGAAACACACACTGAAGCAAAATGACTTGTTTGTTGTCAGTTGTGACACTGAAACTTTGAGAATCAGTTATTTGTCACAAAAATAGGTGCCCTTTTTAAAGAGAGCTGCCCCTCCTTGAACTCCAGCTGCTTAATCAAAGCATCATGGCTAACCGAGAGAAACAAAAGTTACAGTAAGGAAAAAATGGACTCTGAAACAGTGGATACTCTGTGCCCGGTGCCAGGAGTAAGAGCTGATAAACTTTGGGAAAGTTCCTCTAAGCTACACTTTGATTTAAAGTTATGTCTGCTATTGATTGTTTTCATCGTACATGTACTGTAGAAAAAAGCCATCACTGTAGTAGTAGTAGCAGCAGCAGCAGCAGTAGTAGCAGCAGCAGTAGCAGCAGCAGTAGCAGCAGCAGCAGCAGCTACAGCAGCAGCAGCAGCAGCAGTAGTAGTAGTAGTAGTAGTAGTAGTAGTAGTAGTAGTAGTAGTAGTAGTAGCAGCAGCAGGAGTAGTAGTAGCAGCAGCAGCAGCAGCAGCAGCAGCAGCAGTAGTAGTAGTAGTAGTAGTAGTAGTAGTAGTAGTAGTAGTAGCAGCAGCAGGAGTAGTAGCAGCAGCAGCAGCAGCAGGAGTAGTAGTAGCAGCAGCAGCAGCAGTAGTAGTAGTAGTAGTAGTAGTAGCAGTCGGACTTTATTCAAGTGTTGAGGTATTTAGCTTTTAACAACCTAACTGGGGACACTAGTTAGGTCGTACAAGAAATAAATATTACAGATAAAAATTAAGATAGGAGGTATAACTTTTAATGAACATGATTGATATCTCGTTAAAAACTAATCAATCACTTCCCTGACCTAATTTAATAAAACTGAGGAAGTTAAGAAGATAAGTCACCGTTCTTGCATTCATCCAATAGAAGTGCTAAGTTACCTCCTTGATGCTTTGCTTAGAACTTTCGAGTGTTGGCCTTTCTCTCTCGATCCTCAGGACTCAATTTGCTGTTTGCCGTAGCGCACAGTTCTATAGCGTATGATGTTAAAGTCTGCATTTCTTAGGTTTTATCCCATTTTTCGTAGATATACGGTGCTGCAAGTCCGTTTTTAACTCTAAACATCAGGGTAACTATGCATCTTAATCTCCCTTCTTAGAGAGTAGGGAGACAGCCTTTTTTCAAAAGTTCACCGTTTATGTTTCAGATTTTGACTTAAAGGCTGGTCTCAATACGCGTTCTTGAACTCTTTCTAATTTGCGCTTGTCAGGTGATCTGCAAAAGTGCCAAACAGTATTGCAATACGTCAAGTGGGGGTAGAATACCAGATTTATATAGCTGAAGGTTAGCTGAGGAGGGTATAAGGTTTCGCAATCTCAGTATCACTCCAACTTTTTGACTTGCTTTCGTCAATGGTTACTCCCAAAATTGTAATTTTTCTGAAGACTTTACCACTTGTGAATCAATTTTGAGCGATATTTCGTCTGCGCCCTCTTGTTTTGAAGGCTTCGGATCTGAAATTTGCTGGGGTTGGCCTTTAAAAGTTTTTCTTTGTACCACTGTGTGATTTTCTCTTTAGATCTTGAACAGCCCTATTGATGTTAATGTTACACATAAAAGTCATTTTTTCCCAATGTATTTGTACACAGAAGGAGTCAAGGAGCCTAAAAGAGCGAGGATAAGTCCTCCCAAGCATCCATTTGCAGATTTCAAGGTGCAGTAGAATTAGAAAGATCAACATTTATGTGGATTTTTTTGTAGTATATATTGTTATCCACTCGGATTTTTAAATTTCTACTCAGCATAATTAATTTTTACGTAGCAGGTATTTCACCTATGGAATATTTGCTTTAAATATTTGTTGGACGAATAGCGCCTTATCACGCTCTGCCACAACGGCTTCAGGTGGCACCCAATTGACTGACGTCGGAGGATTTGAAAAAAAAAAATGAAGCTCTAAAAGATATTTTAGTGAACAATAAAAGGCATTGAATTTGGCCTTTACCTGATATTTAATAACTGTTACACGAGCTCGCGTTGGAAATGAGATATCAAAGAAGCGCGTACCGTAACTCACCTTACCTTTCCACAAACGCGGCTCTTCCTCTGCCATTAGGAAGATAAAACAAAGGTCATGTTCTATTGGGATCAACCGTTTTGGGTTGGTTTGGTTTTTTCGTGTTCTACTGGGAAAGAAGCCGTTTTCGGTTGGTTTGGTTGATCAACTAATTCAACCGGCATCAAACTAGGTTGAAACGGTTGAAAAAGGATGAGTAGCGACCGCTGTCGTTCACGCGGGCTTTTTACTAGTCGACCGCGGGCTGCAGCCAAACTTTCCAACTTTCCAACGCCTGGTCTGGTAATGACTATTCCCAGGAGTTACCGCGTTGAAAAAGTGTTCAGTTGGGAAACCTCAACCGCTTCAATCGTTGAAACGGTTGATCCCAATAGAAGACGAGCAAATAATAACGGTTAGCCGAAAACACAAACTAGGCAATGGCGGATGGCAACAAAACAACTGGGATTTTGCCTGTCCTGCGCACACTAGACCCCTCTCCGTCAGCTGTGTGAAGAGAACTGACATTTTCTGCTTTATATCATTTATCGATTTGGTGATAACAATATTAGATTTTAAAAGTATTGTGAATTTTCTCAATAGTTCGTTAGCGATCATTCCTTTTTTCTTTCCTTTTTTCTTTCCTTTTTCACTATAAACTTCAATTCAGATGTATTTAGTGATAGTTCATGTTCGATTCTTTCTCACTATGAAGTTCAGCTAGTGTTTTTAAGCTCTGGATGGTTTTTCTTTAAAAATATTACATACTTCTAGTTCCCTGAGGAGACCGCTGGCATGGATTTATATCAAAGAGAACAGTGAGTACTTTTTTCATTTGATTGTTGACATGCTGAATACTTAAACAAAATGTGCTGAAATTGCAGTCAGGAATGCTACTATAAGAAATTTTGGACACTGACTTTTTTGAACGTCAAACGACGTTCACTAAAAACTTGATAAAGAGGTTT
>NC_090890.1:15755841-15758341 GCF_036669925.1 Montipora capricornis
AGGCTAATAGGACCCTAGCCATAGGGAATATTGCCTTGAAGTCAATGATATGACAATGCTAAAAACGTTGTGTTGCATGTAGTCTTGTAATGTCTATTAAGTCATTTTCATTTAAGTTGCTCTCTTTTGAACGAGATCGGTACAACTGTAACGTTCTTTATATAGTACAGGGATTCCAAACGTGAGCGAGAATGTAAAAAACCAACTACTTTACATGACAACAATACAAAGTTTTTAGTTTAATTTAAAACTTAAGGCAATAATGAGTATATAGTTGAAACGCGAAGATTTTTTTTGCACATGTATTCGTATTCATGATTCTTAGTAATCAAGAATAGTCAATTTTAACTATAATCCAATGACCGTGATAGTGGACACTCTCTAAGGAGTCTGGACTATTCAGATCATTAGATCTTTATATCTATTTCGCTGCGGATAACAGTGCTGATTTGCGCAAATATAGGTTTATAAACAAGCGATAATGCATGGAACCAAATTCCAAATGGATCAAAAGACAAGTGATTTAAAAGGCGGATGTTCTTTTATTTTTTCAAGGGTTACCAAATTTATCGGTGATAGAACGTAAATATCTGTCTTTCTTTTTTCCTACTTTCAATGGAGTATCTCCATTACATGGTGCGTTATGCGGTTTTTAGGGGTCATCTTTCTCTTTATTTTCTTTCTGTATACATTGCAATTTACCTTGCAGAGTAAATTTTGATAAATACGAAATACTAGCCCAACCCTTTGCCATAGTATTTATTTGCAAGTGTTATCCCAGAAGCAAGTGGAGCGTAATTTTTTTTTCCTATGTGTGCAATAATTTGCGGCCTTGTATTTGTATTTCCTACGTAAGAAATTAAACCATGGAGATGCAATACTTGGGTTTGGGAACTGATGGGTTTTCCTCACATCAGAGGGCATTAATCAATTTATATTTCTTTGTAATTATCAAATTAAAGTTTGCCTTCTCCGGAGAGTTAATCATTTTAATGTTCAAATGTAGCGTTTTTTTGTTAAAATTCCTGTTGCTGTTTTTGACTCTAAACAACTTAAAACAATGCTGTCACTTCCGCAGAACAAGTTGTATCCAGCCTCAGTTATTCACTTTGGATCTCAAGAAAAACGAGGTCAGTAACAAATTCTGTTTGGCTATCCTTTCATCGAAAGAAAGCAGGGATACTCGCACTTTCCTCCACTATTTAAGCAATTGTCTCTAATAAACACCTGAAAAATTCAGGTGGCTTCTACGGGATTCGAATCCATGAGCTCTGCGATGCCGATGCAATGCTCTACCTACTGTGCTATGAAGCCACTCAGCTGGAAGCAGGTCAATTTGTTGGGATCATGTGTTGCCGTGGAAGGACTTGATAAATGAAAGAAATGTATATTTGAAATGCGGGCTATAGACGAAAGATAGCAGTAATCCTCTTACTTATCTGGACAATTTAAGGAATTTTCACTGAAGCCGCCTGAATTTTTCCGTTGTCTATAAGAGACAATTGCGAGATAAGTGCGGGGATTACTGCTTTCTTTCATTTATAACCTGCACTTCAAATATACATTTCTTTCATTGGGCTGTCTTGTGTCTTTGAATTTCATCATGATTTCGTTCTGTTCCTTGCTTTTAGAGCACTTCCTCGCCAGGAGATACGTAGATAATCCGTCGACAGTCTTGGATGCCGAAAAAGCTGTCATAGATAATGGGTAAGCGGATTAAGCCATGACGTTGAAATCTATGGCTTCGGTTATGCGTTTTCTTTGTAATTGTAGTACGTACTTTCCTTTTACTTTCGACTTTCGAGTTCTTTGAGAAGCAAATTTTTAAAACATTTCGACATTAAGTGGTAATTTGGACACGCTACTCCGACGGAATTTTTGAACAGCGGATTTCGCTGGAGTTTCTAGTGCAGTGTTGTTTACAATTGTTTTCGGTCTGCATAACTAACATCATTGATCGGCCAAAGAGTCCACTTTCTCAACCTATGAGCAGAAATACCTCGCTTTTCTTGCGCTTGAAAACGACGTTATTCTCACCACTCGGGTTTTGCGCCGATATAATCATTAATGCCAAGTTAATGTCCATAAATTTCCATGAAAGTGTTTGTACAGTTTCAAACAACCCGGCCTTTGGGTCCCGTTTCTCGAAATTTGAGAGAGTTAGCGTTTGGGTGAAAAGGCATGCTTCTTGTTGTCATGAAAGCAAGAAAGTTCTCTTCTTCTGCTAACTTGTCTCTCTCTTTTCGTGACGAGTTGTTAGATATATGTAGCTAACAGGCAAGAAAAGAACTAAATAGTCTCTTTAAGTTTTGGCAAAACCTTCACTCATTCAGGCTGCCGAAAACGCAAACGTGCTAAATGTCTCTGCAGTTTGTGCCTGCTGTAATAATAATTCGAGATATTTACCCAGGCAGCTCCACTCAGCGGGAAGTGGTTTCCCAGGGAGGATCGAATTGGATTTAGAGACGTTGGTCTCTGAGGAGAGGGAAAGGGAGAGGGG
>NC_090890.1:15770841-15773341 GCF_036669925.1 Montipora capricornis
TTTTTACGTGACGTCATCATTTTCTAAAATCCAAAACTAAAGAGCCACGAAAGTTTTTATCCTCATCAGGCATAAGAGGCGGTAAATTTGTATCCATTTGCAATTTTAAAGCTCAATAGCGTGCTTCGTTTGGAAACCAGAGCATTTTGAATTTCTGAGTTATAGCTGTGCGTGACACGAGGCGACGATCGAGTTTATTGAGAAATATATATTTATCTCATGGTTTTGAGCCTTTTTAGAATTTAAAGCATCAGGAAAAGTGCTTAGGTAAATAGCTGTCTGTTCAGTACAGATGATCACTCGCCTAGATAGCCAAAGTAAGTAACAGATGTTGACACTATTTTCCGGCCGCCATGTTGGTGCACCACAGATGTGCACCAACATGGCGTTGTAAATTTCTGCGAAACATTTCGACGAATATCTGAAGTTTGGGGAAACGCACAGGCCTAAAACTTGGAGAAGTGTCTTCTTCATTTATCTTCTACAACATCACGAATTCTTGACTTTTCCCACTGGATGGTTTTCGATTAATTTTTTTATTGCGTGACATTGACGTAAATCCAGCCGGAAACGGTTGAATTAAGATAAAACTAGATGCTTCTGTGAAGCATACACTGGCTTGCCTGTGGTACGTGCTACAGAAAATCAGAAGGCACTGAATTGTGTGGTATTGAAATACAGCATTCCAGTCTCTGAAGAATAACAAATAAAAGAGAAGCGAGAAACATTGGCTTCTGGGCTGACATGTTGATAATTTTCAAGTTCCCTCACAACTTCTTTTCACCACAAGTGTGCCCTATGAGCATCCGAAAACTTTGTAATACTAAACTTCACTGAAGTCAAGCCCTGTTTCGCGGGGTTAGTGTTGGGATGGGAGACCAAAAACAGAAACATCTGACCGAAAATACTATTAACGCTAACAAATGCTGATGATGAAAAAGCAAATAAATATTGATACACAGTTTTCAGAAAGAGCAGAAGGAAGTTTCCCGGACGGTCGATCGAGAATAAAATATTTACGACATGAAAACAACATTAATTTTGAACCTTGAATATAGATCGTTTTCACTGTCACGCAATAAAAAAAATAAATCAAAAACTATCCAGTGCAAAACGCTAAGAAATTGTTATCTTATAGAAGATAAAGAAATAAGACACTTGTCCAAGTTTTAGGCCTCTGCGTTTCCCCAAACTTCAGATATTCGTCGAAATGTTTCGCAGGCCGGAAAATAGTGTAAACATCTGGAACTGACTTTGGCTATCTAGGCGACTGATTATCACTACTAAAAAAACAAGCATTTACATAAGCACTTTTCCTAATGCTCTAACTTCTAAAAGGGCTCAAAATCATGAGATAAGTATATATTTTTCAACAAACTTGATCGTAGCTTTGTGTCACGCACCTACATAATCCGGAAATTCAAAATGCTCTGGTTTCCAAACGAAGCACGCTATTGAGCTGTGAAATTGTCAACAGATATAGATATGCCGCCTCCTATGCCTGATGAGGATAAAAACTTTGGTGGATCTTTAGTTTTAGATTTTGGAAGGTGATGACGTCACGTGAAAACGATCTATAGAATATAAAAAGTTACGATCAGCGACAAACATTTTGGGAGATTTTTGCTACGTTCAAGTAAATTGCAAAATCGAAAGTGACATGGCCGGAATTCAGCGGGCGCCGTGATTATGTTACCGCGGCATGTTTACTAGCCAAACAGTGAAGCATCTGTGTCAAATGATGGCAAGATACCGGGTTTTTGTAAGTTTCTTTTTCTGTCAAGTGTTATAAAGTTTGACAATGAAATGAGCGAAGTCAAAACAAAGATCACAATCGCCCAACTCTTGTTTATGCAAAGTCAAAATTTACTCTCCAAGACGCGTACGACGTTATTTATCACCAGGTAATTCCATCATTTTGGAAATAGCAGCTACTTTATTATTCATCTGCGTCACAAGTTTTCACTGATTTTGGGCCTCATTTTGTTGAAACTCAAGCACGCTTCCAACAGGCCTGTGAACCCTTCCTGCTTACAGAGCAATACTAAAAAACCTCTCCCATATCACATTTGAACCTTAAGCTCGAAAATTCAATACACAACATGATATTATAATTCACAAAGGCAGAAAATACCACAGAATCCTTTTCCAGCAAAAATTTTATTGAAACAAACAACATATTTGCTCTTAGAGGCGAAAACCTCTTCCTATTTGATTGCGTGCGTGAAGACAAGAAACTCAATTGTGTTCAAATTACCATGTACTTCAGGTAAATACTGCTCACTTTGATTTCGTCTCGACGGGCGATAGATTGTTCTCGAAGTCCAGTGCTCGTCGCTTTTGAGATTCCTGCCTATTTTATCCAACTGACTTTCTATTATTGAGCTCCATAAGGGTATATTTTGTTTAAGGATCTACTAAAACGCCATTCGCGTTACATGACTTTCGACGCCATTGCAGGCTAAGTTAATGATTCTACTGTGTCCACCAGAGAAATCTA
>NC_090890.1:15778341-15803341 GCF_036669925.1 Montipora capricornis
AAGATCTTTGATCTTGCGTTCAAGAGATTTCCACATAGATAATATTGAGGGCTTTAACTATCATTCTTTTTAGAAATACGCAAGACTGCGCTTTTTGTTGCCAGTTCCAGGGCCTGGTTGTTTGAAAACCGATTACTTAATCCAAGATTTGCGTAAATTTTAGGGGGAAAACTTCTTTTGAATACTTTTGTTTTTCAAGATTGACTTCCTCTAATGTAAAATGTGGCTGAATATCAGCTTTGAACGTCATTTGGGAGTAGAGGAATAAACGCCTTGGTTAATCTATCTGGGATAGTAGCGTTTAACGGCTTTTGCCAGTTTTGGACAACCAGGCCCAGAAATGTAACATGTTAGTATTGGTTATTCCTGCTATAGAGGTTTTGCACGGCAGCCATGTTGCATGGCAGGAACAATAGATTCTTTTTCGTATGGGAACAAATGTTCTTTCTAATGCAAAACAATTTCATTGTTCCTGCCATGCAGCATGGCTGGCGTGCAAAACCTCTATATGGTGATATAGGCTGGCATCCCGTTCTTGGAAAAGCTTTTATATTGGGATAATTTTTTTGAAATATAATTAAATTTATATTACTAATAAATATAATGAGTCCTAGTAATGCCTCCTTCAGCCCTCTAGAGGGGAAACAGAAGTTCACCAACAGTAATAGTAAAACAACTTGTCGGCCGGTATCAATTTTGTAGGAAATTCTTAAGCCAGGAAAAGAGGGGACTCACAGATACTATAAGGCTAAGAGCAAAAGTATAATGAAAAAGAAACAAACACGCACGGCTAATAGTATCAAAACAGTGCCTAACAACAAATATGTCATTATTTTGACCGGCTGGAATTAAAATAATTGCGCTCGTTGGCGACGATTAGGATACTCTTTTTCTTGAATTGTGCTTCAAGAAAACTCAAAACAAGTCCAAAAGTGTATATGGATTTTTTATAAAGTACGATATATTTTAATTCTGGGATGACAAATTTGCTCTACTAAAACACAACTTGTAGCTGCTCTTCATTTTTGACTAGAACAGCGATTGAATGTTGTGTACTATCTTGGTGTCACATTTCATATATTCTGTTTTTCGTCGACAACATTTTCTTTCCTGGCAAAGGGAGAATTCCTTATACTTCCTTCCCATCTCCAGAGAGCCCAGACTTCAAGAAGACGCGGTCTTGTGGTATATTTTCTCTACCTCCCCCGAACAACGTTGCTGATTAATTTTGACAGCGGAATTACTTTTATAAAAAGTGTAAGATTTATGCTCTCTCTTATCATTGTTATGCCCTCTTTTCCAAATTACACATTGAGGAAAAAATATGCTAGCACCATGGGAAAGGGCCTAAATTAAATCACAGCGCAATTTACCTACAATTCTGATCTAGTCAGTTAAAACTTATCAGCGTACCATTTGTTAACTTGAGGTACAATATTTTGAGCGAATTCAGGGGTGGTAAAGAGCAAGTATGCCATTTATACTGCTATTTAATTACCTCCGCGATTGTCAAAAAAAAATCCATTGCTTCTGAAGGATCATTGGGCTGGTCGAGAATATTGCAAATAACACGTTTGTTTCGTGAGCCATGACAAAACGATAATTACGCGAGGGGAAATGTTTTTCTTTCTGTAAGCTGTAGAAATTTTATTACACAGACTGTCCCATATCTTTTAATTCATCCTGCAGAAAAATTCATTTCTTCAAATTACTTTTAAACGTCGTTTATAGTGCAACTGCAATCATCCAAAAAGTTGCTGAATTGTTCACGACATAACCATAAAATGCTGCATGCTTGCAACTAAACATGAATAAAACAGTTTCGATAGAGATATATCGTAATAGGGTTTAAGCTCTATCCTCGAGATCTGCGCAAACCCTAAAATTACCAAACAAAGCTGAATATTGGTAAGGCTCCTAAACAGGCCTCGAAGTACACAATTAAAGCATATACGGTCATATACTGATATATAATTTTGTTTTCCATAAGTGGTATTCAATGCCGGACGGAAATTACTGAATCAATACAATCTCAGCCATCTTCCTTACATTTTTTCTTTTCTAAACTTGCCTGGGATAACTGTTGTGGAATGATTAAAACAGAAATACTGGCGAATCAAATTTGCACGGAGCGGCGCTTTAGGGGCCCTAAACTTCTGCACTTGTTTGAAGGGCCCATCCAGGGTGGAGTTCAGTACCATAGTTATATAATTACTCCAAGAGCCGTTATGTGGAACTTTGCAATAAACCAATTTTCTCTTGAGTAAAGCAATATCATCATCATCATTATTCATGATTATTATTATTATTATTGTTATTTATCGTTAATCATTAGTTAGGTCTATCGAATAATGTTGTTGAGAATTGCACAATGTCATTTCTGTGTTTTAGGTATAAATCAAGAAACGGTGAAAAATTGCTTCTACGATAGAAACTACAAGAAACCTCTCAAGCCAGCATACAAGGAAAACAATGACTTCTGCTTATAGAGTACGTCAAGTTTTTCCCTATTCTCCTAACTTTGTAACTAAATAGACTTGCAAGGTCATTGATTCGAGGCCCATTCAATCCTGAACTTTCGTTAAGTTTCATTTACTGCCTTTCACATTTCATCTCCGAAAGGGTCGGATCCACTGAAAATGGCCAAAGACATTCTCGGGAGAGATTATCCACCCCCCCCCCCCTCCCTCCCCCTCCCGTAACGAAAATGTCTAAACCGGCCTAAACTGGTTAGACTTGGTATTTTCACTCTGTCTAACCCCGTGAAACAATGGGTTAAAGCCCATTTCCGAGTTGCTGCTTGCCTCACTTTCAAAGCGAGTCCTGGTGCACAACAATCAAAATGGAAATGAGTTGCGTATTCTTATGCAAATCAAACTCATTTCCCTTACAATAGTTGAGTACCAAGACTCACTTCGAAACCGAGGCAACTCGGAATGGCCCATTGAGATGCTGCTTACAGTTCTGCAACCAAACCAAAATAATTTTAAATATATCGATGGGTGAAGCCAGTTATGTCTTCTTTCCTTTTTTGGCCTAAATCGCCATGAAATGCTATCTGTTATAGAACTTAACTGCGATAATTACATTCTTACATGTGGGTGAGAGATCACGCACTGCGGACTCTCTGATTTGATGAGTATTGTTTGAAAACTATTTGAGTATTCGTACACCAACATGAGAGCATTAAATTACGAAAGAACAAAAGCCGGGTGGAATGCTTCTGCCAACTGCTCCAGCGCACAACCTAATTTTCGCCTCAAATCTTTCATCGCATTGATTCCAAAGAGACTTGAGCAAAGCTCAGATGTTGAGGATTCGCTTCGTCCAGTTGAAAATCTGTCCAAAGTATTACGACCTACAGCTCATCAAGTAAAATCATGGTTAATAGAGGGGAATGGTTATGAAACCCGACAACTTTCTTTGTTGTAGGTTTTTGTTCTCTTTTCTGGCCTTGACCGTGCACAAAGCACAATAGTTGTTTACTCCGTACTGAAGAACTAACCACTAGAAACGTGTTGGTTACGTAATTCATGCGTAGTGTATGAGCGCAAAACAAAAGATTGTGCAACGTTTTGGCGAGCATCTTACAAGTAGCTGTCTTGCTTGTTGGCAATTCAACCAAATGATAAAAAACCGACTAGTTACAGATACGTTTGGAATATGTAGAGGGCAGGGAGGGGTCTTGCGCGAGCCCTGTTGCACCCCTTCTGTACATCCACCCCCGTCCGAAGTTCAGTTACTTTCAACATACGCTGTCAACCTTTTCGAACATGTATATCACAAAAATCTTCGGATAATCTAAGTGAAAGAGATAATAAAAAATCCAAATTTTATTTTCGGCTGTGCCTTGTTAAAAGAAAAACATTTCACAGTTGCTCTTTTTAAATTCCCTCGAAGCTTCGCTTCTCGATCAAATATTTAATTTTCGGACAATCTGTCAGTCGCGGATATTATCAGCCGGCATATCAGCCGTCTGAGGGGGTATATTTATTAAATCATCGTTTTTCATGAATATTTTATTATGAATTAAATATATGTTTAAAGTGCAGGTTACAGACGACACTGAGAAATGGTCCTCGCACTAAAGGACGGCGCCTACTGTTATTTTTGCTCATACGTTCTGCGCATCTCGAGATACCCGGGTTTCCCAGGAGTGGTGCTTATTAATACAGGGATATTTTGGCAGCGTTTAAAACTATGCGGAAAAAGCAAAACTTAGCAAGTGCTCTTGGTCAGTATCTAAAAAGAAAATTGGGGGTAACCATGCATTTTTCAGAGATAATTAAGCTTCAATTCGGAAAAGAACGCCATAAGTAGCTTTGATGAATGGTATTTGAAATGAATCAAATATGAACTACGGATGTGAAATCAAGTAAAGCTATGATCTTCGCAGTTATGAACGCAATTTTTACAATTGCGTAGAGAAGCCTGAAAAATTCAGGACTTCAACGGGGTTTGAACCCGTGACCTCGCGATTCCGGTGCGACGCTCTAACCAACTGAGCTATGAAGCCACTGACGTTGGGAGCTTGTCATTTGTGGGTTCTAATGGTCTCCTGAGGAATGAATCAATGATGAATGGTATTTGAAATGAATCAAATATGAACTGCGGATGTGAAATCAAGTGAAGCTATGATCTTCGCAGTTAGCTTCACTTGATAAATAGTTTTGTAATTTAAAGCTTTTTACAAATATTGTTGATTAATTATCTTTGGAAAATGCGCAGTTATCCCCGATTACCTTTTGGATTTCTATAACACTTGTTAAGATCTGCTTTTCCCGCATATTCAGTAAACCGCGCAAAAATAGCTTTGAATTAGTAGACACTGTCCTTAACTGAACAATCAATTGTCTCTTACAGACACCTGAAATCCAGGTGGCTTCAGCGGGATTCGAACCCATGACCTCCCTAACGTCGCGACAATTGCTTAAATTGTCAAGTAACTGCCCGCTAGTTGACCAAATGAATGCGTGTAGTAAGTATTTAAAAGAAGAGCCATGTCCTGAGGAAATTAAACCTTTCCTCCGCTTGTTTTTGTTTGCTAGGCCTCCTATCGCCAGTGCCTACTCCTTGACGTCAAAGTTGTGCGTGGGCGAAACATTTTCCTGGGTCGTATATCTGATAAATGTAAGCATAACTGCTTCATTTCTTGCCCCACTGTTCGATGCGTTGCCTCTTTGTATTCTATCAGAAGTCGAAGTTTGGAACGGGATATTATCAGTCTCATATCGCGTAAAGACAGCTTAGTTTCACGTTTAACTGAGAATCGTCTTCCCCGCTTGAATCTAAGCTCTCCGGCGAATCCCCCCCGCCCCCTCCCACAGCATCCCTTTGATCTTTTCTTTGAGTGGCCAACTCAGCTCTCTCAGGCTTTCTGTTTGCGGATGAAATGATGAATCAATTGTAGACGCACTAGCTTATCGCGTGACAGATTTCACTAAAGACCTATTGGTCCGCAAAGACAGAAGAGTCATTCCCTTTATATCCTACATCTCTGACTGACTAACATTTATAATGGACATAACGAACTGACTGGCTAATTAGGACTGATAAACTGGCTTACTGGCTAACAGACACACCGTCCCTTTCAGTTTTCCTCGGACCGCAATGACATGCCACACACTACTTGCGGACATGGATGCTTTTAATTTCTTCGAGGAGACAAGCGAATGTCCTTTCTGTTAGGAGTTGAAGTATGTTCGCATTTATGACCTCGTCCCCCTCTCGAAACTCGGCTTGCTTTAGCTCCCACAGGACCAACCTATTCACAGACAAATCCATGTGCCTTATCCTATGACCAGCCATTTTAAGTCTATTGATGTGATTCCTTCATAGAGGAGTATGGAATTTTTAGTGGTCTAGTCTAATAACCGTCTCTTCTTGTTCCCTCGGCCCGAAGTCCGGTTTGTGTCCAGTTTTTTCCTGAAAATTTATTCCACTGTCAACACGATGAGACGTCGGTTGAGCCCGTATGAAAGTTCCATATCTACTTTATGTCTAATTGTGAGCTAGCTGGCATATTTTTAAAGTCGCCAACAAGGGCTAGTTTCGAACAATCAAGTTTAGATGTTGTTCTTCCCCCTTCAATGTTGAAAGTCATTTGTTTAAGCTTTTACTGCATTCAACTTTGAGCCAGCTCACCTGTTTGCATTCATATTCCAAACCTATACGCGATTATTCTTCTTGTTACAGGTCAGAGACGAGGACGAAATCGTCACCAAATTTAGTTTATGTCAGTCTTATTCGTTCGGGGGTGGGGGGTATAATACTATATTTGATTAGTTGTTTATCAATTATGTATATCTAAATAATTAAAGCGCAACAGTGTAAAACACCTGCCGTGATGCAAAAGGTGTCAGTCTCGCCAACAGGGAATACAAAATAAATGGTTTCAATCAATCAATCAGTCAATCAATCAATCAATCAATCAATCAATCAATCAATCATTCAATCAACTTTATTAAAAATACAGTAAATGGCTCAGCAAGATGGTTTTCAGACATGCCGTGTAAGAATTACAAGATATTACAAGATATAAATGTTAAAAATTACAAGAATTACATCTGAAATATAAATGTTAAAACGACCAATAAACTAGGTATAACTTAACGCTAAAAAAATATTCAATGTCAAGGAAATTTAAACAGTAGCAATAATTAGCAACAATCATAATTTACTATATAATAATACGAAACAAGCCATGTAAAAATGTCCAGTAGCCATGTAAAATGTGTCCAGTAGGATATTGCAAGATCCCTTATCTCAAGTATTTGATTTGACAGTTGGTTCCAAGCCATTGCAACTCGATAAGAGAAAGAACGTTTAAGAAAATTCGTTTTAGGTAGCGGTAATTGGAGGTCATAGTTCGAACCCCTCAAGTTATAATTGTGAACTTCAGAGGTTCTATGAAAATGCTCCTGAAAATACGTCGGACAGTTATTATTGGAAACTTTAAACATCGTAATTAACAAGTGCCTTTTCTCTCTTTCTTCTAAGTTAGACCACTCTAAAGAATTTAGCACTGCTGATGTCGAATAGAGTAATTAGTCCTAGTAATAATCCGTGCTGCTCTATTTTGTAACTTTTGTAATTTTTTAGCAGTGACGTGCTTTGGAGCAGTCACTCCCGGCATACAACATCACAATAATCAAAGTAAGGTTGTACAAGTGAATAGTAAATTGTCTTAATTAAGAGTCTCTTGATCATTGTCAGTTAGATTTCTAGCTAAATCAGTACAACATTCGCAAGCCATTCGAGACTTTAGATGAAATATGTTTGATCTGATCACCCAGGTTAGCATTTTACCAATATGAACCCCGAATAACTTAATAAAAGGTTTACGTTCAATTGGCCTATCATCCATCTTTAAATTCATGAATTTAGCTTTTGTCAAGTTTTGACGAGAACCAACAGTCATATAACTTGGTTTGGGGTATTGCAACTCAATTTGTTTGTCTTAAGCCAGTCATGATCATGTACTGCAGCTAAATCACTATTTAAGGAACATTTAATTGTGGATATATCCTCATGAGCCTATGGTTATATACTTATCATTGGCAAACATTCCAGGTGTTGTATGTTTTAGACATTTTGGAAATCGTTTACATAAATTCTAAATAAAAATGGCCCAAGTATAGTACTCGGGGAATTCCACATGATATTGTTTTGTGG
Organism: Montipora capricornis; assembly: GCF_036669925.1. Lineage (NCBI taxonomy): Eukaryota > Metazoa > Cnidaria > Anthozoa > Scleractinia > Acroporidae > Montipora > Montipora capricornis. The sequence continues at coordinate 15,786,016 of NC_090890.1, forward strand.
ATAAGACTCCATTTACGTAAGAACTTTGTGTTTGATCAATCAAATATGATTTAAGCAACTGAAGAGCATTGCCATTGACACCGTAACCAGAACGTTTACGTAGTAAGATGTTATGGTCTACCGTGACAGTCAAAGGCTTTCTTTAAATCTATAAAGACACTACCATCAAGTTTACCAGCATCCATGTCAATAAGCCAAAGGTTTATTGCACTTATCAAAGCTGTACAGATTGAATGATTTGGTCTTTGCCCGCATGAAAGCCTCCAGCTTCTCAACAACACCAACAACAACAATTTTATTTAGCTAAATGTGATAGTTAGTGGATGGCTTCTAAATCTCCTCGAAGACCATTGATTGATCATCTTTCGCATGGAAGTATGCACCCACCCTCTTGCTTGTTGATTGTCATATACGTAACATATGCATCTTCAGTTTCCTGCTTCGTCTTTATTGCGCAGGGAATTGTAGACTCTAACAAAACGAATATAAATGGTCCCCCTCTTCAGGGGAAGTTGCTGACTCGGCCTTGCCTTATGGTATCCTAAATGTGTACCAGATTTTTATATCTTATTATGTTATAATTGTTCAAAGCGAGTAGACCTTGGAATTGGGCCATTGACACTCGGTTTGAGAAAGACTTGACATTAATGAGTACCTTTCCCTACAATGGGAGTTAACCCACCATCTTCGGAAGCAGTTTGTGTTGGATTGAGCGGCCAAGTGGGAGACATAACCAAACACTGCTCCTTCCCCCATCCTTCCCCTTTTCCCGTGGTGATTCAGTGTTTGCATGTTTGATATCTGAGTATACCATTCCATGTTTTAGGATACCCATGACATTCCGGGTTATGTGCCGATTCCGGTTAATTTTGATAATTTGTGGTGTTCTTTCCTTTTTACAATTAAATTTGGGCTTTGTACGTTACCTCGCACCCGAGCGACATAACTTGACTGAATGAGTGAGTAACTAAATAGCCTGTCTGACATGACAGACCGGCTGACTTTGACTGACGGACTCTCTGACTAACATCACTAAAAGGTCATGACCACTCTCCGAGAAACTAAGTGGTTGTCTGGCCGTCTGGACACCTACGACCCTTTCACATGTCCCAATTCGCTGACTGGCTTACTGCATGGAGAGAAATGGCATACTTACTTTTTTCTTCCAGTTGACCCTCCAGATCCGTATGTCAAGTTGTACATCAGGACTGCTCCAAATGGTAAAAAACGAACCAAAGCGATAAAAAACAATCCAAACCCAGTATGGGAGGAAGAGTTCCAGTTCCATCTTGATTCAAATTTTAAAAACACGCTAGGTAAGTTCAGTAGTATATGTTGTTTTTAGTAATTCTAGGTGGTTATAAAAGATCGGAACAAGTTTCGGCCTTTCACCGAATAAAACAAAAAAGGGGTCTTTAGTCATTGTGATTCAAATCAGCATTGTGCATGATTTTCATGCTTCCAAAATGTTGAGCAGCAATCGAAAAAAGAAAAAAATTCCAGTCATCACACTCATTAAAGCAAACCCACTCGTTCAAGAAATGCACGCTGGTTTGGCAGTAGTTGACACCAAATGAGCTGTGTGTAGGTTTTTTTTTTTTTTTTGTAACAATTCGTCACGTGACCTTTTTTTCATAAACACGATGATTCTGTTGGTTTTATGAAATATTCTACCATGTCGATTTGTTATAGTTGAAAGAATTTATAGGGATTTGTATAGGAAAAGCTAAAAGGACGCTTTGCTACCCAGTCACGCCTGCTTCAATGATTTGCATACAAATCCTTGTATTTTTCTGAGTTTTCAAAACGCTTTAAAATTCTTCCTTCGAAAGACGAAAGTCTGAAAATTTCCACCCTTGCACATTTATTCTTGCTTCTTTTACCCATGGTAAAAGTAGGAATCTGAGCTTGTTGGGCGTAATTATGAAACATTACACTGGAGGGCAAAAGCTTTTCGGTCGCAAACAAAAGTATGGGGAATTTTCGAGTGTTTAACATAGTCATACAATCTTTACTCTAAGTGGTATTTCACTGAAAATTTGTATTCCGGCTAAGGCAAACACGATCTTTCCATTTCTTGAATTCACAAAGTCCGAGCTTTAATATCACTAATCATCAGACCATTGTGTTGCAAAAGGCCTATTACTAACAAATAGATTCCATGAACATCAGTGACACAATCGGCCATCAACTCGTGTGTCACTTTTTTGTACTTACCACATTTTGAAGTCATCTGTGGTTTATTGCTGAACAGACGCACGGCAACATGTAATCTATTTGTTTTGTATGATAAGAATTTCAAAACGTTTTTGATGATGACGTCAGCTATGAGTCTGTTCCTCTATCAAAGGTGAGAACCAATCAAATTATTATATAACTTAAGTTTGTTCCTGCTCCAAATTAAAGTACCTTTTAGACTATTATGGATGAATCGCAAATACATGTCCCAGCATCGCAAAATTTAGCTCAAGGACATTTTGAACATGAATCCTGGTAAAGAGTTTGTTTCGACAGTGGCGTATGAAACGAAAGCCAAGGAGTAATTTTTTCGTACACCTATATTATTTTGAAAGGAAAAAGACGTCTGGTGGTTTTTTGGTTTTACAATATTTTTATTATTTATAGAATTAAAGCTGATGGATTCACACAGGCTCAGGGATGACTTGGTGGATGCCGAGGCGTTTGAACTAAACGACCTAGAAATCGATAAACCGTACTTTTTTACTTTCAAATTCCGCAAGGTAATTCCTTATTTCACAACATAGGGTTCACATCGTAAGGTGTGACCGATGCACTAGCTAATGATAATCATATTGCCAAAAGCATGAATCATAACAGCAGTATTAAACCACTTTGGCAATTGCACATTATTGGTCCATTGATGCAAGTTTCAGTTTTGTCAACGGCCCAACGAGAGTGTAGCAATTTATCACAGCTCATTTACCAACTTGAGCAGCTTCAAGGAAGCCTGACATATTCAGGCCAGAAATCGTACCCTGAAATTCTTCCTCTATTATGGGTCATATAGTCTTCGTTACAACTGTTGCAAGTTGCAGTCTATGGCTACTGGTGGAATGTACGTTGAGTACGTTAAATCGTTGAATATTGTGAAGCTATACTCGGCGTCTAAATTACCAAAGATTCATGTAAGGCATCTCGGTTATTAAGAAGACCACCAGGCGGCCCTACGCCTAGGGAAAACTCAAGAAATGACGGGCCAACTTAGATGATATTGTTATAGTTTACTCTTCGCTTGTAGGGCCCTTCTCCCCCAGAATCTGAAGATTTTGCTTTTGCCAATCTACCCAAATATCTTGCCATTTACATGGATAGAATTCAGAAGCGTGCTCTTTCCGTTATTTAATCCTTTGCTCCAAACTAACAATGGCCGCAAGCAGTTTTGTCGAGGTGACAGACGAAGCAATTTATTGTTTTAACAAAAATGCATGCATGTAATTATATGAATTAATTAAAAGAATTATTCCCCTCAAGATCGGTGACTATCAGGGAATAAAAACCTCGACTTTGTCTCGGTTTTTATTCACCAATATTCACCTCGCATCAATGCTCGTGCGAGAATTCACGCAAGGGCGCCCCTGCAAACAACAAAAGAAACTTCGTGGGATATTTTGGTGTCTCTTACAGAGAAAAATCTCGATTGCGTTTGGCAAGACCACACAATCACCCAATCTGAACAAAATTAGGACGCGTTCTCCTTAGTCGAACGCAAATACCCGAAAAATTCAGGTGGCTTCGGCGGGATTCAAACCCATGATCTCTGCTTAAACTGTCCTCGCAGGTCGAGGTCATGCGGGTTCGAGTCCCGTTGAAGCCTCCTGATTCTTTTGGGTGTCTATAAGAGACAATTACTCAAATTGTCCAGTTAAGTGCGAGAATCACTGTTTTCTGGTTGTAACTCTTTTTTTCTCTTTTATTCCGCTAAATTTATCGGTGCATAAATAGGTAAAGTGGAAAAAGTAAAGATTAATTAACGACACTTTAAGACCACGACAAATATCCACTGCGAATTTTTGGCAAATATATTGTCTCAGCTATTCATTAAATGAAGTTCTTTTAGCTTTCAGAGGTAGATGTTGAAATGAAAGTTGGAACATGGTAAGGGTTAATAGCTAATTTTTTTCAAATTAACAATTCATCTTGGAGGGGTCTTTGCAGGAGCTAGTCACCTCAGTGCCTCGATCTATTTTTGTTGCCTTGGTACCGAGATGAAAGAGTTTCAGCGCTATTGAAATCAAAAGCTTGAGACTCTTTATGCATGCAGTGATTTCAAAGCGAAAGTACTTTTTTAATTTTCTGCCGTGTGCAATACTTTGCTTATGCAGACTAATCAAGCTTCGGTGTGTTACAACACGGCACCTTGTTCTTTCGATTTGGCTCTTATGAAAGCTTAACTTTAAATACGGGAACAGAGAATAATAAACGATCCCAAATAACCCACAGAAATCTTGTTTGTAGCATTGCACCATTTGACCTGCGATACGGCTTGGATCTATGTGACGAGGAAAAGGAGTTCATACAGAAGAGAAAGCAAGTAGTTTTTGAAGCAATGAAGAAGTTCCTAGGTAATGATGGACCAAAAAATTTGAATGAGGTAAGACGGAAATAGAGGAAGGAAATTTCTCTCCAAATGGGCAATGAGGAAAAAAGAACAACTAAGGGTCCGCCAAATGCATTGTCATGACCGAGCACTTGTTATATGGAAAATTTTAGAAACTCGAAACAGAGCGAGGCAGCTTCAAAATCAACTGCGCTCAGCCGGCGAGTTTTAAGCTTAATTTTCGCGAATAATTACTTCAGACTAATTTCTGCTATTTGTACTAAGTTAATTCGGAAAATACGCTTGGACTTAAACACGCGCTCTTCATTCACTTAATTATTCCTTTATTCCAACAAATAGTTAACTTTTATTGTCAATTTTCACAAGACTTTCAGGATATCTTCAGTTATAAAGTTTATTTCACATGTCATTTATTTATAGGTGCCCAATATCGCAGTGCTGGGGTCTGGGGGTGGATTTCGTGCTATGGTATCTCTAAGTGGAGTATTCTGTGCTCTTAAAGACATGGGTCTGTTGGATTGCACCATGTATGCTGCAGGACTCTCTGGTTCAGCGTGGTAAGCTAAGTGACATTCTTTTGCTTAAATTTTCCAACACCCTTAGCCATTGGGCCTGGATCTTCTGTGGACCATACAACGGTACAGCTCTCACCCAAACAAAATTGAGGTTTGCCGGTATCAAACTTGTGAAAAGTGTTTTTCGATCTGCAAAAGCATTTTATTCTTTGTTAATTAACAAATCCCTTATTTTGGACTAGATGCTATGAACAGCAATTGTGGAGATTTGCCAAGCGGTACAAAAATACCCATGGTGTTTCGTCTTATATAGTGTTAATATTCCAGGTATCTCTCCACGTTGTACTCTCACCCCGAGTGGCCAAATTGTCATCCAAGGAAGACTGGTGAAAATTTGGGTAAAAACGTGGAGAAGAACTGGTTGAGGATGATGTTGACTCCATCGTGGCTTCGTAATCGCCTCAAGGACATTCTGAAGAAGAAGTCACGTGGCCAGCCTGTCAGTTTTACTGATTTTTTTGGTTATCTCATCTCGGACACAATTTTGAAAGATGTAAGTTCAGTTTTATCTTAATTTGTCTAGTTGTTGATTTGAAATGACATCTATTTTACAGGTTTTCACGCCTGTATTGAGCCCTAAAGATGGACGTCCTTTAGCCTAGCCATGCAAATAGCTACTTCAGCCCTTTTTACCTCATGGATGATGTAGGCAGACAGTGAGATACGAGTGTAAAGGTAGGGGGGGGGGGGGGGAGGGGGGAAAAGGGAAATTCGGTGGTTAATGCCATTGTATTTCGATGTTTTAAGACGCCGATGGCCCCGGTTCGATTCCCGCTTGGGCAAAAACATTATTATTTCCCCCTTTTTTATCACCGATGATTTCAAGTGTTTGTATGAATTTCTCGAAAATCTAAACAACTCTTAATGATACTTTTTTTCTCCTAAAGCGGAGTGATGTTTCAAAGCTTAGCGACCAACGTGTTGCCGTGAAAGACGCAGCGGTCCCCTTGCCGCTCTACAACTGTGTCCATGTGAAGAAAGATGTTTCAGCACAAACATTCTGCGGTGGGAACATCTTAAAGAATTTAAATAAATCGTTAGAGAGATAGCGTTGCGTTTACATGAATCTGCAAACAGCATACAGGCTGTTTCTACAATGGGGGCAGAATCCTTGCATGGGACACCAATGTATAAAACTAATCCTAACCTGACCCTAATTTTTCTCTAGGCTTAATTTATGCTCCAAAAACATTTTTTCAATTCATCTGAGTGCGTATTCAATCTAGGTAAAATGTAAAATGAGGATCACTAATTTAACCTAGGTAAAAACGGATTTAACCTGAGAACAGATTTTACCGGCAAGATATCCAGTGATGCATGAGCTGAGATCACAAGCCTTCTCTTACAGATTAAAAAATAGTTTCAGTTTCCTTCACATAATTTTTAGAGCAGCTTTTAGAGATACTTGCGAACTCCTCAACTACGTCATAGCGACAGTTTGCCGGAAGACTGCCTCGGTCGATAATTAACAATTATTCGCCGAAGGGGAGGTGAATATCTTTTAATAAAACCTCGAGTTCGTGTCGATTTTTATTCTGACCATGAGGCGAAGCCGAATGGGTTACTGACCCGTGGTCCTTGAGGGCGAAGGGTCTAATTGTTTTAGTATCACCCAACTAGTCGGACAGAAAAGGCAATAATAAAGTTAGCAAATGCAAGTTGAAGAAATATTTATTTGGGAATAAAACGAAAGAAAGCGTCACGTTTTTCGTTACTCGAGGACTATTACCTCTAGTAGCGTAGCCAATCAAAATGCAGGATTTGCATTAGTCCACTAGAGGGTTGATACTAATACCTGATAATAGCTGATGAGGGAACCTTGCTTTATTCATAGAATGGATGGAATTTAGCCCATATGAAATAGGAATGGACAAATACGGCACTTTTATGAAGACTGAACATTTTGGAAGCAAGTTTTTCTGTGGCAAGCTTTTAACTCCGTATCCTGAACCCACACTTGCCTACCTGCAAGGTATTGCACTATTTAAAAGAACGATTCTGATATCTTAATTGATCAAAAAACGGAAAAAGACCCAGTGGAAGTTTCAGTGAAAAAGTAAATGGGTAAACATTGAACACGACTGCCGACAAGTGAACATTCGAAGGCGGGGAAAAAGAAAATTACCTTGGGGGCTTTCAGGGTCCCTGTGATACGGTTCTTGTCGCCATGTTCATACGTCTAGATGTTCAGAGAAGAAAAATACTGCGCCCCATAAAAAAAATGAAATAAACGACCTACAAGAATTTCTTATTGCCCTTAAATGGGTGAGCTTTAATGCATTTTCCAGACTTCTTCTGTTCGTGGACAGGTTGTAATGACGTTGTTGCTACAAGATAATAGACAAGACGTATTTAGGTGCACATTCGAAGAGCGACCTGTTTCTTTGACGAATCATTTAAAATTCTGTCATTTAACCATGTTGACCGCTGAATAGCTTTAAATGCTTCAACCTTTGTCGTGGATAGACTTCAATTAGTTTTCCTTTCTTCTCTCCACCCAGGCATATGGGGCAGTGCATTCACCATTCTGCTGCAAAGAATACTCAACGAGGGAAGACTGCCTGATGACACTAACAAAAGAAAGAGTAACGCGGGTGACTTGAGACAAGAATTGGGTATGTGTTCAGCGTGCAAACTTTAACTCTACTTAAGTAAGTAAGTAAGTAAGTAACTTTATTTACCCACATATTACAAATGAGCAAAAGCTCATTTGAATGCAAATGTACATGTCATGCTTTATTTGACTTAAAATGATTGGCAAAGATGACTTGAGCGGTAAAGTAATTGAACGGTCAAACGAAAGGACAAATTCTTCTGAAAAACAGTACTATTCGCCTTCTCATCAGTAAAAATGTTTAATTTAGACTTGAGCAGGTGCTCTATGGATAACCATTTCCTTGATATACTCCTAGCCCTTTGAAAAACACAATCTCTATTCTTCCCTCTATCATAATTGCTTTCGAAGGATTAAACTGAATCTCGCGTTTTCGCCTCCCAGATGGTATGATTAATTCAGAAGATGTCTTGCCCGCACGAGAGGAGGAGCACAGTGACGAAGAAGAAGATTTAGATGTTACAGATGGGAAAGCAGAAGAAGAACTAACTGAAGTTGATGATAAGGATCACAAATGTTTGAGAAGAATAACGGAGACCATTGTGGAGAAAATTCCCTTTCTCAAAACACGCTCTGGCCGAGCAGGATTGGTGCACAACTTTATGCGAGGACTTCAAGTGATCTTGACTGCCCCAGTCCATTCGGGTGAGACTATTGAAGACCGAAAAAGAAGGAACATTGGTGTGCATCATAAGGCGGAAAACAAGTAGTAATTGTTTCTTCACAAAAAAACCATAAGTTTGGTCAAGAAAGCATCGAGTCTCTCGGGATAAAATGTATCCCCCAGAAACAGGCATGTCATTAAGTGCGCAATACATGTCATGGTCTTAAAGCGAACTTCCACTAAAACAAGAAAATGACTTTAAACCACAGAACGTAATGTTTACAATTAAAATTGTTTATTAAACTTTCTGCAATGAAAGCGTTTGAAAGCGTTCTAACGTGTCGTGTTTGCGCTATTGTTCTGACACAAAGAGCGTTTGTTCTGAAACAATAGGGCAACCCCGATACGTCACAATTATTCAAGATGGCGGCGCCCGGGTAATTGGAAAGCCAAAACAAGCGTTTTTGAAATTCATTTTTTGTGGATACAAACGCTTTCATTGGAAAACGTTTGAACACTTTTAGGGTGCGTTCGATTGACCGTATTCCGGAATAGGAAAACATGGAATAGAAGTTAGAAATCCTTCACTTTTTATGGAGATTCACATTGAAATTGTCAAACACCTGTTGAAACGCTATTGTAAACATATCTTTATTATCCTTGGAGCTACAAAACGCCAGACATATCGTTTTAAATTATCACTCCACGTATTCTTATTCCGGAATAGGGTCAATCGAACGCACCCTTAATTGTAAACATTATTTTCTGAGGTTTAAAGGTATTTTCTTGTTTTAGTGAAGATTTCCTTTAACGACGGTTAATTACTACTTTTTTCCCAAGTAGCATTTTACAGCCCCGGAAGCAAACTCCCCGTCGTGAGCGAGTTGAGTTTGTTTGCTCTTTGCTCTACTCTAAGAGGTTTTTCTCCCCGTATTACGGTTTTTCCCTCTCATAAAGAGAAAACAATATTAAATTTGAATCGATTTTCTCACTCCTCAGTTATTAGAGCACTCGGCTCTACGTATATTATTATTATGATGATGATGATGTTGTAACCTACATTCACATTACCTTTTGATTCTTTAAAGTGGAAGAAGTCAGTGAAGCCGCTGACCTATTGAGTCTTCAAGCAAAGCGGATCTATTTGGTAGACAGTGGACTCGTGTTTAATTCTCCATACACACCGCTCTTGAGACCCGAAAGAGACGTGGACATTTTTTTCTCCTTTGACTTCAGCGCGCGAGACAAAGATGACGAGATGCCTTTCTCAGTGAGTACCTTGAGTTTCCCCATTCTTACAATTTCTTAGTTGTAAGCTTCAATTCTTTGACGAACGACCTGCCTGTGGTCACTTTTTATGGCAATTCCACATACTGGTAGTCTATTAATGGCAGTATATAGAAACAGTAACATCATCATCATCAACAAAAACAACGAAAGAACTTTCTTGCTTTAGGCTGCTTTTTCAACAAGCTTCTGGACGTTTTTTGTTCTCAGTTCGCCTTTCTTTTACGTTCGGTTTAAGCTGGTGAAACGTGCCTTTGCAAGACTGTTGTATTTCTACTTGGAAACAACAGATGGATCAACGTTGCTCGAAGCAAACTTTAGTTAAACTAACCTAGGCACAATATTTGTAGGCAGCGTTGTTTGAAAACCATGTTAGCACTAGTGTAGGTTTAGGTTTGCCGTTCGTTATGGCTGAGGGGCTGCCAAAAGTTTCAGATCTAGCGCTTGGGGAAGCTATTTGTTTAAAAATGAACATTTTCAAGTATTGAAAGCAAAATCCTTTCACTTTACAGGAGCTTTTGCTGGCAGAGAAATGGGCGAGAAAAAACCATATGAAATTTCCTCCCATTGACGCTGAGGAACAATACAAAAAGTATGGAATGAAAGAGTTTTACTTGTTCTCAGACCCTGATGATCCTACATGTCCTGTGATAGTTCACGTTGTGCTTATCAATAAGACTTTTAAGGATCAAAAACTTCCAGGTTAGTTTGCCGAAGACAAGGGGAAGTATCGAGAAACATTTACTAGTGAAGCTTTTCAGTTTTTGGTCAATTTGTGAGTCAAAGATGGAGTTTTTAGGGAGCTTACGAAACGACGACGCTACAAAAAAATAGGTTTAGGGCCCGTTTACATGGAAAGAGGATGATCCTAGCGCTGGGATCATCCTAGCACTAGGATCATCCAAGCGCGGTATGTTTTCAGCTTTCAGTTTACATGTGAAGGGTTGGCCCCAGTGCTAGGATCATCCTACCGCTAGGATCATCCTATCTGAGAGGAGGGATGATCCTAGCGCTAGGAAGATCCTAGCACCATGTAAACTGCCTTCGTTCGGAAGTTCCTGGTACTAGGGACAAAAAAACAAACATGGCGGCGGCCGGGTGTTCACGGTATTCAGCTACCAAAGGTCGACAATTTCGTCTGGCGTTGCCACAGGACGATTCTAATGATTCTGATGACCGCCGACAATATTCAGGACCAGTTTTGTTTCACCACCCAAGCGAGAGACACAGTGGAAAGTAACGAGCAATCGATCGACAGCAATGTCGAAAACGCTGCGAATCGAAGGCATGCGAATTTATCCGAATACATCCGAATACATCCGAATTACGTGTTTGTTGTTCTCGCCCGCCATCTTGCTTTCATTCTCCACTTCCACCTAGACAGAAATTTCTGCATGTAAACCAAACGAAAAGTTGTTTCGCCTTCTAGGATCTTCCTAGCGCTAGGATCTTCCTACATCCATGTAAACAGCCCCTTAGTGAGCAAAAACAATGGCTCTGCACGCGCTGCACGTGCGTCTTACACATTCGTACATTTCTTTGCCGTCATCTCCTAAATGACGTCGTGAAATGACCAAATTCAAGGTTCTGTGGAGGACGTTAGCACATGACGATGAATTTTCAGTTCTCTCTCTACGCTTCCAACTCACTCATACCAGTTTAATTCCTCGACAGTTACTACACATTTTTAACGCAGAACTACATGATATAGTTTCGTAGTGATATGAATAACGCGAACTAGTATTTTTAAATGAAGTCCTTGTAGCCGTCGTCGTCCTCGTTTCGTAAGCTCCCTATTAGCTGAATGATGTCGCATCTCGGCATGTTATTTAACTGTGAACTGTTGGAAAAGCTCAGAACACAATTAGTCTCCCAGAGCTGTACAAATATTTTAAAATAATTAATAATGAAACATGAATATTTATTGAATGTATCACATCAAGTCATACATACCTACGAGGGTGTTACCGACCTCCGATGTTGATTCTTTATTTATATCAAATTCAGCCTCCTGCAATAATTGTTAAATGCTCAATGTCAAAAGAATATCGAATTATTGGGCGATCGGCAAAGAAACCCCTCTTTTCTAAGAGGAAAGGCATTAAACCCACGTCAATTCCATTTAAGAATCCTTGTTTAGAATAGCTACTCATGATTAAATATTCGAAGGAGTTCTTCGATGGCGAAAGGAGTGCCATTTTGAAAACAATTTGTGGAAGGTTTAATTGCAACTGCTCATTAACCTTAATCCTTCCCGTACTTTTCTCCGCGAGGCGCTTGTAACGATGATCGTTGCCCCAGAATTATTCAATAAAAAGTCCATATAAGGGTACCTTGAGGCTATGAGATACGATGGATTACAGTGACAAAGATTTGTTTTCTTTTAGGGGTTGCTCGCGAAACCCACGAAGAGAAGAAATTCGGTGATTTCTCGGTATTTGAAGATCCTGACAATCATTACAGCACATTCAACTTCCATTATCCACAAAAGTCATTTGACCGTCTGCAGAAGCTGAACGAGTTCAACACAGTTCTTGCAGAGCACACCATCCGAGATGTCATAGCAGATGGCGTAAAGAGGCGACGGCAGCGCTTAGCAGTGGAATAGAAGGATGATGATGAAGCCAGATGCACACGCTGTCGGATCCTTTAACAGAATTCGTTCACTCAACTTTCGGGATTCCTTTTAAACTTGTCATAAAACAATTAAACAGTTATCACTATAACTGCCTCCACACTTAAAAATCTGGGATTCAAAGCGGGTCATTTTAAAGCTTTGTCATTGAGAACGACATGGCGAGGTTCATGTGTCTTGTGTTTGAGTAGATAGTTCGAGTGTTGATCGCGGTGTTGCAGTTTTTTGCATAATTGCATACCACTAAGCCTCTAATATTAAGGCTGTCTTCCCAAAAATATTCGTGAAAATAATCTTTAACCAACTGCATTAAAATGACAATAAGCTATTATCATCATGGGTAGGTCTTGGAATTCATCCACAGAAAGGCCAGAAAGACAACTTCACTCGTGAACCACAATCAAGTTTACAACTAAGCATTTTAGGCGTCCCAGTGTCTGACCTCTGTCTCGAGAAGATCAGACACGGTTCTTACGTTACGTTTATACCTGTAGAATCAGGTGAAATGTCAAATTCTCGCAAAACCAGCATCTTTTTTCGGTATGGTTACCTATCGGAGAGCCAGAACAAGAAATAAAAATAGGCACGCAGGAGATTCAAGTTGTCTTTGCGTAATATGTAGTTCTAATAGTACACGACATTGTTTTGGTACCGTATATAATTGTACTGTCATAGTAGATGTCTTAGGTAAATAGCCCCCTGAGAAGATATGTGGTTACTAGTAAAATACTAAACTCAGAAATATTGAAGAAAATAAAAGGGAATGGAGAAACATTGGCCTCGAGGCTGACATGTTGACAATTTTCAAGTTCCCTTGCAACTTCTTTATCGCCACAAGCCTCTTATAGCTCTCCAACACAAAGTTTCACTGAAGCTAATCCCTTTCCGGCGGGGTTAGTATTTGGATGGGTGTCGTCAAAATATACGACTTTCTGTCAAAAACAAAGGACCAAAAAATGCGGCGAACTAAGCAAGGTGCAGATTTTGTTAGCCTGCTTTATGCAAAACAAATATTGACGCACAATTGTTGATATACAGTTTTAGAAAGAGCAGAAGGAAGAAAGTGTCGATCGACAATAAAATAATTTGCCATCAGCAACAAAATTTGCGACATTAAAATAACGTAAATTTTTAACCGCGAATATAAAAAGTTACAATCAGCGAAAAACATTATGGGAGATTTTTGCTACGTTTAATTTTTCTATTGTACATTTGGCTGCACAAGTAAATCGGAAAATCGGAATTGATTTCGATTTCAGCAACCGATATGATCAAGTTATCTTGCGTGTTTACTAACAACTAATGAAAAAAGGGACAAATCTGTGTCAAAATGATGACAAGACACCGGGATTTTTGTTTTTGTTTGTTTGCCTTTTTTTCTTTCAAGTGTTATAAACTTTGACAAGAAATGTGCAAATTCAACACAAAGATCACAATCGCCCAACTCTTGAGGTTGACCATTGTTTCTGCCAAAAGTTCACTCTCCTAGACAAGGTTATTTATCACCAGCAGAAACCCATAGGGTTAAAACGTGTAACGCGCGTTCACAGCTTCCGAATATTCAGTGCGAACTGATTGGTTGAAAGTTTCAGTGCTAAGTACCATATTTGGAAACCCCTCGCTCTTGTTGTTCCAAATATAGTACTTAGCAAATTGAATATTCGGAAGCTTGTTTCCCAACACACAAGGGGCCGTTACACGTTTCAACCCTTATGGGTTTCTGTCACCAGTTAATTCCATCGTTTTGGAAATAGCAGCCGCTTTATTCTTCATCAGCATCACAAATTCTTGCCGATTTTTGGGCTCATTTGTTGAAACTCAAGCACGCTTCCAACAGACTCGTTTATTTTAGTGAGTTATGCACGCGCTGCGGGGCCTATTGTCACCACGGGCTTACACTCTTGGGCACACTCTTACATTCTTACACTGTTAAGCTCTTACACTTTTACAACCCGGTGACATAATGTGCAGTGCACTTACAGTGCACTACCACAACACGCAGTATCTTGGACATGGCGCCAGAGCGTCGTACCAAACGAGTCAGCCCGGGACTTGGGCCAGAACATCGCTTTCGGAAGCAGTTGGCCCTTTGCTGCTTTCAGGATACCGACCTTCCTACCGATACGGCAGTGAAGGAGAAAAATATCGGCCCCTAGACCATATGAGACAGAACCCATTCCTACGCACAGCTCAAGACCGTTAACGTAAGATTTCGATCGCTTTAATATTCTTCGAAAAAGACATTGTATCTACGCACTGGAGTCGCGGATTACAAAGTGTACGCACGTGCCCTTCTAAAGGTAACATACATATGTGCATAAACATTTCATCTCGAATTTTAGAGTGACTACAACTAAGAGCTAATATCCTCGAGACATTACATTTACCGTTAAAATACATAGCATATACTGATACATAATTAAGTATATAATATTTAAAGATACATTATTAAAAAGAAATGCTGCTTTACAAAATGCGTCCCTGTATTCTTATTTTAAAACCTGTTAACTCAGTGGTACGGATAAAAACAGGGAAAGACCATAACTTGTTATTCTAGGTTTATTGAGGGACAAAATGTAATTTCCGCGAACACCATAAGAAGAAGACCGGAGACTTATTTTTCATTTACAGAAGCAGGAAAATCATTTAAAAAACAAACTTTTATACAGTAATATGAGGAAATCTCAAGTTGCCTCGTTCATGTCCAAAAAGTTGTGTCATTCCACGAACAGGAAAGTCATCCGGTTCCCATTTCACATTTTTTTTATAATTGTCGGGCCACCCAGTCCTTTCAAAACTTGCCGAAACTGAATAATTAACTCATTCACTCCTCAAACGCACTATCTATTGGGGTCAATGGGTTAAACTAGTCATGTCAAATTTAACAGTATAGCTTCTTCCCCCACACCTTGTGGTTTTTTTTCTTGTCTTTCCGTTGTGAAGTTGCAAACATTCAGTGCAACAACATGTCATAAAAAAGATTGCCTGATATTTGCTGCTACTTCTTTTTTTAACTTTGAGTGAGATCGAGTCTGTCAATGCTGGTTTTTGAGCCAGTGTGCCGGTTGATCGTGGCGTTAATACTGAGGCTATCAATATCTTGTATGAAATTCATTTGAGACTACCCCTTTAATCTGTCAATATTCTGGTCACTCTCTAGTTCAACGAGCTTGAGGTGAATATTCAGTGCAAAAAAAAAAAAAAGGAAAAGTACTCACCTTCCCGTGTTCTCGGGTCCACGAATTTTCCCCATATAACTAGTCCTATAACTAGGAGTAATATGGAAGAGTAATTTCCCTCAGAATTTCCAACAAACACTCCCCGCTGCTAGTTTCTTACTAAACGGTATATCAGACCTGTTCAAAGGGTAGATATCGCTTTCCACCGGATGAACTATCCAGGTGATAACAGCTATCAAAAAGTAACTGACTTAGAGCTAGTTTCAATCGAGTGTCGTGAAACCAAAACCAAAGTAATTACTTTGGGCAATCAAAAAGAACGCAGACAATCCAATAAACCAATCAAAACTAGAAGTAATTACACGTAGCCGACACATAACGCGGGAATATGTGCACGCGCGAGCCACGAATGGTATTGGTTTCACTTCTGATTGGTTGAAAAAGTGGCGCGAGAACTTTGAACCAATCACTGAGTGAAGTAATGCAAAACCAAAGCAATTCGCTAATTACTTTCGACACTCAATTGAAAACCACTCTATTTGCTGGACATTAGTCTCACCCAACTAGTTGACTAATGCAAATCTTGCATTTAAATTGGCTACATTACCAAAGGACTATTAGTAATAGTCCTCGAGTAGCGAAAAGCGTGACGCTTTCTTTTGTTTTGTTCCCAAATAAATATTTCTTCAACTTGCATTTGCTAACTTTATTATTCGGCTTCGCCTCATTGGCTATTGACCCGTAGCCCCTACGGGCGAAGGGTCTAATTGTTAAATAAGACGTGAGGGCATGGTAGAAGAAAAATAGCCCGTGCAGCTAACAAGCGGCGAAGCCGCGCGGAGAAAGGAGAGAGGCGTTGTGATTGAGCGACCTTTTCCAAAGCTACTTTTACTGAAAAGCTAGAAAGGAAAGCACGAAGTGGACTGAATGAGAAATACTGACTGTACCTATAACTAAAGGCATGAAATCAAGCTTTTCTTTTTGCTAGTGCCAGTAATCAATCAATATCATTCCACGATAAACTGGATAGAAACGTCGTAACTTATTGTCAATAGAATGTCTATAACTTGAGCAATATGCAACCGTAAATTGAAATAAAAACGAGTTGGATTCCCGCCTCCTGTTGCATGTTGTTGTTTTTTGTTGAGACCACCGCGCCAGCTTAACGACGATTTCTTTTCATGTGGTTGAAGCTGTGCCAAATTTCCAGTAAATAAATACAAATATTATTTTTATTCATGCTTACAATACATGTCTGATCTCAATTAAAAGTTCATCGATATTGGTGTAAATGCATGTACGCGAGTGGATTACTCACGGGCTGAAGCAGGCTGTGAGCTACCCTTGTTCCTATTTCAATCACCGCTGTCTTGGGTATAAGATGTGGCGCGTCTACAAACCATAGTGTCTACTGCTTGTCTTGGGCCACTGTCAACATATCACGATCATCGCACTTTTTACTGGGTTGCCAAACCCAGTTCATTTCTCCGTATTATTATTATTATTATTATTATCATTATTTTTCTTTTCCGCGTCGGGAAAAGTCTTCCCTGTCCCTCCCCTGCTAAGTAGTGTCTTTCGGCGGAGAGTCTTCTGGGCGTATGTTCGGTCAATTTCAGGGGGTAGTAGAAATGGGGTAGATTTTGTCTGGTGGACACAGAATATTTATCTTAACCTGCAATGGCATCGAAAGTAATTGTTACACGAATGGCGTTTTCGTGGATCTTAATTAACAATTATTCGCCGAAGGCGAAGTGATTATCGGTGAATATTCACCGATAATCACTGAGCCTGAGGCGAATAATTGTTTTAGTATAAATACACAGGTGATTTTTTCCAGAAAAGAGAGAAAA
>NC_090890.1:15805841-15840841 GCF_036669925.1 Montipora capricornis
CTTTGAATTCACTATTATCGTGAATTTAGAAGACTGAAAGCTTGATATGGATTATGGGAAATGGTCGTATTTTATTTGTTTGAAAAGACAACCCAAGTGTATGGACATAGAACTCGAACCTGGGCATGTTTGACCACCACACCTCTAGCTGCTCAGGGACAATATTTTAAACATTGTTTGATAATCACTCGCTAACAAACAACATTAAAGACTACAAAAAGGTCGGTTTCCAAACTTCGCGGACAAAGCTAATGATTTTTTATTTCCTTATTTTCTCTGCTACCACAAGTCCTGGGACACTGTCCAAAATCACTGTAATAGCGAATTCAAGGCAAATTAACAATTCGGGATAATCGCGAAGAGCCCTTATGCGTGATGACGTCTGACTAGCTGATTTCACCACCAAGCATCGAATTCGAAAATCAACCCCTGTAAAATTTTAGCTTGAGATGAATCCCACAGGAACAAACTTGTAAAGAAAACCCACCTTGGAACAGTATTGCATGTCCAGATGATGTGAATAATTTTGTGCAAACGATCGAGGCTTGGTGGTGAAGTATTGAGCAAACGACGTCATCATGCATAATACTCATTCATAGGCGTCGAGAACGGGTTGGCTTTTGATCAAACAATGCGCCCAACAAGTCTGCTCAACGCAACAATGCTGCAGTGTTTTGCCGCTCTTCCAACATCGAGACACGTCCGCGCTGTTAGCCAATCACCAATAGCATTCTTATTTCAAGCCAAGGCTTCTAGTATCGATTGCAACAAAAATGGCGGACAGGGACAAAGAGGACGTCATGGTTATTTATGAACAACCAGAAACCAGAGTATGAAGCAAGGTCATGTCTGAGGGACACTTTTAGTCCCCTTTATTATGATCGCTCTCTTTGTAGAGCGTTTGAAATTCTGCAAATTGATCCGTGCTCATTCTCATCATGTATCTTGTAGTGAACATACCCTTTTCAACACGTTCTCTTAATCATTTTTTGGTTTTTTGTCCTTTGAATCGGTGATTTCCGTCCTGCAACCGCTCCAGTGGTACAAACGCTACGAGGGGTTGTCGTTACAGTGTTAGCGTCAACTTGTACTTGAATCAGTTTTGTCAAGCAATGTTGGATAGTCTTAACTGATTAGAGTAACAATTGCCACCCTTGTCAGAGTTTTTCTCTGTCCTTGTGTGGGCCCATTTCCATTAGTAGGGCTAACGCTCACTTGGTTCATATGGGGCACAAAACTAGCACTTCACATTACACTCTAACAGGAGCCCATCTGGAGCGTGCAACTTCCATACAGCGTCTGTGAAACGGCGTTTTCACAAGTAGGTTTATTTTTAGACTAGCCCTTCCCGCGAATTAGGTCAAAAAACAAAGGCAGTTCCGATTCGGTGACCCTATGACGTCAGCTTAATTTCTTGTAATTGGTCATCGGGCTCCTGTGGGAGTCTCATTCGCGGGAAATTCGGTCCGTGAAAACGCCGTTACACGAACACAGTAGAGTTGTAGGCTCGGGGTCATGGGTTCCGGACTCTAATCAGTTAAGCCTGTTCAAATATAAGTGCTACACGGCCAACGTTTGTAAAAACGTAACCCTTCCTTGTACTAGTACAATGTTGGATAGTGTTTTGCTACTACCTCAACATTTACACCCAACAATGTTGCATGTTGGATCCAACTTTGTTCGATAGTTTGGCCAGGGCTATACGCAATCTTAAGCTCAAGCATAAGTAGATTATGCTCGAGCGAAAGCGAACGTAGACATAAGCACAAGCAAGCACACAATATAGTTCGCAGTCTGAAGGAAACCACCGTACAATTTGACAGACTAGAGAGTTTAAGCAGGGACAACAGCAACGTCAGTTAAACCATCAATCCAAAATAGAACTTTGCGCTATCGCAAGAATTTCGCGGTTATTCCGTCTTGTCCGCCATGGGCGAACTATCCTGTAACCGGATGGGTACGAAAGGATGAATGGTTCATTGTAATATGCTCACGTTGTCGTCAAAACCTCAAATTTGGTGATTTCACGTTGTTGTTTAACTTTGGAGTACGGCAAACAAATGCACGGAAATTTGGGCTGCTCGTGCTTTGTGATGTTGTCGTTGCTGTAGCCGTCGTCTTTGCTTAAACCCCCTACTAAGGGTACTTTCCTTTTGTCAAACTGGCAGGCCAGACCCTTCAGTCATGTTTGCAAAGAAAATGCAACAATTTGAAGGAGCACTTGCATGATAATCCCTCGCATTCTTCTGGAGGAGTATATATCATCTTCGAAGTGTATTAAATTGAAAGCGCTGTAGAGAATTACTGCGTTCTGAAACAGGGTACCACCAAAATAAGTCTCCTTTGAAACATGTTGTCGATTAAGCACGACAAAACAGTGACGAACGCGAGAATATAAATGCAACTAAAATTTCTTTTACTGAATGTGAGCACATAAAAACAAGATTGATTCATGAAAACGTTGACATTCGCAAAGGCGGTGACAAACACTATAAACAAATGCAAATGCACGCATTGTTTTACAAATAAAAAGTTCAAATTTGAAGTTAACAGTCACTTCTGAGGTTGCACGTCAAAGCATACGAAACGTTAAGAAAATAATTTCAGACAATGCGTTTGTTTATAATGTTTGTCACCGCTGTTTGCGTCGTACCCTTACCTCATTCACTCTTGGTAAAACTAAATTCCGCTTGTGATCATTAAATCAGTCAAATTCACGTTGATGATTAGCATTACAGTAAATGTAATACATTTTGTCATGTTATAGTGATAAAATGTCGAGTAAAGATTCCCCAGAATCCCAAGCTGCAGACAAGAAAATGGTTAGGGGAGAAACATGTTTGCACTTCTAGTCTCGAGGAAATTAGGGGTGCTTACCATTTGCCAGAATAAACCGGTTGCGATGACCGGTGAATAATGGTAACGCTTTTTCCAAAATCAGCAAACTTCGCCTACCATTTGCAATTGTTTTCGGCTGATGAGAGACTGGAAACTGGGAAATTTAGCAAATGGTAAGGAAATTTCCACTGTTCCGTTCGGAAGGGAAGAAGAGGACTACCTCTGTTTTAACATTACCAGTAAATGTGACAATTTTTGACAGGAAGTTTGAAGGCATTAGTTTTTTAACTTGCGAATTTACAGAAGCTGGCGCCGTCACGCAACCTGTCAACAAATCGTAGTTAAGAGAGGGAACCTCTGGGCTGTGACTAAAAGTGGGACGGGGACGTGGGACTGGGACGTGGGGACGTGGGGACTCGGGGACGTGGGGACGTGGGGACGTGGGGACTCGGGGACGTGGGGACGTCTCGGGGACGTGGGGACGTGGGGACTCGGGGACGTGGGGACGTGGGGACTCGGGGACGTGGGGACGTGGGGACGTGGGGACGTGGGGACCCGGGGACGTGGCGACGCGGGGACTCGGGGACGTGGGGACGTGGGGACTCGGGGACGTGGGGACGCATTTTTACCATTTGTTTAACTTTTCATCATATTTCACAAAATCTTCGTCTGTTGATCGTAACTGCGTTGTACCCCGGTTTAAGTTCCTCGTTTGTATGATGTGAAACAGAGATCTAGTCAATATATATAGTATAGTTTATTACTCGTCTTCATAAATAAAAAGGTTACTTTCATTGTACTACTATCAAGTTACATAGTGGAGTAATTTAGGTGAAACGAAGGGACAATTTTTTTTTGGCATTAAGTCCCTATTTGACATAGGCAACATGAACGAAACGTTGGTATGACCATTTCTCAGATCATTTTACAATTCCCTAAGTATATCGAGGCTTGAACATTTAAAAGTACTTCCACTTTCTGCATCCTAACCTTTTTATTTTAAATTATGCATTTCACTCGTAGTTGTCTGTCACGTCACATTTCTTGACTGAAGACGTCATAACGCTTGTTTTTGAGATTGGGGGAACGTTTACACTAAAACATTCCGACAAAGTTTTGCTTGAAACTGCTTAAAACTACCATTAACGTATAATTATACCTATCAATGTGATATCGTTCATTTTTATTGTGACCTCTATGTGATTTGACCTTTTTTTTTCTTTTAATTTTGATTTACCGTTGCCATTAAGATGGGCATATGATTAAAAGGCAGAGTGATAAAGCCTCCGTAGGAGTACTACAGCAAGGTATCTTGATATAAGATGACTTTTCCATCCTCTTTTCCGATAAAATATTTCAATTGTTTTTAGCCGTTAAAAATCACGTGACACATTTCAGATGAAAGAGGGAGTAGAAAGCAAAGTATGCAGATTTCAAGTTTACGTCGGTTGGATAAATGTTTCCTCGTAAAACAAAAATATGCCAACTTATTCGCTTGGTCAACCCTTAACACACAGAAGCGTTATTTAGCTTCTGGCCCGGGAACGGTACTTTAGGAATTTCTGGGTGGGGGGTGTGCCGCTAGGACCTTAGAACCCTTAGCCTAAACCAGAGCTAGTTCAGGTGAATTTTGCTACCCCGTACCAGAGTAAACTCCCCAAACCCTCCCTATCCTAGAGTAACTGCTTTTCAGAAACTACTGAGGTCACTAGCACAGTCTAGCCAAAGCAAAACCTATACCACAATCGTTTCTCTCTCAAAAAATGATCTATTTATACTTGAAGGCGTTAGTTTCTAAAGAAACTGTGGTGCTGTTTCGGTGGAGAAGTAGTATACAAAAATTTGGTTTTATCAACTTTCCTTAGTCTAGATAAAATCTTCAACCAACTGGTCAGTTCCGTGAAAAATTATATCCAATTCTAGAAACAAACGCTCTGATTTATGTATCCTATCCTAGAGCAAACTGCTTGAAAACCATACCCTTCACAGCGGCACACACCTATATAGCTCATATATGGCAGTACACCCCTCCCCCTCCTGGGGGCTTCTGGCCCTCTGATGACGAACATTTTCGACAACATCAACGATGACAACCCGAATCAAAGGTAACAAATTGAACAAGCGCCAGGAAAGATGCAGTCACAATGCCGCCAACAAGGACATTGGCACGGTATTTAAACTTCAGTTACAGAGGAGTCATAAGGCTCAAGTTTCTGAGCAACAACAACAACAAAAAACGCTGAAATTTCAGCTGCAGTGTCAGCAATGGGCCATTAGGTCTTCTGCTTTGTTTCACATTTGAGCTCTGTGACGGGTGGCGAGAATGACTTTTCGAGAATCCAATTTTTGAATTTCGCTGTGTATTTAGCTGGTACTTGAAAAGCAAAATAACACAAGAAATTCAACTTTCTTGGCGATGTTGTCCCATTTCTAAAAATTCTGTACTTCGAAAATGTGTCGCCGCGTCCCCACATCCCCAAGTTCACACGTCCCCGAGTACCCGAGTCTCCACGTCCCCACGTCCCCACGTCCCCACGTCCCCGAGTCCCCACGTCCCCGAGTCCCCACGTCCCCACGTCCCCGAGTCCCCGAGTCCCCGAGTCCCCGAGTCCCCACGTCCCCACGTCCCCGAGTCCCGGAGTCCCCGCGTCCCCACGTCCCCACGTCCCCGAGTCCCCACGTCCCCACGTCCCCACGTCCCCACGTCCCCGAGTCCCCACGTCCCAAGTCCCACGTCCCCGTCCCACTTTTAGTCTTAGCCGAACCTCTGACTGTGTGGCACGACACTATTTAGCAGAATTGTATTCTCTGCGCAAATTTATTGCGTGATTTTCAAAGGATCGACGCAATTTATGGCATACTTTCAATGTGCAATTGTAGACAGTTCTGTTCGAGTAGTAGAATTTTGTACGATTGTTCCTTATTCATCCAAGAATAACAAACAAAGCGCTACAGTCCCAAAGGACGTCTATTGTTATCGCTGTTGTTTTCCTGAAACAAAGGACCGTATCCCGGACCGTATGCATTATGAAGTAGGGACCTGTGCGGTAATCTTACCGTAACGAAAACTCAAATTTATTTCAAAGTGTTTAAAAGTACTTCACTTAACTTTTCTTCGTTTATGCGACTTCTCCTTACCTTGTACATTAATCGCACCGAGAAAACCAATCGAAATTCGCCAAATGACAACAGCCGAGAAGAGTAATGGCCGCCACACACAAACACTCATTCCCAGAGTCTTCTCTCTTCCTAATAGAGGCCACGTGACAAACAATTGGCTCTCGAATACAAATAAATAAAATAAAGAAATATCGCCGGTTCTGACTATCGATGAGCTTAAGTTGCTGGGTGTGACGATTGACAATAAGATCACTTTTTCTTCAAATATTAAATTGGTTCTTAGTAAAATTCATGCAAAGATAGCCGCCTTGCGGAGCATCAGGAATTTTATTGATAGTGACACTGCGGTTAAACTATATAAGTCGTACATTCTACCTCATTTTGACTATTGTAGTCCTCTTCTAATAGGAATTAATCAAACTTTATCTGATAAGTTAGAAAATGCCAATTATTACGTACTTAGAACTCTCTTCAATCTACCTAAGTCTATTAGTTACGAGCAGATCTTGTTGCAGTATAATTTAGATTGCATTAAGCATAGGCGTCTGGTCCCAAGCTCTGACACTTGTGTACAAAGGCTATCCCAATTATATAAGTAATATGTTTAGAATCAAAAACTGTGTTTACAATCTTCGCGGCAATAGTAGCAGACTCGATCAGCCGGCCCCCAATACTAGTTTTAAACACAGATTTTTTTCGTATATTGCGTGCCGCCTCTGGAAGTCGGAACAATACAATACACCTTTGCATGTTAGGGAGGCCCCAAACCTTAAGAATTTTGTGGCCAAACTAAAGAAACTTAAGTTGAGCCAGGACGAGTGTCGTTGTAATTTCTGCTCTAATTAGATGCTATTTTAAATTTATAGTATGGATAGGTAATTTTATTCTAGATTCTTATATAATTAGTTTAATATTTTCTTAATTTATGTACTATTGTAGATACACGTACATTTTTGTAACGAGTCCTTTATTAGGCTCATCAATGTCACGTGTTTTTCAATTTCCAGTTTTTTTCAGTTTCCCACACAAAAACTGTTGTAACCTGCGATCAGGCCCATTTTTAGCTTTACCCGTATGTTCTCTTATGTCGTCGCTCGCTAAAATTGGGCCTGACCAAAAGTCTCTCAAGAATTCCGGACGGACGGCCAGATTCTGGCCGACCAAACTCGTGATCTGATTGGCGGTTGACACGCCGGAAGGGAAACTGCCATCGTGATTGCGCGGAGCTCTCGCGAAGTCCTCGAGACTAATCTGCCATAAGTGTACGAACAAATTTGCTCCCTTTTGTTGTTACAATGCCGTGGACGGTGCAACTTGATTGTATTTGTATAAATAAAGATATGCCATCTGAAACATCTCATAACTTGTCCAGAATCGGGTTTGAATCTCTGGAACGAGTGAAATTAGCGATTCCGTTGTCGAGCTCTGTGGCCATATGGTTGAAAGTACTTTGGCACAAACTTCCCTGATGTTTTGAAAGCTAAATAGCTGGTTCTTTCAAATGGCGATGAAAGCCGATGCATATTGGTTTCCTAGATGAGACAAGGGACATATATATCAACAGGAGGAGATGCCGATAAAATCGCAAGTTACACGATTGCATGTTTTGAATATCTGTGTATCAAACGGCTTTATTTATTTACTGTACATGACGGGTTTCGACAAAACACTGACCCCCGGTTAACTGACCCCCTTACTGACCCCCTACTGACCCCCTAAAAAATCAATGGGAAAATGAATACTGCTTACTTAAGCCTCAACATCCCTTTTTAAACAGCATTGTTCAACAATATTTAAGTCTAAGCACCCATTTTAAAAAGGTTAGTTTTCGATTATTGTTGTGATGGCCGATTACTTCATGTAAGCTAACCTTTTTAAAATGGGTGCTTAGACTTAAATATTGCTGAACAATGCTGTTTAAAAAGGGTTTTTGAGGCTTAAGTAAGCAGTATTCATTTTCCCATTGATTTTATAGGGGGTCAGTAGGGGGGTCAGTAGGGGGGTCAGTTGACCGGGGGTCAGTGTTTTGTCGAAACCCGTACATGACACGGTTTTTTTTGCACACTTCATAATATTTCCAGTTGATTTAACTTAAAACTCGCACTCCAGAAACTAAAATGGCATGTTTCCAGAGAGATCAATTGTACAACAATAAAAGAAACTTTGCGAGTGCATCTTACTGTTCGTACTCCATCAAAAAATTAACAGCCAAACTTATCATGATTTTACTGCGCGCAATTCTAGAAATACACTGCAACTGAAGATATTACCCGAAAAAATCACCAAAGAAACCTTCATGGGCAAACACGTTAAAGGAATAATGTATTTCTCTTTTTTTTTCTTTAAAAATCTATTGCCAAACCGTCCAACGACAAAATGCTAGGTTATCTCAATTACAAATGAAGATGTCAAGCTTAAATAGGATGCATATTCAGTGAAGTTCGGAGGGAGAATTACACCGGCCTTTGCCGCAATATAGCGGTAGAAAACATTCCCCATGCTTTATTTGTTTTTCTCAAATTAAAGCCAACGGTAACTTTCGAATTCGTTTATAATATTCCTCCCACGGTAATTAACTCTGGTCAAAACAAAATAGCGTGAATCTGCCGTCCACGCGTGTATTGGTGTAATGGAAGTAAATTTGATTGGCCGATGAAGGACATGTCAATCAATCAAAAAAAGTGGGCGGAAGGAATTTCGAAGAGGAATTTGGTCAGGCTCTATTTTTCGTTTCGCCAACTCCACATTACGTACCACGCGAAACTAAAATAGAGCCTGATCGCAGGTTAAAACTGTTGTTGAATTTCCCGGTTTCCAAGGTAATAGTCCGTCCTGTAAAATCCCGACCGATAACCAGCCAATCAGAGTTCTCCATTTAGCCTGAGAATTGCTTGCACTTGCCATGCACGGCCACACTTTGAAATCCCCCAGAAATCATGACGTAATGACTAACGACACAATCGCGAATGTTGGGCGATGACGTATCCTAAAAGCGTGAGTAAGCTTTTGTTGCAGTTGATCTGCATTTCCGGAGACTGGGGACAGTCTTTTTTTGGTACAAGACGTCATTGGTTCCATTGGTAGGAAGTGAGTTTGTACAGGTCCGCCATATTAGAAACATTTCGTAGTACAAGTTGCTCATCGAAGGCTGCATTAATCACCTTCCATTGTAACGATGGGGATATTTTCAAATACTTCAAATTTCGACGTGCTTGTTGGTGAGTTTTCTGTCACATTTCTTTTTTGATTAGAACAGAAATTTGTACGTTGATGTTCTTTGGCGTTACAGAAAAAGCAACAAGCCAGCTTCTTTTGGAACCAGATTGGAACAGTATTCTTCAAATCTGTGACTGTGTTCGACAAGAAGATGTTAAGTAAGCTACCTTGTTTATTGTCAGTCACCATAAGTTTAAAAAGTCGATGTATATGACAACATAACTTTGTTGAAAGCTGACGTGTATGATAAGGTTATTGACAATTTACGTATACTATGAATTTCCTGTCATTTATTACAGTCCCAAATACGCTGTAGCAGTCATGAAAAGGAAGATTTATGATAAAAATCCACACGTCGCAAAATATGGTTTAATTGTGAGTAAACTGTTTTTAATTAAGGGCGCAAAAGAATCATAAGCTATATTATATAAATAAAGGCCAATCAACTTTGTTCTTTAATACTCTCTTTCAATGGATGTCATCACGTATAATCTAGACTGTTTTGATCGTAATCGTATTTGTATACTTCTGAAGTATAGATGAGGACAAACCCGGTAAACTACCCGACCAAACTACACTGCCGCGAATAAAGTAAGAAAATTAACTTAAATTATAAAATAACTCAGATGGTTTCCATGCACTCATTGGTCAACAGGTGTATGTGCACGAGAGTATGAGAGTTATTTTATACAGTCTTTTTTGCATTTGCATTGCCGTACTAAACACACTAAGGATTGGAAGAATTCTTGAAAGTTATGCAAACCAAAGACGCATAACTTTCTCAAATTCTCCCAATCCCCCTTGTGTTAAGATCAGGCTATGGAAACACGGAAAAAGTCTTCTAATTCTTAAATAATACCCGCTTGAGAATAGAGTTGCTTGAAGTACAGCTGGATCACTGAAGCAGCTACAGCTTTTTGAGTGCTAATATATCTGCTGAAAACTAATAGGATGAATTAGTTCAGGGGTGGAAAAGCTCTCAAGTGGTGTTCTGTTAAAGCCTTTGAGCATAGCCATATGACTCCTGTATAATTCCAAGGTACCTTTGACATGAGGAGGTGTTGGCTTCGAACTTTGAAGCGATCAACACTCAAGGTGGTAAAAGAATTAAGGGGGAGGTGCTTCTTCCCAAGACAACAATATTGGAATATCTAGTGTACTTGTTTAAGGACGGTGCCTACTATTGTTATTGCGCATACGTTCTGGGCATCTCGAGATACTCGGATTTCCTATTGCTGGTGCTTATTGATACAGGGATATTTTTGCGCAGTTCAAAACTATGAGGAAAAAGCAGAACTTAGCAAGTGCTCTTGGTATCCAAAAAGAAAATTGGGGGTAACCACGCATTTTTCAGAGATAATTAAGCTTGAATTTTGAAAAGAACGCCATACATTGCTTTGTATTTTAAAGCTTTTTACAAATATTGTTGATTAGTTATCTTCGAAAAATACGTGCTTACCCCCAATTTCTTTTTGGATTTCTATAACACTTGTTAAGATCTGCTTTTCCCGCATAGTCAGTAAACCGCGCAAAAATACCTTTGAATTAGTAGGCACCGTCCTTTAGTAGAGTAGACCATAAGTCCCATTTCACCAAACAAGTCCAAAGAAATTTGTATGTGAGGCAGACCTTATTTATTTATTTGTTTATTTATTTATAACAAGTGATGTAATTGCAGCTTTGCCCCTTTGGAGAAGGATTACAGACTGCACGAAAGAAATAATTGTATTTGAAATTAGGTTGCAGTAACTAAAATGTTGCACAATCAATTTCTGGTGAATGACATGAAGAGGGTTAGGAAAACTTGCATTGTATAAAAGTTGCATTGGTGGGTTTGAAAAAAATACCATATTGACTGAATGTATCCTGTCAAGGTGTTGGAAGCTTGTGTGAAGAATTGTGGGGCTCCCATGCACAAAGAAGTTGCCACAAAGGACATGATGGACTCCTTCAGAGAATTAGCTAAGGTTGACACTGTGTGTAGTTTCTTATTGTATGGTTTTGCTACTACAGGGCTCGAAATTGCGACCAATACAGTCGCATTTAATTTGCGACTAAATTTTTCCCTTTGCGACCAAAATATACATGTATTATGGAGAAGTCACAAATTTGCAACTTGTTGTCACCTTTGCTATTTCGAAACAGAAGGGTTAGCAGCTGCCACTTTGCTGCTACTTTCGCTAAAATAAATAAATAAATGACAATATTATTTTGTTTCTCCAGGGCTTGAAATTGCGACTCACTGGTGGCCAATGCGACCAAAAATTGAGTGCTGGTGACTAGATTTTCAGAACTGGTCGCCAGCTGGTGAATCACGTTTTGTCTGATAACCCAGATAAACAGTAGACAATTTTTGTATTTGAATCTTTATATGATGAAATCGTTCAGAACTGGTAGCTAGAACACGACTCACCTTAATAAATGGAGATAAATATCGGTAGAAAAGTATGTTAAGAAACCAAGTTCCTCTGATTCTAGAGGCTATTGAAACCGTATACAAGCCGCTCCTTTTATTTTATCTTGGTCGAAGACTGATACGAGCATTGTGGTTTTGTGGGGGGCCTAGGCCGAGCAATTGTAGTATTGCAAGGTAAGTTGCTTGCCACGCAAGCTGTAGAGCTGTAGGAGAATAAAGAACTATGTTTTGAAGAGGAGAAAAGCAGGGATAAAGGACCCATGTTTGCCTTGCTACGGCAACCAGAGACTGTGCTTTGCACAATTTCAAATAACCTTAAAGAACACCATCACCAAACTAAAGACAAAGCCAAAAACAGCAGATCTTTCTCGTGCTGTTTTTTTGATATTGTGCTTTTTAATAATTATGACTTTCCTTGAATGCAAAGTTGGCGACCAAAATTTATGATCTGGCAAACAACTTTTCCCCATTAGTCGCCAGCTGGCACCTGAGCAAAAAAGTTAATTTCAAGCCCTGTTGTCGCTGTGAATTTTCTCTGAAGATAGCGTAATTATTGTAGAGTAATTTAGCAGCAATGTCACGTCCATTCCTTTGATCATTTGCCATTTTCAGCGGTTTCTTTACACACAAGTATTGTGGGCTCATATTTTTTTGCTAAACCGCTGACAACACAATGCAGCGCGGCGATTTTGCAACTAAAATTTGCGAAATTGCGACTAAATTTTTGTATCTTGTTGCAAAATGCGACTGGATTTTTTGATTAATTTTGAGCCCTGTACTAACTAAGTATACAGTTGAATAACTTCATTTATATATTACATGTACATGGCCTCTTGGGGATACAAATATTACATCTTCTCGGGCTGATATTATCTCACACTTGTTTGCTGTGCTCACTCATGAGAGATGCTATTAGCACTCAAAGATAAAATTCTCATCCCTGTGTGGCCATGTAATATCCCCTATTTCTCACTGACGTGATTCAGTCTTGGGTATGTTCTGGGGAAATTTCAATGGTAAACTGTGGTGTGATAACAAAGATCTATGCATTTTGTGACAATCAAGTGTATCAACTTAAGTGACGCATTACATTGTAAATGATGAAAAACTTACTGGACTTTTGATGATAGTATTTTTTACGGTTGTTCCCTCATCAGAGGAAATGAATAGTACTGCTGCCGTTATTTAAGAACCAGCTTTTAGACTGAAGCTGCAAGTAGCCGTTAGTTACTTACTGCATAAATAATTATGAACTCTTACCTTCTCCCTTTGCCCACTATTGTATCTCTATAATTTTCAGTCCAGTCCTGAACCAGTTAAAGAGCAGATTCTCAGTATGATTCAGACATGGTCAATGGCATTTCGTAAAGAACCAAAATATAAAATTGTCCAGGACACCTTTAACCTCATGAGAATGGAAGGTAAAGAACCTCAGTTTTTATTTCATAGTTTAACAAGTAACTGGATGCGATACTGCATGTTCATTGTCTCTGTATTGATAGTTTCCGGGAAGATAAACAATAGATACTTAGATTTTTTTGTTCAATATATATATCTCAGAACCGAGGGGGTTCTCCACTTGTCTAAGTTCATTGATTATCTTTAAAAACCAGAAAATACTGTATATTTTTTGGTCTCTAAACATCTTTGGAATTCTGTAATAGATTGAGTGGGTGCTTGCCTATTGGGCAAGTGGTTTAAGAAAGTTGCTTCCTGGGTTGCTTCCTGGTTTTCGAGCACTAGTTAAGGATTATGGATTGATGCTTATTGAATAAGTTGTTTGGCATTATAAGTATTCGAAAAAAGTACTAGCAAGCAAGCGAAATTGGAACTAGTGTACCAATCAATAAAGCACTTTTTTGTCTTAGAAGAAGAGAGCTTTGCAGAGTGTAAATAATGTACATATATATAATTTTCAGATTGTCAAGATCAATATATGCACCACTTTGTCATTAATTTCCTACCATCCCTTTTCATATCTCTCATCGCTTAAAATTTGCCATCATAATCACCTCCCAGATATCATTTGCATTTTAACAGGGTACAAATTTCCACCAATAAGTGAGTCCAGTGATGCACTTTTTACAGCAGAAACAGTAAGTGATCATTTTGCATTTAGCTTAGTTAACCCTTTGTCTCCCAAGCCGGCCTGAACTGGCCAGACTTAGTTTTTTTACTCCGTCTAATGCCAGGTGATTTTACTCGTCAATGGGCAGCCCCTGGGAGTCAATGGGTTAACTCCAGTATTTACTTCAATGCCATCCAAATTCCAAAATAATGGATTCTGCCAGGATGATTGTCATGTTAAGCCCAATTTTTTCATATTTATGGGGAACAGAAGAATTCAGAAGCATTCAGAACAATTATGTACTAATAAATGACTGCCATGATTGAGAGACAGCTGACCTCTCAGGCTGACCAGTTCACTCAAACTTCCGACTGGTTGGCTTAGTTGGTTGAGCATCGGACTGGTGTGTGTGGGAGGTCGTGAGTTCAACTCCCACTGGACCAACACTTGCCATGGGTTCTCAAAATAACTGAGAAGAAAGTGAAGTGCTCTAGACTTGTAATTACATCTGTGAATGGTCAGACTTTCAAGTCTTCTTGAAGAAGGACTATTGTAATTAACCTTTTGCCCTGTCTCACAACCAAGCTTCCAGATAAGTTTGTAAGGCAGGGTGTCAACAAGGAATTCCAGTGGGTCAAATTTCTACAGATCCCACCAAACTATTATAAATCTACCATTAATTTGTCAGGCCACGAAGCTGACCTTGTAGGGTTTTTGACCCGTGAACCCCCTCTTTTCTGAAACACTGCACAACCCTTGTTCATAAACTCTTTGGTACATTAAATATCCCACACACTATTAAAAAAGAGCGGAGCACTGAATTCCTAGGTGTAGTGCGACTGGTCTGGTCTGTCATAGGGCCATAAGGAAGACTACAGTCTTTGACTGTAACTACAGTTTGCACCCTATAATTATTACTCTTGTACATGTATGCCCAGAATGAAAGTTTTGGATTCAAAAAGTGACTTCTTTATATGCAGGCTCCAGAGTGGGCTGAGGGTGATGTTTGTCACATGTGCAGAGTCAAGTTTTCAACATTTCAAAGACAGGTAAGGTGCAGTTCGAGTTGTAAGAAAGTAACTGCCAATATAGCTTATTTTGGGGCGTTACATGTGCTTTGAATTCGTGAATCAGGACTAAGTGGATACACGTAAGTGACATCTTTTTATTGTAAAATTGTGTCCAGAATTCAAGGCATGGCATTAAATTACAAAAACATCTCGGAAGAAATCCATAAATTTCCATAATCATCCCAAACCCCGAAATAAAGTCTGTTTTAATGATTAAACATCATTTGCATGAAAGTATAATACCTGGTCACTACTTTTGCAAGTGTTTTGGCTCATAAAGGAGCTGTTGGTAAACCAGGTCTGTTAGGCGATTTAGACTTGCCTTCTTGAACAGGTTAAGCTAATACCAGAATCTCCATTCCACCACAGAGCTTTTGGCAGTGTCAGTGCCAATGGCATGTTACTTTCACTGAGGTTTATCCACTGTGAGAGAGAACCACTTGATCTTTGAGAACTTGCAGTGCTTGGAAATAAAAAAAATTCCAGGTTGTCCCTGTTTCAAAAGCCGGGCAACTAAACCCATAAATTGGTTGCCCTGATAAATACTTGGTTTTCCATTGGGAAACCCCCTACGATTAAATGCATACCATGTTGAGATCGCATGTCATTGGAGCTTGAGTATCCCATAGTTCTAAGCGTGCCCCTGTGTTTTGGGTTTAGGTTTTAGCATTTTCAAAATGGAATCTTCAATCTCCATTGCTAGCTACATGGAATTTTCCTATCTGACATTTTTTTAAAAAGCCACAGATATTCAAAACACGACAAAATGTTCAACTGCGGCAAATTAATTGACAATAGAAAACCGTCGAGAGAGTCGGGTGCTGCTTATGTAATAAGTTTTCTATTTTTGGCTGGGTTGTCTGTTTTTTTTTCTTTTCATTTTGCTAAAAACTAGTTGCCTGTTAAACTTTCTGGTCATCAGGGACGACCGGACAACCGCTAATTTCGAGCACTGAACTTGCATGGTAAATAGCCCTCTGCATGTTTCTCCGTTTATAACTTTGGGGGCAAATTTGCCAAAGTAACAGTAATTTGACCTCCCTTTCACAAGCAACACTTACACTTTGGCTAGATTTTAGATGCTTGTTAACTTAATTTCGATTTCCTTTCTGAACATTAAGTGTTCTCTCTTTTAACAAATTGCCTGGTTACCAAGCAAAGTAAGTAAACGAGAACAAACTCGCTCACAAAGGAGCTGGCAGTGTTATGGACTTAATGTTGGGGAAAAAGTTCGCAAGGAAATTAAAGCAGTCTTGTCTCCAAACAAATTGACATTATTCTTTGTAAACAATTTGATGAGTTAAAATTTAAATTGTGTATTTGAGCTCTAATTGAATGATCGATCCAAGTTGACACAGACTTTAAGTTCACTGATTGAAATACCTCTGGTATGAATTTTCATCAATCTTTTTTTTCTCCCAAATCTTGAACTTCAAAACTCGGAGTGCGGTTTATCTACCATTGTTTATGGTAACCTACTGTAAAAAAATAAATAAATGGGATTTTTTACTTGGACGACATGTAAACATCAAAGTTTAATAAAAAGTCACTGGTCATACAAGGGATCGTACAAATGCAAATATAATACTCAACGTTCAAATCTGCTCTTGGTTGCTTATGTGGATATTTCAATAAAACAAAGAGTTTTTTACGGTAGTTTAAAAGCATTCATGCGAGGCTTTAAGCTCAAGTTTGTTATTTTTGTAGCCTTTAAAGTTTAAACTGCTGTATTGGGTTGTTCCAGAAAAAATCCACACCCCCCCGACGGATGGGATTCTGGAAATTCTCGCGGGAGGGGGGGTCAAGGACCCTGGAAATCCAGGCGGGAGGGGGGAGTGAACTCGAAAAAGTCTTCTGCAGGGGTCATCTGAACCGATAGTTCACGCGAGTCGAACGTTTAGTTCGGTGACAGTTTAGCGCTCTCAGACCCTGAAAATAGTAGAAATGTTTTGTTCACATATTTGTCACCTGACATAAATGATAATCTAAGTTCCTTCGCAGGTCCTTTTATAGCAGAAAACGCAAACAAGATACTATTAGAAAGAGCCGTCGCAACAATTATTGCAACGAAGAGTTTGAAACGCCTGACACATTTTTACTCGTACCCAGACCCAGCGTGCCACCGTTGTTTCATGTAATGACACAAAGAAAGAACAAATAAGGAGCAAAGATCAAAGAAAGAACAAGGGCAATTGATTTTTATGAGCTAATAGTGTATAAACACTCGTTCGCGTTTTAGCACGGTATTGGCTGTCAAACGCTCGTTATCGACAATACCCGACTTTAGCTGTTATTTCTTTGCTACAAAGTATTTATCTGGAATAATACGGAAAACAAACGCTTGTCTATTATGTCTGCTGTTTATTTTGATACTTGCCTTGCGTTTATTTTGCTTTGTTAGCACACAGCACCAAGACAAAGTTGGTGGAATCGGAAAATTTTTCGTCCGGCGCGTTACATTTTTATCCGAAACATCGCACTTTTAACATCGTTTCTATCGTTTGTATCGTTTCAAACTTTCTATTGTTCGTTTGGTTCGCGGCATCTATCGTTTCAAAGGATGGAAAGAAAAGGTTTAAAGCGTTTCGAAGGTTTCAAAGGTTTCGAGCTTTTCAAAGTTTGTACTTTGCGTGAGAGAATTAGTCACGTACTGAGTAAAAATTGTCACGTGCTAGGCAACCAAACTTTGTTCAGTGAAGCAGAACGAGGTAATTGTTTTGTTTTGGCGCTTTTCACGGCTTTGCAATTTTCAAAACTGGAATTTTAGCGTGTATTTTGGGTTATGTACGAAAGAAATATTTCAGAGGAATGATTAAAACGAAGGAAACCAAGTGTTTTACAAACCATCGAAACGATACCAAGCAAACCATACATCAAACCATTTGAACGCTAGGCGAAACGAAAAATTCAATTTTGGCGTGATGGTTAAAAATTTAGTGCAAAAACTAGTAGCGTAACGCTAGTTCTACCACTATTACTCTAAAAGTACTTACTGTCTGTGGATGAATGTTTCCCAGGGTATTGTCCAACTAATGTGCACCTAAATTTTTAATGTTCTTGGGCAATTTCTTGAGAGAAAGAAAATATTTACGCAAACATCTCAATCGCGTTCACTGCTGCTTTTCTACCTGATTTCAAGTGCGGGTCATTCATTTAGTTCTCAAATGAAAACAGAAAACAAATTTGAAGCTTTCTTCTTATAAGCTAAATCCACATGAAATTTACTTTCAATTCTCTGTTTTTAGATTTTTACAGTAACGTTGTAATCTTAAAATCCAGCGCTTTATTTAGCGTTACGTATTTTGGAACGGCCTTGACCACCAATACCATGTTTTTATATAATTTAGCCAAAGCTTTAGGAATTGAAAAAGAACATCTTCTATCCGTGATTGTGCGTATTTTCTATTAAAAATAAATTAAATTTAAGCCTAATATTTTTTCCCGGAAATCCAGGCAGGAGGGGGGGTCTTTTGTCTTGGAAATCCAGACAGGAGGGGGGGTCTTGGGCTTCAGGAAATCCAGGTGAGAGGGGGGGTTAAAAAACGACCCCATCTGTCGGGGGGGGGGGTGTGGATTTTTTTCTGGAATAACCCATTGCAACATTCGTATTGAAATGTACACTTTATTCTTATATGATTGCTAGCACCACTGCAGAAACTGTGGTCAAGTATTTTGCCAGAAGTGTTCGTCAAGAGTCTCTATAATTCCTCTGTATGGTATAGAAAGAGAAGTAAGGGTCTGTGATCCATGCTTCTACAAACTTAACCCCTCAGCTAGGTAAGTCTATGCTTTGAAATACATCGTAGAGAGTTTACGGTGACAAAAGCTCCAGATTGACGCTAATTGGGTTTCTACCTGCAAGGAATTTGTTAGGGGTTAATAGATTTTTGCTTCATAAGTGTTTTACAGGAATATCATTGAAATACCAACATTCTCGCTTATAAATGTTATATATCCACATGAAGGACCTTTTGCTTCACACATTCAAGGGCCATTTTATTCAGTTGTAGCCCACCTCTTTTCAGTTCTCTCTTGAACTGGAGAAAACAAGAAGCAGTAATTTGCAAAATTTGGTGGGCATGTACATGTACATTGTATTTTCTAAGAGATATTAATGCTATTGAGTTTTATTCAAACAAAGTTGTAAAACAAAAGTGCAGTCACATCCTGTAGAGCTGCATCTGAATTAATAATATGCTACATTTCAGCATTTTGACTGGCTGTCGAGCACATCAGTTAATCCCATGCAGAGAGCAGAAAAGTTAAATTAGTGCAGATATAGTTGAAATAATTATTTAGTGCAAAAAAGGTGAAATGTGTGCATGTATATCATTAATACAGTACATGTAAGTAATCAAATGATTTATGTCATGCAATTTGGAATAAATAAGCACTTGTAAATTTTTTCAAAGACTACAAATTGCGCTTGCCCACTTTTGTTCGTCTTTGAGAAAATTTAATTGTGCTTTTTTAATCCAAATTCCATTCAAAATCATGTGATTAGCTATAGAAATGAGCAAATTATTTTGCTTGGGACATTTATGATCCTTTTGTAAGTTCTATAACGATTGGTCAAAATATTAATTACCGGTATTACTGTTCTTCTTTCAGCAAAAACGAAGAAGGCTCGAAGAAGTCAGACAAAGTATCAACAGACAGTGATTTGCCTCCAGAGTACCTCAGCAGTTCACTGAGCCGAGAATCACAGGTACGTCTATGAAAACTGAAGGCAAGTGGATCAAAAGTGTAATATTAAGTATTTTTGTTTTTCTCAAACTATAGCAAGGAATTCAAAAGGGCCAATCAATTTACCAAACTTTTAAAACTAGGAATTGGTCTCTAAGATTCATTTATCAGGAAATCTGAATGTTAACCTTAGCATTTAGCCTTGATTATCTTAATAGGATACATTTTTTAATCACCACTTATTGTTTTAGACACCTCCTAAGAAAAGTGCAAAAGAAATTCAGGAAGAAGAGGAAGAACAATTACAGTTGGCCATGGCTTTATCATTGTCACAAGAGGAAGCTGCCAAAGATGTATGTCAACAGCAGAGTTGCTAAGTACTAAATGAAGAATGAGGAGTAATGGTGATTTGATTTGTTTGGAAATGTGCAGTCAGTCATATGGTTAATACACACGCTATAGTGTACACAGCTAGATACTTGATATAATACAACAGTGTGAGAAACTAAAAATGTACCATATTTCCAGATGCCAGAAACCCCTGGTTATCTGTGGCCAAAAAGGTGGATACTTCTTCTGTTCATCTGTAATTTAACAGCACTAAACCTCAAGGAAGAGAAAAACAACTTTAGTCACCAGAAAGACTTATTGATGTAGAGTGGTACACATCAGCCTTTCCTTGCCTATAAACAGCATTATTTTAATATTATTGTCATTGCACTGTGCTTGGGGCTGAAGTCCTAGTGGCGATGTCACTAGCTTAAATCATTTTTAGACCACCATCTGTATCTCTCTTCTGTATCTGTATCTCTCATCTTCCAATAGTTGGGTTCCTCAAGGCTATCATAATAATTATTATAATAATAATTATTATAATCATATTATAATATTATAATCTCTTGTTAATGAGGCTAGTCAGGCTAATAATTATTAATACAAAGACAGAATAATGATAATAATTATTATTTGTCTGTGGCCATTTTTGCATTTGGTCAATGGCTTTGCGAGCACGGCTGGCGCAGTGGTAACACTAAATGTGGTTTGAGTTTGTTGGTTCTCCCTGGTTTTCTCCTCTCCTCAAAAACCAACATTTAATTTGATTTGTTCTGAATTCGGTTGATTTGTAGTCTCCCCAATCAGTAGAGCACTTTTGCTTGGCTAAATAACCTTGAGATCTAAATAAAGTGATTATTGTTACTATTATTATCATTATTATTATTATTATTATTATTATTATTATTTAGAGTTTAATCATTTCAGTGAAAAATTTGTGATGTTAGGCTACATGTAGTTACTTTGCTACAGGCAAAAGGACAACTAAAAAGTCAGGGTCCAGGGCAAAGATGCTAACCTTCGACGTAATCCTGCTTCATCATCCTTGAGCATCGTGTACTTTTCCCTCTGAGGGAAATAGGGCCTTGGGTTCTCACTCTCCAAGCTTCTCGGTCCTTCGCTCAACTACTGGCTTCTGCCCAACCTTTGAACCTAAGTTCACCACGTTCTCTCTCTACCGTTCTTCGCCATGTCTCCTTCGGCCTACCTCTCCTACGTCTTCCTTCTGGGGTCCATGTTAAGGCTATCCTCATGTTCTCGTTTACACTTTTCCTCGATCAGCACATGCCCCAATCAGTTTCCAGCGTTATGTTTTATCTGCTGAGTGATCTCTTCCATATTCGTCTTGAATCTTATCTCTTCATTTGTCACTTTCATAGGCCATCCTGCTTAGGACTCTACTTTTTCAGTAGCCAAGCAACTAGCCACAGGTGCATAACGTCACCTTGAAACCTTTATAGCTGAAGTCGAGATATCTTATTAACATGCTTTTCTGACTCTGCTTGTAACAAATTTGACCAAAGTTCTCTCCCTTTTTAGGGTCAAATCCGTCCAAGTATCAAGTCATCAACCTACAGTGAAGCCTCAGAACCATCTTACAGCTCCCACAAGCAAACCAGCAATTTGTATTCGTCAACTGTACATGTACGTTTTATTGTTGACATTCGTAATCAGTCAGATATACATATATCTGTTTGTAATGAAATAGCATTGCTGTTCTTTTTTTTAAGTGAAAAGCTGCATCAAAAGACTTTCCTACTGCGCGTTTAAGATAAACAGTAAACGCCTTTTGAATGCCAAGTCATAAGTTTGATATTAAAGTTTTGGTTGATTGATGACCATTTTCTGGCCCTGAAAGTTAGCAGAAAGTTTGCAGCACTTCATCCCAGTGTAAAATTAATGCACAATAAAGAAGGCGTTTTACTGTATTCTAGTTGTCTTATTAGTGTGTGTTGTTTCTCTCAGGATGTTGAACCTGACTCAGCGAGTATGGACCCTGAGGTAAGCTCCTCAAGATTGTATTGACGTTGGTACAATGATTGCCCCCATTTTTGAACACTCTTGCTTTTTACCTTATCCTACTTTTCTGTCTAGCAAACAAGAACTTTCCTTTGTTCCATGGTGCCCTTTGACTTAAGAGAAAAGTTGTCTTTATGATAGGCGCTGGTAATTCAAAACTGAAATTTGGTTGAATTCGGAACCAGAGAAGATAAATCCATTTTCAGACCTATGCGTTATGCAGGACTTAAACTCGAAGTATCCCCAGGCAAATATAGCATCCCGACCAGTGGTTTTGTGTTTAAATCTCTTGTGTGATTTTAAACGATAGCTACCACTTGTCAAACTATCTTTGTCATTAATTAGCCACTATCAAAAATACCACAATACTTTTTGTTTGTCCCTTCAAAATATGGCATAAGCATTGTTTTTATTTTATTTTATTTTATTTTGGGACTAAACTGGAAACAATGCTTACGCAAAAATTTTGGAGGAACAAACAAAAGAGTATTATGGTATTTTTGATATTGGCTAATTTTAAAAGAGACCATGGCTGCCTGGTTGTTTTAACCCGCGTGGTTATGCTGGGCAGATCGTTCTAAATTTGATTGTGGATTAAGTTAATTGTGAATTGTAAACTTCTATTGTATTGTACTCACAATTGTTGTTGTGTTGTGTTTAAAGCTTGCACGATACCTGAATCGTTCATATTGGGAGGAGAGAAACGAGAGGCAGACGTCAAGTGCTCCTGCAAGCGCACCAGTGCAAAGGGAAGAACTAAACAGTTACTCAGAGCAGGTATAATGATGTTGGATCAGTTACGTTGTGGTTCACAGAAAGCAGAACGATATCCTTTCTGCTTTTAATAGAATCTACATGTACGCCGCATAGCTGAGTTTTGTGGGCGCACGGGAGCAAAAAGCGAACCTGTGAAACGAGCGGCGATTCCAAGAGAAGTTGTTGTTCGTTCGCACGCGCAACAATTATAGCCAGCTGAGAAGCCAAACGCCCGCGGCGGGTGACTTGTCTTCATGTAAACTTGCCTTGTGATTTGTCCTCTTCGTGTTTACGTTTTTACGTTTTTACGTTTCTTGCATAAGAATTTTAGAAAGTATTCTTGTGGAACCTATTTCCTTTCCATGGAATTTAGGTTGGGAACAGTAATCATTCACATGAGCACTTGCCAAATGGACGTCATCGTCTAATTAGCCCATTCACAATTGTACCCAAATCAAACCCTTTGGGAATAAAACGTTTTGTTCCTGGTATTTCCATATCATTTAAATGTGAATACTATAAAAAGGAACTTTATTTAAGTGTCTAGTCGATTTAGCGCTGGAGCACTAATTGGGGACGCTGTGAAGTGAAATTAACAATCAACGCAAATCAAGTCAAATGTTGGTTTTTGAGGAGAGGGGAAACCGGAGTACCCGGAGAAAACCTCTCGGTGCAGAGTAGAGAACCAACAAACTCAACCCACATATGACGCCCAGTCTCGGAATCGAACCCTGGCCACATTGGTGGGAGGCGAGTGCTCTTACCACTGCGCCATCCCTGCACCCCGCTACATTGTCAATCAAATACAATACACAAAGAATCTTAATCCCGGGAGATTTGAAATGGGTACAACGTTGAGTTAGCTGATTAGGTCTTTTACACGTTTCTCATGCACAATAAAATTGTACCGTGATTATTGTTCAGAATTTTAACGATAATGGTAAATGAAACTCATGTAAACCGCTAACTGGTCCACAGCATGTAAATGTCTAAACAGTAACATTTTTTTTTGCTTAATTAAGCGTATTGCGTGTTGTCAAAATAAACTGCAGTAATTATGTCAATGATTGTTTATTTCAGAAAATTGTTAGTGGAATCTTGAAAGGCAAAAAGAAAAAGAAGGGGAAGAAAACGCCAAGCGACAACTTTCAGCCGGTCAATAACTTTCACTGGTTAAATGAATTTTCCTCTTAATCACTTTTTGAAGTTTAAAGAGGCGGATGAGCCAGTAAACGTTTAAATTCTAGTTCGAGAACTTTAAACGTGAAGAAAATGTCCACATTTCGTTAGACAAATAGAGAGATTCACCGTATGTTCTTTTTAGTTTGCATAGCGTTATGAAAACATCACGGGTAAATCTCTTGAGTCGGAATGCAAAGATTATTCATCCGCGACTCCGATCTGTTCAGAACAACCTTTTTGTGGTAATTATATGCCAAACAGAGTTCCACTGACTGTTGAGACAAAAGCTTCCTTTGTTTCAGCGGCAGGCACATTTTAATTAGAAAGACTTTGGTCGAAAAACGGTTTTGTTCCGTAGAGTGCACTAAAGATTTCGTTTGATTTGTGAAAATATAGACTTTTATGCCACTCGCTCAGATTTCTTGCCGTTTAGTTGCGTTGCTACTTTATTAATTCCATTATAAATGTGTGAGCTTGGTAAAAGATGATATTAAATAGTGACGTTGCAAGCAACTAACATTGACAACTAATCTTCCAATTACTTATCATCTAACACTAATAACAATTTTGAGCTTTGTCACCAAGCGTTTAAAATGTTTCCGGGTTTAATTTTGTAACAGATGCACATCAACAAATTGTTTACATGCGAAGCAGATAAGACTGGTGCTCAACTGGAACTTATTTTAAAAACTTTGTTCATCTTGTTTGTAGGTTGACGGAGTAGCCTCCGAGACATCATTTGAAGTGTCAGATGCTATGGTAAAAACTTTCCAGGGCAACGTTGTAATGTTGCTGGATAGAATGCAGAAGGTGTCAGCCCAGGGAAAGCACATTGCAATGGATGCTACCGCACAGGTGATTCCGTCAGAGAGTTTAGGGATAGGAGAACATGGATAAACTCTTTCTTGGCTCACTGCCTCGCTCCTAATTGAACCACTTGGCCCATGAGAATGTGTCAGATAGCGTTTTGGCCAACTTATTTTGAGTCAAGCTGTCGCACCTTAAGGCGCCCGCAAACTGGAAACAATGTTGCGGAAACATTGTTGGGGAAGCAAAGGTTTCTCCGTTTGCGGCAAAAATGTTTCTGAATTTGTCCAGAAACATTTTGCTTCCTCAACAAATTTTTCCTTGTTTGCGCGCCGAGGAAACATTTCGAGAAACTTGAACAGTGTTTCCTCGTTTGCGGGCGCCTTTATGGGCTATTGTCCTCCATAGCCCTTTTCCATGAATATTTCCGAGTTACAACTTTGGTCCGTCGTATTCTGGAACGAAGTTAGAAGTGCCACATCTACCGGTCATCTACCGATCTTTCTGATGCAGATTTCATTAATGGTTTAGATTTTCAATGAGCTTTTAACCTTCAAGTTGATACTTCCCCTTATTTAGAAAATTCTTTCCTGCGGTAAGCTTAGGAAAAACCGTGTGCATGTTTAGAACAAACGTTTCCAGTATAGCACAAAGATTCAACGGATAGCACCAACATTCAAACTGCAAACCATTCGAACAGATAGCACCGATAGCCGTAGGATAGCCATAGGAAATAAAAACTCAAAACTCGAAAATTATAAAATGATGGCTAACGTCCTCTTCTTTGTTTTGAAGTTGCCATGCACATGCTAGTTCGCATTAACGTCTTGCAACTTATCGTTTAGAACGTGCAAGTTGTTGCTTCTGAAATACGAATTTTGCATCACAATAATTGATCTTGCTGGGCTCTCAGCTAATGGGGATGCAGTCTTAATGCCTTTTATTGTTGTTTTTGTTAGTCTTTGTTCCAAACTGTAAGTGCTATGCACCCACAGATACTCAGACTCATTGAACAACAAGAAGAAGAGAAAGGTATGATCTCTTGCCTCGTTTCCTTTATGCCACTATTGCATGGTTGTCTGCAGTTTTGACGGACTTTTGAGGGTAGTGTTACCAAAGGCAAACGCATTTTTCCCGTTTTATATTTGTTGCGACGTACATCTGATCACGGGTGCTGGCATACGAATAGAAATTCGCTATCAATTTCTACGGTTTTTGACAGTTTGTGTTTTTGTTTTTTAGCCAAGTATGAAGCCCTTCAAGTCAAACTTGGTCTTGTGCGCGAGGCTCGCTCGTCTTTAGATGAGATGCGAAAACAACATCGCGAGAAAGTACGACAGCAGGAGCTGGAACAGGATACACTGCGGCGATTGCAAATAGAAGAGAAACTAGAGCTGATGCGTCAGCAGAAAGCTGAATACCTGGCCTATCAACAACGATTACAGGCGGAGAGACAAGCAACCATTGAACAACAACAACAGCAGCAAAGGGTTCAATACCAAAGACCAATACAAATGCAACAGTACCACTACACTGCTGGTGGAGATTCCAGTCCCTATTCTTCTTTAAATTACACACCAATAACTTTGGCCAGTTCACAGCCCTATACCCCACAGAATGCACCTGCATCTTACACCTCTACTGTGCCACAGGGTTATCAGGTGCCTGATGCTCCTCTGCCATCACAGTATGCAGCACATCCCCCTTCTAGTGGGTACTTGCAGACTCCCCCTACCAATTTAATGCCCTTAAGGAACGATGGACCAACATCTCAAATGGAATTCCAGCCTCAGCCAAGTTCACTAGAGTACCAACCACCCACCTATGCTTCTCAGGTTCCCCCGGATCAGGGTTCAGTTTCTCTTCAGCCCCGTAGCCTTGGGGGGCCTCCACCAGTTCCTACTGCTCCCGCGCAAGTGACAGCTCAAGCACCACCCCCTCAGTATGCTCAGGTCACATCGCAGCATCCAAGCTCTCAACAGCCATATGGCCAACTGGGAAGCCAACACCCACCAGCACAAACCCAACCACAGAATCTCATCCCTGGGGCAGCACCCACCGATTTTACAGGGCAACCTCAGATCAACCCAGTGGCACCATCTCAAAGTCACCTCCAGTATTCTCAACAGACACAGTTAAGCAGTACTAGACCGCATGTGCCAGAAGTCACCCCACCTTCCCAGTTAACCAACCTGCCACAAACACAGCCCTTACAGCAGGGTATTCCAACACAGTATGCTCATCCAGGACCACGCGACACACAGCACAAACCACAGCCCTACCAGTCTCCTCAAAGAAATGGTTTTCCCCCAGTAGATGCCTCTCAGGGACAACCACCATTGTTTTCATCTGGTTCAGTGCATTCACAATTGAACGTTGGTCAACCATCTGTTCATCCCTCATTTCAACAAGGACAACCAGGAGTCCACTCACTCCAAGGACCTTCAATGCAGCAAGGACTCCCAATGCAGCAGGGGCCTCCTCTGCAACAAGCGGCCCCTGTTCAACAGGGCCCTCCAATGCAACAGGTTTATGAACCTCAGCAACAACAGCCCCAACAAGTAACACCTCAACTGGGATATCAACCTGGGCCAGGCCAAGGGCTACCCAGTCAGCAACAGCCACCATCACAG
Source organism: Montipora capricornis (assembly GCF_036669925.1). NCBI lineage: Eukaryota > Metazoa > Cnidaria > Anthozoa > Scleractinia > Acroporidae > Montipora > Montipora capricornis. The sequence continues at coordinate 15,832,986 of NC_090890.1, forward strand.
TACTATGGGTCAGCACCACCACCCCAGCAATCAAACCCAGCCCCACAGAGACAGCTGTCTGATTTAGAACTGATATCATTTGACTGACTGGGCATTTGAAATGTCTCTTTGTTAGTGATTTAATGTAATTTTTGCATGTTAAGGGCATTGCCAAGGTGGACTTAACATAAGTATTGTTATTCCTGAAAATAGTTTTATTCAAACTTGGACTGTTGAAAGGAAAGAATATAATTATAGTCAACACTTGTCCTGCCAATAGTTAATCTACAGATGATAAGATAAATATGGTGAAATCTCCAGGAATTTATTTGGGAATGATAGTTAATTATACAAACTGCTGTACAGTAATGTATTACTTTTATTATAATTTCTTGCCTGAAATACAGCACCTCGTATGCTGCCTTATAGTGCAGGCTGAGGCCAGACTCTTTCGCTGGGAATAAGCCGTTAGTGCCAGCTGAGTACAGTTTCCGACATTGTTCATATTCTCCTCCGAGGGCAATTTTTCATTTAAATTGTAAATTAGCGACCATATTTCCTGTTTCATTAAATATTATAAAAACGCTGTGCATTGACTGTTGTTTGTGGAGAAGAGGTTAGACTGAGAGGAGGTAGAGATCATAACTGCTTTAGCTTGGTTGCTTCGAACACAGAAGTGAAACATCTACTCCACGTTTCATTTCAGAAAACTTTTTAAGAGATGAAGACGGTCTCTACAAATAGCTACGTGTACAGGAGTTAACGTTCCGTTTACCTTCTAGATTGTCAGTGTTTGTATCCATTATTTCACTGCGATGTTCCCAAGTCACTGAGCAGTTCAACTTCTTAAATATTTAATAAGCAAATAAGAGGAAAATACTCTGTTCACGCGAAATTACGGCGAGGTAATCTTTCCGCTCTTGAAACTCAACGCTGGCTAGGGAAATCTTGTAGTAAAGACCCATGGGAGCCGTTCTTTTGTGAAGACAGCGGTGATGATGATCTGGGAATCTGACTTAACTCCGATTTGAATGTGTCGGGCGTCTCGTGTTTTATTTTGTTCTGTTCTTTATGACTATTATCTTGATAAATAATGTTTCTCATTTGCTCAAGCTGTTTTTCCCTAACGGTGCTGAAGCACAAAACCTTGAGCAACTACGTCACTGGTGACCCGAGCCGGCCCGTTCCTCGAATGTCGCGACCCTATAGCTAATCTTAGTGTATACGAAAACAGTGGATAGTGTTAAACGCGCGCTCTGGTTGGCTACTCAAACTCCGGATATTCATTGCTATTCACCTCCGAGCAATTCGCCCGGAATTTGCGCCCGAAAACGTTGTAGTCTTTGCAGAAATAAGTGAATAATATATATATATATATATATATATATATTTTTTTTTCGCTATATTATCTCACTGTTTTAGTATATACTAAAGCAACTATTCACCTTAGTGTTGGTCCTCCACTTCGGTGAATAGTTGCTAATTATTGCCAAATTCGGACAAAATAATCGAACTTCCTTTTAGCTGGTTTGAATAGATACAATGAAACACGAAGTGTATAGTTAAACCTTCTCATAACCACATGCGCAACAAGGCTTTGCTTTAACATGACAAACAAAATTTCTTTAAATTCAGGTTAAAATCTAGTATCATTTATGGCATTGAACCATTCCACCGCTTGGCGAGTGAAGAACGAGGTAAATTGGCAGCCTAAAATATTATGGTCTATCTAGTCTAATTCCCCGCAATGCAAGCAATCACTATCATTTTCAGTTCCATATGTATTCAATTCCTTTTTGGTCACTACAATTCGATTAAGAAGGTTTTATTTAAATTCTCTTAGCTTAGTCTCTTTACATATTTTAGATCTTGAAAGAATCACTCCAGGAGACACTATCAATTGGGAATTGTTTCCTCCAAAGCTAAAGGCCAGCTCGCGTTGACTGGTGTAGTTAAAGTTTAAAAGTCGATAGAAGTCCCGCGATTTTAATTCATTTGATTTTTTGTCTATCTTCTCGTCTAAGCTAAATGTACATTAATTAAAAGTCAGCGTGTGAGTGTTCTTGTTTCGTGATTAGATGCACTTTGTCAACTAATACACGGACACGTCTCTTTCACCTACACCAGCTTATCCCCACATCAAAGATTAAAAATAGGAAGTCCTACATTTCCATAAAGTTCTTGAGACGGTAAGGGACCGTCGACATATTCACTTTGTCCCCGCTTAACGTCAACTGGACGTTTACGTCAGGCCCCCTCCCCTCTACTAAACGTCCACTTGAAATTCTGCTGCCCTAGAAGTCCCTGTGAAGCTTCAGTCGCTACAGCTGAACAGGAACATTCACATGCACTTTACTACAGAGAGAGGTCAACGAACGGTATCAATAATTAAAAATTGACTGCTTTAAGAAAGTGGCGAGAGCTGCATACATATCACTATGGTTTCTCCCACCAGTACAACTGCATTTTCCTGTTGATCCCATGTTGTTATAGACACATCAAGCCCGTGGTCCGTTCGCAATCCATTTCCCCGGTCATGTATGCGTTACTCTTTCGCCACTCTGATGCCGCGAGCTTTCTTCCTAGTTCAGCGAGGCAATTTTCCCTTTCGTAAACAAGCGATGCCATTTGGACGAGACTTTTCGCTGTTAAGTTTGTCCTTTGCAAATGAGGAAAAAAAAAACTTAATCTAGGACTAGATTAGCAGCGCATGTCACTTGGAATTAAAAAAAAAACTTAGAACAAACCTTAGGAAAAAATTAGAGAAAAAAATTAGAAAATGTTGATCGAACGATGTCGAGCTCGATTCAATGGCTAACCTCTACACTGCCGAAACAACAGCTTCTAAACGGCAATTTTAAAATATTTAAATGAAGCTAACCCTAACAATTTATAGAAATCGACCGTCAAAAATGGCGTCGCTTGTTTACGAAAGGGGAATTAGCTTCGGCGAGATGTCAAAACAACTTCCCTTGTTCGGAAAGACCGTGAAAGAAACTAAAAGTTTGTCGCACGTTTTTCCTTGCAATGGAAAGTGTTGTTCAATCAGCCAAAGAAAAATGGCGAGAACTTTAGGATACAGTAAAAACGTTCACAATTTAAAATATTACAATTTACATTCTTTTCTTGTTAAACTTGTTCTTTTCTCTCTTCATGATCAATGTTGTGGCACGTGTTCTAAAAATGTGTCGGTTGCCAGTGTTAAAAAGTGCAACCGCACCAACGTCCAGGGCCTTACCCCCTTCCCCCCTCCCCTCCTAAAAATCCAGTTGACGTTAAGCGGGGACAAAGGACAAAGTAAATATTTCGACAGCCCCTTATTTGTGCAAGCTATAGCACAGGATAGCAATTTTATTCTTCAGGCGCAAAAGAAAGCAACTAAAGTCCAGAATGTCATTACCTACATTTTTAGCAAAGAAGCGATACTTAGCGATGACCACAGCATAATTAAGCGGTATCCAATTACTCATTTTCTGGTGCCAGCAAGGTGCCAGCCGAAAAAAAAATCACAGGTTCGAAGAAGGTAATTGGTTGCCTGGAAGGCGCTTGGGTTAGGGTGGGTGGGTGGGTGGGTGGAGAGAGGCACCGTGAGAGTAAAGCGTCTTGCCCAAGAATACAACACAATGTCCCCGGCCAGGACCCGAACCAGGGCTTCTCGATCCGGAGTCGAGCACTCTAACCATGGGGCTACCGCCCCTCCCAATAACTACGCACTTACTAATGCCTACTTGATGGAAAAGAATCCTAGTGCTCTTAACAGAAAGACTTTGCTCTCGTACTTCTTTTGGATTTGCCTTATGCAACATCGCATCGAATCATGGAGCGGTTGAAGCGGTTTTCAATTGAGACTCGTAAAACTAATACTAAGGTAATTACTCCAACAAATCACAGCAAGTGCAAAGGGCGCACTGCGCCAATCAATATTTGCATGTAATTTGCTCAAAGCGCGGGAAAAATCTCGCGTACGAATCTCAATGGGTTTTGGCTTTCCTTGTCATTGGTTGATAGGGCAGTTTACAAATGACTGTCGAAGTAATTAAGCGATTGCAATTGCTGAGCTTCGTGATTGATTCAAAAATCACGCGCCAGTTTATCAAGCAAATGAAAGGAAAAAGCAAAACCGATCGCAACTTGCACACGCTATTTTTCCCGCTCTTTGAGCAAGTTACACTGAATTACTACGAATTTGGATTGGTTCATTGCGCTGCTTGTACCTGTTGTGAATGGTCGAAGTAGTTACTTTGGTATTTGTTCCAGGACACTCAACTGAAAACCGCTTTAAACTGCGCAAGAATTTTAATCCAATCACTAAGCGTAGTAATCGCCTCTAATTGGCTGAGAATGTGGCTTGAGATTTTTCAGCCAACTGCCAAACTTGGTGATACAAAACCAATTACTTTCGGCACTCGATTGAAAACCGCTCAAATGCCATAGCTCGATCCTGTTGCAGTAGTTATTTTTCGTCGCACTTCTAAACCAATCTTTCATGCACGTCGCTTTATAGGCAATTCCTTCTTAAGTGCCACAACATCCACTGCTTTGTATTTCCTGTAAGTATACGACTTAGAGCTGAATAGAGGTTTAGTGGAATTTAAAGACCCGATGATCAGCGCGTGATCAGAAAAAAGAAAGCCAACTTTCGGTTGACATAAGAGGACCTTGTCAGACTGACAAGGATGTGATTGTGCTCAAGTGTTGGACCAGTCACGTGTTGCACAAGGTTCAAAGACTCAAGGGTGTCCAAAAAAGCAGCAGAGACAGCATCGTCTGGGTCGTCTACGTGTAAGTTGAAGTCACCGACGATAAGCAGACTCAACTTATAATATGATGCTTTCCAGGTATGTCGTGAACTCGGCTAAAATGCCCTATCCGTGAGCGGGTGCTCTCTGGAGCATGGAGGATGGTAAACAATCACAAGTCTAGTGCTAAATGATCCAGATTTAACATTAAACTCAGCATACTCGAAGGATGTCATCGCTGTGCATCTGATCTTTTTTGATGTCCATCTTTTTCGCCTCCTGTATGTGTAACTCGGCGTAATCCCTTTGTTCCCTTGAAACAATAGCCCATGATTGCAACTTCTATGAGTGTCATAGTTCAGCGTCCCCGTAATTTCTTGGAACAACGGCTGATGATTGCAAATTCCAAGGCCATTGTTAATAACGCATCCAGGCGAGACCAGGCTCTTTGAAGAAGCAGTTGCATTAAGAGAGAAATTCCGGTTTTTCTCGGCGAGAGCGATATTTTCCTCCGTGAAATCTGGTCCAGGAAAGCATGATAACATTATAGACGTCCCAATCAAGTTGTTGTTGGCAACCGAACACCCTAGCAGCAGTAAAACCAGCAGAAGTGCACAGCAGCATATCAGAGCGTGGCCTCCCTTCATTATTCATTCATAAGAATTCATTATTAACTTCTGTGCCCTCATGACATTCTTTTGCGCTGGTTCGTTATATTACACCACAGGGCCGTATTATAAACTCGACGTTAGATAATTATCACTCGACGCTCAAAACTCAACTCTCTCAAAAAAGAAAACATCACGTGTTCTTGTGACGTCATGCAAGATCGAAAGGCGCATCCGCGCCCCCAGTCGAGGCACTATGTCGAGAAGATTACAGAAATAAATCTAAACTTCCGTCTCTTCTAATAAACAAAGTTTTGTTATTGGTCTTTTGAGTTCTCCACTTCGAGTCGGGAGGATGCATATGAGTAGACACGACTCTGCCCAACGGCCAAATGCTGGTTGTTAGTCCGCATGATAAACGATCTGGTTCTTAGTGGTGCCTGTCTATGGAAGTACGTGGATAACACTACGGCATCTGAAGTCGTCAGAAAAGGCGAATCCAGCGCTGCACAGCGTATTGCTGATGGGTTATCTGCTTGGTCAGAGAAGAACAAGCTACAACTAAATTCTAACAGATGTAAAGAACTCAGAATTTCTTTTGCAAAAACGAAGCAAGCTTTCCAACCTGTTGTAATTGATGGAAAAGATCTAGATGTAGTGACTAGTGCTTAACATTAGCAGGGTCGTAGCCAGAAAAAAATTATGACCGAGGCGATGTCCATGGTTAAATTCTCTTCGTAGGTATTTTAGGTGTTTATGATGATTACATTTTGAAGAAAACACTGGAATAACGCTTTATTTTAAAAAATTGAAGAAAAAATGACTGAGGCAAGTGCCTCGGTTTGCCTCATACTGGCTACGGCCCTGAAAGCACGACCACCAGCTTCACAACCTGAGCAAACAGAATAACTATACTGCTGATGCACCTCTTGCATCTGGCTAGAGGTAACCTCACTGTCCTGGCGAGTAGTCACTGAAGATCTCGCACTGTCTGACGTTCTCGCTGATTCTTGTTTGCTCTTCTCCGTTTCATAATCTTCAAGTCAACGTCATGAAGAAGTGTGTGGTGACGCATTGCACAACCCTCAACCTTGCATCTGTCTCTACTACGACATTTACCAAGACGATGGCCTGATGATAAACAGGATATACAAAACTTGTGCTCATCCACACGAAAACCTTTTCCCTCTCGCTCCCGGACATTCTTTCGAACACTTTGCACTCTTTTAACCTGTGGTTAGTTGACTTGTGAACTGGGTATCTCACCCCTCCTACACTGCTGGTGCGACAGTTTTGGCTTTTCTGTAGCATAGTAAACTTCCTTCTTATCAAATTCCACTTTAAACGCTGCTTTTAACTTAGAGTATTCAAGGGAATTGCCGTTAAATCTCGGTACACTCGGCTTCACAATTTTTGCAAATGCTTGTAGAATATTCTTAAATAACTGATCAAAGGTCTCCATCGAGAAGGGTGGTTCCACCGTGGTATGGTTTTCACACGCTGGCAATTTTTATTCATCGCTCAACTTAACTTTCTCTACTTTATCCTGCCCTGTTCATTCCTTTGGATTTGTCAAATGTAACTTCGAAGCGATTGGTTCGCCAGTTCAGTATTCTGCGTATTAATGGCGGAATTCACGCCTAAGCGAGAGATTCGATCATTTACACTATCAGATGGTAACTTACGAAGTAGGTAGAACACGGCATCTTAAGCTTCTGGGAGTTCTCTCCAGACATGGTGAAGTGATTGCTGGTGTGCCTCAGGGTGGTGTCATTTCTCCTACTCTTTTTAATGTGCATGTTAATGATATTGAGGAGTGCATTCCCAGGGAAATACCTGTATCCACCTGCACGTACTGTACCCTATACTAATTAGCCTCTAAGGACTCTGTTAGTCAAATACAGGGTGCTGTGACTCACTTGGAAAGTTGGGCTGTACAGAATAAAATGGACCTGAATGCTAAGAAGACAAAAGATATGTGGATCACCTTCAAGAAGTCCTGTCCAACTGCGCGTCCTATTAGCATCGGGCCTACTGAACTGGAGAGGGTTTCAGAGTTTAAACTACCGGGTGTGTATGTACAGAACGATTTCAAGTAGAATATACATGTCTCAAGCATTGTCAGCTAAGCGTGTAAACGGATTCACTATCTTAGGGTCTGCAGGGCAGCCCATCTCTCCAGGGACATTGGTCTAACAACTTACATCACTAAGATTAGACCTGTCTTAAAATATGCCTCGCCTGTCTGGGGAGGGTTGCCCATTTACTTCGAAGACGATCTACAGAGAATGCAGAATAGATGTCTAAATGTCATAGGACTCCCTAGGGATACTGTTGAGTCACTTGTAACTAGGCGTCAGAATTTGACGAGAAAGAATTTAAGCATATCCTAGAATCTGAAGCGCATCCTTGTAAACGTTTTCTAGATAAGGCGGTGGATCATGGCCATAATTTAAGATCTTGTAAGATAAACCCAGTGCACTTCAGAATACCTGTATCACGCACTGTTATGCATAAACAATCGTTTATT
>NC_090890.1:15845841-15855841 GCF_036669925.1 Montipora capricornis
GTTTTGTCCGGAATTGTGCCAAAATGGCAGATAGTGCCTTCCAGTGGTGTCCAATTATTAGTCTGTTTGTCGTAGACTGCCATGTCTATTTTATTTGCCCCATTTTTTGGTGCCTTCTGAAGTTGGAAAGGTACATCCCAAAGATTTTTTGCATTTTCATTCTCCATTACTGCAGAGAGTGGCCTTTGTTGATACCATGGGTTTTCATTTATTATTTACAACTATTACAGCAATGTTCTGCTGGAGGTTCTGGTACAAGCAGCATAAAGCCGTCTTAGCATTCCAGAACTGTTCTTAGGATCCGTACTGACTAAAAGAATGGTCTTCTGCATCGTATAGGCCTAATAAGCCCAGTGTGGATATCTGCCAAATAGTCGTCTTTCCCCTATGAAAATCGGGGTGATTACAACTTTCGTCAAGTGCCAGAGGATTTTGATCTCAATTGCTTAAGTCCCGGTATTTGTTAACTTTTTGTTGACTTTTTAGTTCTCCTTCAGAGCAATTCTGCAACCACCCGCGCACTCTACATCAATAATATGGCATATCTTGTTGGTCTTTTCAACAACTACAATGTCGGGTTTGTTGTGTGGCATCTTCTTCTCAGTCTGGTAAGGGATAAGGGAAATCTACAATAACTAAATGCCGCCTTGACCTTTTAGAAGAACTCTGGAACTTCCCAAATGAGTTCATTAAGTTCTCTTCTACAAGAGCAGCTGTTGTTGAAACAATTGAAGAATTATCTATGAAGAGTAACGTTTCAAATGTAGTTGCTGCAGTTGATGGAAGTCATATCCCCATTAAAGCACCGTCAGTCAATCATGATGACTACAAATTTCAATTACATTGATTTTTATAGCTTACTTCTTCAAGGGGTGGTAGATTCTACAGGATTGTTTTTATCTGTTGCCAAAGGATTTCTTGGAAGCCTTCATGATGCCAGACTGCTGCAATTAACTGATTTTATTGGGCTCCCGAAGATGAAGAGATTCTCATGAAGCCTGTCCTACATTTTGGGGGTACTGTAATTCGTCCCCTTGTTGTTGGATACTCTGCATGCCCATGAACAGGGTTCTAATTATAGAATTGTCAAAAGCTATTGCTGTGCTACTTTCAACAATGCTGCTCTCTTGTTTGCTGCCTGTTCCTTTGACATAGTCAAGGGGCTCTGCTTCACAAACGTATGATTCACGTTATTGGAGCTAACCATGATTTGGTTAACCTCATGATAAACTTTGCATAAACTTTTCATGGTCTGACACCCGACCCTGTTGTTGTTGTTGTCACAGGCAGCTTTGCATTTTGTCAAGTACTCCTCTCCATTTTTCCTGTATCTGTGCTAAGGTTTTTGAAGTAGTAATTCCGGCCTTGTGGCACAATTCCATGAATTTATTGTTTACGCTGTCCCATACACTTTTCTTTTGGGGCTTGGGTGCTTTTTGATATTTCAACAAGTTAATGATCCTCCTTGTATGCTATGACAAGGCACTTCACATATGGGTTTGTCCAGGAACAGCGCTCGTTTTTCAGTTCAGAGGATTCACTTACTGAAGACCTGCAACTACAGGTGCTGTCCTGGGGAATTTGAAATGTTCCTGAAGGTTTTCGAATGTCAATTTTCCCACCCTTGGATGTCCATTTTAAGTCAAACTTGTTGTAAAGCAACTTCAACCAACTCAAGTATTCACAATACTTTATGGCAGACCTCAGTGACTCTGAAGTATCCTGGTAATACCATAAATGGTACCACCAAGTTCGTGCTTTTCCCAAGCTGACAGGGGCTGGGGAGTACAGTTGAAAGTTGGGGTGGGGGGGAGGCCCTAGGTTTGGTTGGGTCACGGAAGTGTGAGTGAAGAGGAGAGAGGTTCGGGAGAAAACAACACTGTGGGAGAAAAGTGTTGGGGGTGGGGGAAGGGTGTACCCCCCAGTCCCGCCCTCTGTGTGGCCTGTGACTGAAGAAGGCATATTCTAGCTAATCAAATTATTGTACACTCCCATCAAATAATTTTGTGTGGAATTATTGCGGGCACATTGTTGTCGAAGATGTTTTCGCTACTGGAAAATTTAAGAAATTACCTCCTATAGACACCTTAAAAATTCAGGCAGCTTCAACGGGTTTTGTTCCCATGGCCACTGCGATGCCGGTGCAATGCTGTATGCACTGAGCTACATACATGTATATGAAGGCACACAGTTGGGAGCAGACAAAAGAGACCTTCAAGCCTTTCTTATTGCATCCTGCCCCTCTCTTTCTGTTGTCCTTAACAGAAAAGCAGGTATGCCATTGGAAGTCGTCTTGACTATTTACTGTTCTCAAATTTGTCCTCTCTTGGAATATGTGTCACCGGTTTGGGGCGGACTGCCCCAATACCTTGCAGATGACCTCCAAAGAGTACAAAATAGGAGTCTGGACATCATTGGTGCTGCTAGGTCAACCCTATCATCATTAGATGAAAGACGATCACAGTACACAAAATGAGAACTTGAAAGAACGTGCACACTGCTGAACACCCTAATCAAGTATTTATTAGTACACATGCAATAGGAACTATAGCCTTAGATCAAATCAAGAAATTAATGTAAAAATACGAAGATCAGGCACTAAAAGACATGAACTCATTTATACTTAGAGTAACAAGACTAATTCAAAGATAATCATAGTTAAACCTATTATTGTGTTCATTTAAAAATTATCTGAATTCATGCATTTTGATTTATGCTTGTTTTACATGTAAATCTACTCTTTATTTTTCCAATGGAGATAAATAAAGTTATTATTTATTATTATTTAGTCTTTTAAAGTGGTTGAATTACATCACAACCTTGATGTTAGTAAGACGATTACTCAGGGTTAAATTTACTATTGTCTTCCTGTGATTTTGAAATTGTGGTCACTACAGTTATACAGTGTAGTGTGTCTTATTTCATTTGTGGGTAGGAGTACTTATCTTGCTGCTTCTACATTATTTGGATCCTTCTTATACAGAATTTTCAGTACTTCACTTGGAGGTGAAGAGGCCACCCACCAGTCAAGGCATGTCATGACGGCGCTTGTATTCCGTCTGGGCTAGCTTTGGACATTATTATTATTATAATTATTATTATAACTTGAGGTAATTGCTTCATTCAGCCAATCAAGCAAATGAAATCGTACACGCTCTTTTGATGACCTAAAGTAACATCTAAGTGCCATATATGGAGCTCACCTTTGTTATATAACACACAGCTTACTGAGCTCTGTCTTTTATTACACCACTGGGATCCAAGTGTATCAACTCTTACCATTCCTCATCATACATCTGTACAATCAATCCCAAATTCCTCTTTATTGTAGTGTGAGTGGTGCTTTCCTCTTTTCGTAAAATAATTTTTCACTCTCATGAAACTCAACAAGAAGTTGGAACAAATTAACACCACTTAACTTTAAAAAGTACACAAAACGGATTTTAGTATGAGCTAAATGGATCCTCTCAAATTAGTCCAATTTCTATCCTTGTAGTTGGAGTTAAGAGAGTATAGTGATAAACCAACAATTAAAAAACCAAGAGATATTCCTATTTTGGTGAGATTTGGTTCAGGTTTCTGGATGCATTCTTGTGACACCTTGAAATATTCAATATTGGAATTTTAAAGTTTAAATTTGCAATTCATTTTCATCCAACCGTTGTACTAGACCACTTTCGATATATTAAAATTCAGCTTGGCAACAAAGCCTAGAGGACACAAACAAAGGAAACTGAATGAACATATTTATTCATTTCTTTTGTTTGTGTCCTCTAAGCTTCTATATCAAGCTGAATTTTAATATATTGAAAGTGGTCTAGTACGTGAGAGGTCTTAAAGCTCATTAATTCAGCTGATTAATTAATTTTGATAGCTTGAATGGAATTGAACAAATCCAACATAGATTTTCAGAAATTCCAGAGCATCTATTGAGGAGAAAGTGATTGATGATATACAGATTTAGCCAAACCTAAAAGGTTCTAAAGGCGGAGCTCGCGCTTTATTTATTCTTACTGGCTGTAGGGTTAGTGAAATAAAAGGTTTTGGAATTGTCCGCATTATTCCGGTTATTGGTTAATTGAATCATTTTCTCCGCTTTCTTCTGTAGAAAAATTCATTGCTTAAGTCAAGGTAAATCCCACGGTTAATATCATGGGTGACAAATTACTACTTAATTTAGGCGCGAAATTTCAGCGTTTATTTATAATTTCACCTGTAAAATTACAAAATTGCCACGGTAACATCTCTTGTATCTCGATCAGAGCCAAGATGGCGTCTAGATTTAAGACGGTGACCATTGAAGAAGTTAAAAGAAGCGGCAGAAAATTTACATACGCGAAAGAGCACAATTAACTGGGTGAGAGTTTTTGAGAAGTGGTGGGACGAAAATAGCCTTGAGAAAAACCTGGAGATGATTCTTCCCGAGCAGTTGGATTAAGTACTCGAGCGATCTTACAATTACGGTTGTGAGCGTAATTTGTCACCCACGACATTAAAAGGTAATCAAATGGTTTTCTCGTGAAATTAGGAAATAATTTCACTTGCGTTTTGTCAAAATTCTGATAATTTCCCTGGCCTAAAGGCTCACCACAGGCAACCCAGACGTTGTTTGAGATTTACACACGTGACAGTATTGCGTTACGTTTTGAGCCATTTAAGAGAATGTATGAAACGGTTCGAAAATCGCTCTAAATTCAACTTGTAGTAAAGGATTTAAATAAAAGAAACTTACTTTAGTCAGCTCTTGTGTTACTTTGAAGTCTTTGTGACAGCTGAGGCGTTCTAAAGTCGTTCTAAAGCCATTTTGACAATTTAAACTTTCCCAGGTTTGCTTCCATTAAAATGAAATAGAAAGCAAAGCTGGAAAAGTTTAAATCGTCAAAATGGCTTTAGAACGACTTTAGAACGCCTCAGCTGCCACAAAGACTTCAAAAATAACACAAAAGCAGTCTAAAGTAAGTTTATTTTATTTAAATCCTTTACTACAAGTTGAATTTAGAGCGATTTTCGAACCTTTTCATACATTCTCTTAAATGGCTCAAAACGTAACGCAATACTGTCACGTATGTAAATCTCAAACGACGTCTGGGCCGCCTGTGATTACACATACAAATTTCACGCGAAAAACCGATATCGCACGAATCACGAAGCAATGAGTGTGATATCGGTTTTTCAAGTGTAATTTAGTGTGGATGTCACCAGTTAGGCAATGAATCTGATGAATTGTTTTTGAATCGCATGAGGTTTAAAAGAAAACAAGCGTTTACTCGGAATACCGCATTTCTTAAGATACGGCAACAGTGGAATTAGGTGTTCCTCAGGGCTTAATTCTGGGTCCGGTTATTTTCAACCTCTTTGTCGCCGACCTCTGGAGTGAGCTACAGTGTGACTGTTATCAGTAGGCTGACGATATGACGTTTTACATCCACTCGAAACCATGTGATCTCGATTCTTCAGTAGGTCACATAAATAAAGCTCTTACAAGCCTGAGGGACTATTCTAAGTGTGGCAACCTGACCCTGAATTCTTCAAAGGCAAACTGGATGCTTATTTCCACCCCACAGATGGCGCGATATCACAGTTCAGAAGAACGAAAACTTCCTGTCGCTTGTGGCGATACTCGACTAAAGCGGATTTCCTGCATAAAGCTACTAGGTGTGTACTTGGACCAGTATCTGGCGTGGAAGACGCATGTAGACCATGTGTTAAGTTCATCGTACGGGACACTGCCAATACTGCGCAGGCTTAAAAATCTAGCCCCTTTTCATGTGAGGAAAAACCTGGCAGAGAGCTTAGTCCTCTCTAAAGTGAACTATGCATACTCTGTTTTCCAACCCCTCCAGCATTTCAAATGAATGGCTTTCAAAGGCTACAAAATGCATTCGCTGGATGTTCCAATGTACATAGGTTGCCACATTGTTGTACCGGTGTCTGTTTTCTGTTTTTGCTAGTTCTGGGCAGCCCGAGACAACGTGGTCGACAGTTTCCTGATATTTGTGGCAAATGCGGGATTGTGGATCTGTGCCATCCTTAATGATGTGATGATGGTATGCTTTTGTAGGGAGGGTCTGGTCTTGTGCAGCTATAATGAGTCCTTCTGTTTCGGCCTTGAGACCAGAAGACTTAAACCATTGATTTGTTGCTTTCATATCAACATCAGCTTCTTTAATCCGCAAAGGGTATACCTACCGTGTAATTGTTTCTCCTCCCATCGGGTTTGTATTTGCTGTAGACCCTGATGTTTTGCGCTTGTCTTAATTCTTTTTGCATACAGTGCTGCTGCTTTGTCACATTCAGGTTACAGCTCTTTGATGATGATGATGATGATCATGATGATGATGATGATTATTAGTAGTAGTAGTAGTAGTAGTAGCAGTAGCAGTAGCAGTAGCAGCAGCAGCAGCAGCAGCAGCACAGCAGCAGCAGCAGCAGCAGTAGCAGTAGCAGTAGCAGTATCAGTAGTAGTAGTAGTAGTAGTAGTAGTAGTAGTAGTAGTAGTAGTAGTAGTAGTAGTAGTAGTAGTAGTTTGGTGCGAAGTGAAACCGGAGCAAAATGCAGGAAAAATAATATTTTCCAAACCGTTTTCCACCTGAACAGGAAAATTGACGTAGTATGGCCGTGTAGCCGCGTCGAGCTTCGTTTATGTTTAGGTGTCCTGATTACAAGAAGTTAACCTAGCATGCGATCTAATCGAAAACCAGCACATGGTCAGCGGTCATCTTAAAAAAAAGCAGCTTTCGATTAGCTCTAAACTCGAGCCTGGGATATAATCACATGATACTTGTCACATTGACATGCATGCAGGGGTGGACGTACGGAGAGACGATCGTATGATGACGTTATATCTAAAACCAAAATTCCTCTCATATTTTCTTAACCATGGTGCTCCGCGTGCACGCCTCCGGCGCGCCGGGAGCTCCGCTATAAATATGGTTCTGTCGGAATATTTCTTTTAGAATGTGATAGACAAAATATTTTGTCTTATATTAAAAACGTCAAAGAGAGATCACTGATTGGTGTATTTAATGCAACGACCTTTGCTTTTAAAAAAAGATCAAGATACTACACTATGTCAAATTACCGTGGGTAGCCCGCCACCCATCCTGGGACAAAACATTGACAGGTGCATTACCCAAATTATCTACCCAATGTAGAATATCAAAATTACAGTGGCATTGAAGACAATTCTCATCACTTTCGTCGAGCCCACTACAAGATATTTGAAGAATTCATGAAAACAAATTATTACTTATAACTGCCATTTTTTTTTTCAATTGTGACATAAATTCATCGAAAGTTTTGATGTAGGGAAAACCTAAATTTGAGCGGCCTGTCCCGCTTCGCCACTGGAGCCTGGCCACAAGGACCAGTTTCTTGTGGAAACCTGCCCTAGTTTCCTGGTCATTTCGGCTAATGTCCCAGCTTTCTTTCAAGAGTTGCATAATGCGAAAAATTAAACAAGATATAATAGTTATGTAACGCAGCTATAAGGATTTGTATGGAGAAAAGCATTGCCCTTTTGTAGGTAAATTTACAAAAGAAGTATGACTTCTTCCTCTACATAAGTATTCCCAAGGTTGGAGACTCTAGCCCACCGTGCAGCAGCGAGGCTGCAAATAAAATGGCCTTTTCTCCTCCAGAATTGCTTCGGTCGCCTACAGATTCCAACCAACACTCCATCGATAATATATCTACACATTCGCTTTCCTGGTCTGCAAAGAGGAAATTGAAGGCTGCGAGTCTCAAGATCTGTTTCCCTAGAAACCCGGCATTTTGGTTCAATTGGCGTAGCAACGGATAATTTGTGACACTTGCAAGCGTTAAGCAAAGAACTCTTAGCTTCACATTTTGTGAATAACAGAATGGATTAGACATGGATATTACTAACTAGTGGATATACTCAATTCCAAAATGAACATTTTTTGTCCTGGCGTCCTTAACTGTAGCTTACTGCAAATAATGAAAAAAATACAAGATATCCAGTTAAAACCGCTAGTTACAGTGTAACTCCTTTATTCCAAAGATCTGAATGTAATTGTCCTTACTGATTACCATATATTTCTTTGTTGGATAGTCCTGAGAATTTGGTGTTATATCC
Source organism: Montipora capricornis (assembly GCF_036669925.1). Taxonomy (NCBI): domain Eukaryota; kingdom Metazoa; phylum Cnidaria; class Anthozoa; order Scleractinia; family Acroporidae; genus Montipora; species Montipora capricornis. Next base: position 15,853,940 of record NC_090890.1, read on the forward strand.
AATCGATATCCCCTATTTTTATAATTTCCATAATTCTCATTACCTGTCTTTCCTGACAGTGTATTGAAACTGTAGGGAGAAGTTAATAATAACTTGTCGCTCAAGGGGTTTTAATTGTCTGTGTTTCTGTTTATCACAAGGAAGGTGAAGTTCAAGATGCAAATGAAGAGGAGAAGTCAAAAGGAATTTGTGCTCCGGACATGTGGTACTCCCCAAAAGGAAAATCTGTTCCATGCGTAATTTGCCTTATTTTGCTCTGGATTATTGCTCTTCCTTTTCTTATTCTGTTGGCATTCGTTTTCCTGCTGTGGTTCCTTGTGGAGAAGTGTTACGTACTGATGTGGCGATCAGCTAGATCGCCGAACAGCTCGAGATAAGCTGAGACATTTAGAACTGAACTGAATGGAAACTTGCGAAAAAGCGTTGTCTGTATAAAAGATGGTTTGATAGCAATATCTTATAATTTTGACGATAGTTCCGGTTTTACTTTTCCAGCACTTGGACGTTTTCATCTCTAAAATTGCATTTATGGAAAACTTAATGGTTTGTCTGATAAAAAAAACTGTTAGACTCAGGACTATTAAACATTTATGTTTTAAAAAAACCTGCCTCCACAGTTGGAAGACTTTGCTCTTTAACGCTGTGCATTCAGTTAAAACCAAATATTTTTAACCTGTTCAGACCCCTTCAGGCGGCTGGTTTGTCGGCTGATAAGCCTGGTTTTCACTAGCGACGCAAGCAAAAGCGCAAAGCATAAGAGCGCTTATTTCACCGTGAAAACTGGGTTGACGTAAGCACAGGCATAAGGATCAAACTTTTTCCTTTTCCTTGTGCTTGCGCTTATGCTTGCGTTCGCTTGGAAACGCAGCAATAAGCACAAGAACATTTGCTACGTCTTGTCAAGTGAAGCACTCGTTGCAGATTCCCCGCTCCTGAGCATTTGAACAAAATGGCGGATGGCGTGGTTGATTTTTAATGCTTGTGTCGACGTTACTTTTCACTAGTATTATGTACTTATTGACTGAGTGGGAGGGCCGGACGGGAAAATATTTGACCCGAGGGCATTTTGTACGTCCGTGCGCCATGACCGAGGGCCAAATATTTTCCCGTCCGGCCCGACCTAACTCAGTCAATAAGCATTTTATCATATGACCGCGCTTTCCTTTTTTTTTCTTTTTTGGGTAACAAAATTCGGAATGTTCACTTACGTCGCTCATTTTGACCGAAAAGTTGTTTTAGTTCGCATCTCGTGCGCGCTTTCATTGCAAAACTATCGAGAAAATCCCCGTATGAGGGCCGTACGCGATCCTAGCAGCCGGACGGCTTTTTCCGGCTCTGCTCGCGCCATCGCGTACGGCCCTCATACGGGGATTTTCTCAATAGTTTTGCAATGAAAGCGCGCGCGGGGTAGGTAAAGGTAAAGTCTGCTTACGAGTCTAGAAGGCCCATCAGGCCGGCGCTTATCTGCGGTTTCTGTAGCATGAAGCGACTAGGAGTATTTCTACTTCCCCCTGGATGGGATGCCAGTCCATCGCAGGGTTACCCCCGGCATTAAATTCGCCGGTACCCATTTATACACCTGGGTGGAGAGAGGCACCGTGAGAGTAAAGTGTCTTGCCCAAGAACACAATGTCCCCGGCCAGGCCCCGAACCCGGACCACTCGATCCAGAGTCGAGCACATTAACCACGAGGCCACCGCGCCTCCCGCCGATTTTTAGTGTATGAAGGTTTAACTCGGATACTTTTACGTTCCGCCCTCAAACAAAATACGCCTTTGTAGAGTTGGAAAATGTTAAGTTAATATCATAATCATAAAGGTGATAGTGTGAGAAAAATGAACGTGGACTTCATGATGCCACGAAAAATTGCGGAATATCTACCATTCGCTTTTGTTCATTTGG
>NC_090890.1:15860841-15865841 GCF_036669925.1 Montipora capricornis
CTGGCTTGACACTCTGGCATATTGAACACTTATCGATCAGCTCCTTGAGCTGGGCAGACATTCCTGGCCAGAAGAAAACTTCTCTTGCCCTTTGAAGACACGCTTGGAGTCCTTGATGGGACTTATGAGTTTCCTCCAACATGGAGCGGTGGAGACTCTCTGGGACAACGATCTTTGTTCCTTTAAAGATCAGGCCGTTATATAGTGTCATCTCTTCTCGGTATTTGAAAAATGGCTGTGCTTTAGTGGGTACCATGGCAGTTGTTGTCGGCCAACCGGCGCGTATGACCTTTGACAACACTTGTAGAGATTCATCTTTGCCTGTTTCCGCTTGAAACTTTGCAAGTGTTGCGGCAGATATTGGCAGATCCTCAACAGAATTAACAGTTTCTAGATGTTTGCAGAAGGGTGAAGTGTTCGGGGTCTTTGAACTCTTGGGTAAGGCACGAGAAAGAGCATCGGCAATGTGCATCTCTTTGCCAGGCTTGTAGACGAAGGTCAAGTCGTATTTTTGCAAACGGAGCATCATTCGCTGTAGTCTTTTTGAGGCTGTGTTGATAGGCTTCCTCTGGATTGCAATCAACGGCTTGTGATCTGTTTCCACAGTGACATGTTTGCCATAAATGTACTGTTCAAAGCGCTCGCAGGAGACTACGATAGCAAGGAGTTCCTTCTCTATTTGCGCGTAATTTTGCTCTGTGAGAGTTAGAGCTCTGTTCGCGTAGTGTACTGGCTGTCCGTCTTGAAGGAGCGTCGCGCCGATTCCGTACTGAGAGGCATCGCACTGGATAGTAACATTCTTACTCACGTCAAAGTACTGTAGAAGTGGAGCTTTGGAAACAAGTTCTTTAATCTTGTTGAATGACTCTTCTTGTGGTTGTTGCCAGCACCATTCAACTTCCTTTTTCTCCAGCTGTCTCAGGGGCTGAGAAACTGTAGACAGATGTTGGCAGAATTTCGCTAGATACTGGACCATTCCTAAGAAGGTTCTCAACTCTGCAAGGTTCGTGGGCGCCGGGTAATCAGCGATCGCTTGTACCTTTGATGGGTCAGGCAGTAGACCTTGCGCTGTTAGGAGGTGTCCTATGAAAGAAACTTGCACCTGTCGCAGTTTCAACTTCTCGTTGTTGAGAGTGAGGTTTCTTTCTCTTGCTCTTAAAAGGAATGCTTTGAGATTCTGATCGTGGTTAGCCAATGCCTCTTCAGGAGTATCACCAAAACCACAGACTAAGAAGTCGTCAGCGATAACTTCTACACCGGTCAGTCCTTCAACTAGCTCATGCATGCGTTGTTTCCATACTTCAGGTGCAGAATTTAAACCAAACGGCGTTCTGAGCCATCGATACCGACCAAACGGTGTGTTCATGTTCGTCAGATAGCTGCTCTTCTCATCTAGCTTAACTTGCCAGAATCCGCACTTAGCATCTAACACACTGAAGACTTTTGCACCACTAAGTCGAGTTGAGACTTCCTCGATGGTTGGCAGGGGGTAGTGTGATCGTTTGACTGCGCGGTTAAGATCTCGAGGGTCTAAACATACTCGAATTTTCCCATTGGGCTTCTTGACTATGACGAGACTAGAGACCCATGCTGTGGGCTCTGTTACCTTGGCGAGGATACCGTCCTTCACCAGGCTGTCTAACTCTGTCTTAAGTGCTTCTCTTAGTGGGACAGGGACTTTGCGAGGAGGATGCACCACTGGAGAAAAGCTTTCATCTACTCGGATAGAGTAGTTTCCATCAAGGCACCCAATTCCACTAAAAACATCAGTGAATTCAGATAGGACAGGATCTCCTTTGACAATTGAAGGGACATCAGTCCTTTCGGAATCATCGTGAGTAACATTTATGTCAGCGCCCAAAATTTTGACGAGATTCATCTTCTCGCACGTGGTTCTGCAAAGAAGTGGTGTCAAATCTTTCTCCACTACGTGGTAAAGGACTCCATACTTTCTTCCTTTTCTTTCGGTAAGAAGTCGGATTTGTCCAAGTGGCCAGACTACAGACTTGTTGTGCATGACGAGCCTTGAGTACGACTTTTCCAGATTATTACACTGATTGTCGCCAGTCACTCTGATGTAATCTCGTTTTGGTAGAACGTTACACGAAGCACCTGTATCAATCTGTAGTTGTACTTCGGCCTTGTTGTTCATAAGGACTGTCACATAGGCTGACTTGAAGGTGGCCTTGTGACTGTAAATCTCACAATCTTCCACATGATTGACTGAACTGGACGCACATTTCTTTGCAAAATGTCCATCTCTGCCACATTTATTGCATTTCTTCCCCACAGCAGGGCATGAAGATTTTTTCATCTCATGGACAGTACCGCAGAACTTGCATTCACGATTCTTAGCAGTAGGTGTGCTAGTATTATTACCAGGCCCTTTCCCTTTGAGTTTCGGGGGAAATGACTGCTGCCGGGGTAGGGTGGGTCTACGTGAATTTTAAGTTTTGCCTTCAGTAGCGTTCTTAGGAGATTTTGATTTCGTAAGTCCTACACGGTTGACATTGGGCTCTTCAGTTGAGATTTCTGATGCACGTATGTCAGTTAGTTCTCCTGTTCGAAGGATATCCAATGCTTTGTCCAAAGTAAGATCTTTCTGTTCAAGTAGTTTCTTGCGAGCACGATCATTCTTAACTCCAAGGATGAGGCGATCTCTAATCAAGCTGTCTCTGAGGTTCCCGAAGCCACAGTGTTCGGAGAGACGCATCAGTGCTGTACAGTACTGATCAACACTTTCTCCAAGTTCTTGCTCCCTTTTATTGAAAAGGTACCTTTCATAAGTTTCGTTGCGTTGTGGCAGACACCGAGACCCAAATTTCACTAGTACATGGTCTATGTTGTCAGCGCTTTCATGACCACCTTGGTCAAAAGTAAAGGTATCAAACATCTGTACACCTTCTTTGCCTACAACGTTAAGTAAACGAGCAACACGCACTGGACCTTCTTGTTTACTAATCCCAGTTGCCTTTTCATAGATTTGCCAAGCTCTCTTAAAATGTAACCAATTATCGCCTCGACGCGATCTGTCCTCTATGTTGAGAGTATCTGGCGGTTTGGCTAGTGGCATAGAAGAAGCGAACACTGGAGGAGCAGCCATAGTGCTGGACACTTGTCCACTAGTCGATGGCTCGGTCATGACTTAAACGTATCCAGAGGTCGTGAATTGTATCCAAAACTTCTGACACCAAGTTTTGTTTTCGTCGGTTGTTTTTCAAAGCTGAAAGAGACGATCAGATCACGCAACAACTACAACAGATTTAATCAGTCCAGTTGAGACGTTTACCATGAGGACATGCACACGCAGTAACCAGTAGGTACAACTTCGATTCAATAACAACAACAACGTTAGCTAGAACTTCTCACTTAACTTGAGCCCGAAACTTCTGGACAACAACAAGTCTTATGTAAACAGGCTATTAATAGCGAACTCGTGACCATTAAATAAATTATATAAATTGACAACTTTGTTTCTAGAACGTTATGTAACAATAAGAAAAGGTAAGGAAACTTTAGAAAGATCTAGATATCATAACAGAGGGCTGTCTCGGGTAACCGAGACCATATAAACAGGCCCTTAGTGGTCCAACTCAACCCAAACGCTGAATTCGAATCAGTCAGTCGAAGTCAGTCTCGTAGCCATAAAAACATTGTCCGTGAGATTCAAGGACTGTTTAAGATAATACTACTTTTTTTCCCTTTGAAACGACAACATATTTCAATCTCCATGAGCACATAATAATCACTGTTCACTGTTGCTCCCATTCCCCGTAGCGATCGGGAGGGTATCTGTTTCGTTGCGGTCTTACGTCCATGCGATGATCATCCACCGGTGGCTCTTCTTCGTGATCACTACTTTTATCAGTTTCCTCTTCTCTTGTGTTGAATTTCTTTACTTCTGTGACGTTCCTATAGTATTGAACTTTTTGACTCTTTTGCGGGGACTGAATCACCACTCTAGTACCCTTTCTCTCAACGATTTCCTAAGGTTCAGGCTGAAAATTGGTCGACAGCTTGTTCGACTTTTTCTGCTTTAGGAGCACGTGGTCTTCAACTTGGAGGTCGCAGGGTTGAGCACCTCTCCTTGTGTCTGCATAAATCTTCTCCTCACTCTTCTTTTCCCAGTCACGGTCTCCTTATCATTTACTGCTCTCTGGCATAACTCTGCCAGCTTTGTGCGTATTCTTAGGCCAAACAACGACTCTGCCGGGTAGGCTCCGGTGACACTGTTTGGCGTTGTTCTATAGGTTGCGAGGTAGTAAACGAGCTCTTCCCTCCAATCTTTACCTTCTGCTTGTACCTGCTGCTTTAAACGTCTGGGGATAACAATGTGGGTCCCACGCAGAACTACTTTTCCCATGGTACATAGTTCTGCTCTTACTGAAAAATATGAAACTGTTTCTTTGTTATTCTAGTCACCATCACGAACGCTCTGTCTGACCCCAGAGAGCTCCTTATCTTGATGTGAATACTCTTCCACCTCCCATGTCGTCATGGCTTTGGAGTCGCTGTCTGGGCTACGAATCGCACATACTCCTCCGCAACGTTCTCTATCCTCCCCCCTTGCTGGTGGTCTCGACAAGTCAATCTGGATAAGGCATCTGCAGTATTTTTGCTGCCTCGCTTGTATTTGAAGGTGTAATCAAATTTTTGCATGCGCAATACCCAGCATTCAATGCACGTTGGGGTTGTGACTTCTTGGAGTACAGAACTTCCAACGGTGATTTGTTACAAAGTGAAACTTGATTCCCTACAGGTAAGTATGAAAGCGCTGGCAGGCCCATAGGATGGCTTGCGCCTCTCGCTCAGTTTCAACGTCAGTAAGGCCTCGACTAGCATACATAATCACTCTAAATTCACCTCCTTGTTTCTGGGCAAGAACAGCACCCAACCCCACCGGGCTTGCATCAGTAATAACATGTGTCACAGCTTATTTCTCATTGTATTTTACCCCTTCTTCTTGGAAAAAAAATTCTTTCATCTTCTGAAAGGCTGTA
>NC_090890.1:15870841-15903341 GCF_036669925.1 Montipora capricornis
AAGTCGTGGGTCTGTAAAGTCTTTTCGGGTTACTAAAATACACCTCGCGGGATACGGGAATATACCACGTGACCACGATGACTACGACGAAGAATAAAAAAAAGGAATGGACCCAAATTGTTAGCGTGGCTGCCTACGGCATCCCACGGAAAAATGAGTCAAAGGCAAAAAGAAGACAAGCGCCCTAGCCAAAGCGATCTCACACAAAACAGGAAAGATTGTCTACCCGCAGTCTACCTTCTGACATCCCCGGATGCTTAAAATATTATGTATAAACCTCAACCAGGGATTCTTCTTCGTCTTTTCTCCTGCTTCACTGAAATACCTTGCTAAACAGACCTGTGCCAAACAGCCAGGAATTTGAATTTACAGGTCATATTTCCTAGTAACACTTGACAATGCCAAAGCTAACCTATTCACGCGAGACAATTCGTTTTATTGTGAAACAATTTCTTCTGGTCAATACGAAGTAGAGGTACACACTGCGAATAGTACAGTTATGTGAGACTTCACAGACGTTTGAGGTTTAAAATTGCTTCATTATAAAAAAGATTGAACTTGCTTGTGATTCTCCGAAGAATCAGTACTTGCGTTTCACAATTTTTTACAATCCATAATCATTGGTTCTTCCGGTCCTGAATATCTTGACGGCAGTAGAAGACGTCTACAACTTTCCACACAGCTGTACAGAATACAGTCCTGGAATAATCTTCCAAACAAAACAAATTACGACCCAGTTGTGGTTGTAACTTTTCCTCTTGGCGCCAGAAACGCACCACTTGAAAGGCGTCCTTTCTGTTATGTACGTGACGCGGATCGTTCAGGTATTTTGCGTGATGCGTGACGGAACGCTTCACATTATCTGTAGCTTCATATCGCAGTGAGGATGAGTGTGATTTCATTGCCTCCATTCTAGAGGTTCTCTGCCACAATGGTCGATGTTCCACGGAGAAACCAGTGCACATGTCTGTTTCCGTACCTCTCCAGAAGATCCTGAGGAAGGGAAATTCGACAAAATTCAGGAAAACAGAGGCTCGTAAGGCCAATGAGAAAGCTATACCTTACATCACCCACAATAGCGGCTATAACGAGACTTGCAACTTGACAAAATTGATGTGCCATGAATTGTGGATGGCGTTGTTGGCTTAGCTTGTTGAAAATTTTGATACAACACTCCACGCAAAATTAACAATTGTCTTTAAAAAACAAGAAAATCACAACTAATCAAAATTGATTTCTCTTCACGCTCTCAGTACATCAGCTTAGTCAATCAACCTGTTGAACTGTCATCCAGTCCTTCCTGCTGGGCTCGGCCAAGTTTAGTTGCGCTGCTCTTGTGTTGAAGTCCTTCCGGGTGACTCGGCACGCTTTGCTGAACATATCCAACAACAAGGCTCGATACTGACACACGAAAACAAACAAAAAAATGTCTGGTCATTTTGACGCCGGTGATATTTTATTAGAGAAATTCAAATTTCATGGAACATGAACGTTCCCTCATTCCACCGTACTTTACTTCGTTTAGAACTTGAATGATGTGCCTTGAAGGCTATAAAAAGCAATGATTTGGACAAGATTCACTGATATTGGATAAAAAGCAAATTTTAACCTAATATCTGCCGTAACAATTAATCAATTTAATTCAAATTAATTAATTAATTTGATTCTAATCTTTCTTATGTCAACAAGGTATTAGGGAACAGCCACCGCATGGACCCCTAAAATATGGATTGTGTACACAAATACGAAAGTCGGCCAGGACGTCCCAATAGGGAAAAAGTTAACCCGAGGTCTCAAAGGGAGCCCGAGGCCTACGTAGTACTAGAGACCTCGGATACACTTTAATATTTCTCATTTAACGATTAACGGTCTTTTAAGGCTTTGATGCCAATGAAGAACAAGTTGAACATGTCTTGACTTAAAAACAGTGAAAAAAATCGCAAGGCAATGACCAATCCAATTCAAGGATTTGAATTTCGGAACGCTCCAAAAAGAAGAATCTGTTAATGTTAACGTTTTTTTTACCTCATCTGATGAATCCCCTGTACTCCTAAAGGCAAACAGTTTGCGAGCCTGCGAGTCAATGCTCAGCGCTCCTGGCGGCCACTAAAAAATAACGTAACATTATGAAGATGATAGAAGTTTTAAAGACATTTGGCCTTATCGCTTTTCATAATCCAGATACAAACGTTGCAATTTATTTGCTTTCATTTCAAGAGCTAAAAAGGAATGAATTTAAACTCTTTTCAAGACTTCATTCACTCCAAACATCAAATACAAGGTACTGATTAAAATGAATCCTTTCTGAAAAATCGGCATGGCACAGTGCTTCCTTCATTATTAAAACCACCAAATTCAATTCTAAAAACAACCATTAAGAAAAATTTCAAGTTTCAAGAATTCCCGTCATGAGTGCGAACATTGCTCTTGTGGCTTCGATTTTCTCCGAAAATAACCTGCGATCAGGCCCATGTTTAGTTTCGCCTATATGTTCTCTTATGTCGTCGCTCGTCGTTTTGCCAACTCCACATTATGTACCGCGCGAAAATAAAATATAACCTAATCGCAGGTTACTCCGAAAACGAACAAACATCCGTTATTAATAATCTTCTACAATTGAATAAACCTAACAGCCCCGAGGGTTAGGGTAAAAATTCAACTACCGGTAACTTGTTTTGGATTAATGAAATACATGCATATTTAAAAGTCAGGTTATAGACGAAAGAGAAAAATGATCCTGGCGCTTATCTTGACGATTAAAGCAACAGAGCATTTCCGAGTTCATGTCTGCCTCCTCTTCAAAGCCAGTCATTGTGCGAAGTGTTTCCGATGAAAACTAGTTTTCATTCATATTTAAAGTTACCAAAACAAAAACATCGCACTTAAAGACTCGCTTTGAAGAGGAGGCAGACAAGAAATCGGAAATGGCCTATTGTCTCTTACACCTGGAAAACTTAGGTGGCTTCAACGGAATTGGAACGCATGACCTCTGCGATGCCGGCGCAATTTTCTACCAATTGAGTTATGAAGCCTCTCAGTTGGGAGCAGGTATTTCAAATATGTATTTATTTCATTCTTCGAGTACTTTAAGGGAACAAACGAGCTCAACAAATTGAACTGCTCCCAACTGAGTGGCTTCAAAGCTAAGTCGGTGGAGTGTTGCACCGGCATCGCAGAGGTTGGAGCCGACTAAATTCAAATAAGCGCGAGGATCACTTCTCTCTTTCGTCTTTGTTTTGGATTGCTAAAAGAGAGCAGTTCATTGCTTACCTTAAAATCAATCTCTGTGGCACCGGCGCCCAAAATCGCTTTTTCCAGTAGTACATCAGGTACTCCCGAACAAAGTGGATCCCCAGGGCCGCTTGCTAACATACAAACATACAACATCACCGTAAGATCAGAATGGACAACATAAATGTCTCAACGAAGGTTCATGTAACAGCTCTCACTCATAAGCTTCAACGTGACTGACTTGCTACCCACACCCAAAATAAACGACTAAACAAAAGAAACAGGACACAAGAGGCTACCACCACCACTACCACTACCACTACCACTACCACTACCACTACCACTACCACTACCACTAGTACCAACTATTGAAAGATAAAATCGCAAAAGTCTGGCACATGCGAAACGTCAATGTAGTGCCTGTTGTTATGGGGCCCTTGGAGACGTATATGTCAACTTTAAGGAGTACATGAAGCGAATCGGCGTGAATGTGAGGTTGGAAGTGATCCAGAAAGCAGCATTCCTGGGGACAGCAAAGATACTAAGGAAAGTACTGTCCCCATAAGAAGAAGAAAAGAGAGACCTGGCATAACCCGCTCCCAAAGGCTATAAACCAGGCCGAATATCCTGCCTGAGTCTATAAGGAATAATAATAATAGTAATAATAATAATAATAATAATAATAATAATAATAATAATAATAATAATAATAATAATAATAATAATAATAATAATAATATAACAACAGAGGCCACGATAACTTATCAAAGTAATGAGAGGAAAAAGCACTCCATCGCAAATACCCAAAGAGAACTAAGGAAGGAGATGTTGACCAAAATAAGTTCAACAAACAGCTCAGAAGCACTGGACGAAAAACTGAAACAGAAGGCCTAATAAGCGCAGCACAGGACCAAAGTTTGGCAAAAAGATCATACGATGCTAGAATTATCAAAGACGGCACTGATCCAATGTGCAGGATATGCAACAGACACGAGGAAACGATAGACCACATTGTGTCTGGCTGTCCTGAACTTGCAAAAACTGCGTATATGCAGACACAACAATGCAGCTGCATATATACATTGGAAAACATGCCAGCACTACAACATTCAAGTGTCGGACAAGTGGTATGAACATGAACCAGCGACGGTCACTGAAAATAAAGAAGCTACGATACTTTGGGATATGCAAATACACACAGATAGAGAAATAGCAGCTAACAAGCCTGATATAGTGATCAAAGACCATAAGAACAAAACCTGCAAACTCATAGATATGGCAGTAACGTCACACTGAAACACCTCCTTAAAGACCACTGAAAAACTCTCCAAATAGAAAGACCCAGAGATTGAAACAACCAGAATGTGGGGAATGAAAACAGAAACAACACCAGTTGCTATAGGTGCTCTTGAGCTCAACAGAAGGGACTGCAAAAGCACACGGAAACAATCCCTGGGGCAATCAACATCAATGAGCTACAAAAAATAACTTTATTAGGAACAGCTCACATACTAAGGAAGGTCTTGTCTTAAAAGCAAAATTTATCAGCCCTGTTGAGCCCTAGGACCATGGTTTAGACCTGGTCCTTCAGGAATATACAGCAGACTGAACAGCAAGAATTCACATAATAATAATAATAATAATAATGATGATGATGATGATGATGATGATGATGATGATGATGAACCTTTAGTGTTAGTGTTAAGTCTTCCAGCTCTGGGGCACTGGGACACTGTACATGTACAAAGAAATAAAATCAAATGTTGGTTTTTGAGGAGAGTGGAAAACCGGAGTACCCGGAGAAAAACCTCTCGGAGCAGAGTAGAGAGCCAACAACAAACTCAACTGACATATGACGCCGAGTCTGGGAATCAAAACCGGGTCACCTTGTTGGGAGGTGAATGCTCTCACCACTGCACCATCCTTGCTTTTATAACAACAAGCTCACGAGAGGTGTTACACTATTCCAAACACAGGTGGTTTGGCACAAAGAACATTACCACAAACGTTTGCCCTTTATTTTGACCTCATTTTAAAGTTTGAAGCTTTCACTGGCTCGACTATCAACGTATAACGTGTGAAGAACAGAATTCATCTTCACTGCTGCAAAACTTGTGCAAAATAACATGGTTTTCTTTTGAATCCTTGATAAAATGCGGTTTTGATAGTGTTTTGCAAATTCCCAGCAACAGTGTTCGATGAGGTAACCTTATGCCACGTTACAAGGGCTAAGCGAACAGGCTTAAAATTACACTTAAATTTAATGTGAATCTTAAGACTATGCAACTTACCAGTTTGCCGGAGAAGCAACAATTTTTTGAAATCAGCGAAACTGAGAACCGTCCTATGTAATTTTCCTTCACAAATTCCTGCAGTATTGTACGTGAGTCTGAATAATGTTCATTATTAACAGATAAAGTTTCTTTCGTGATTTCGTGATTGTGTTCATTATGGATGACTTCTTTACAATCAACTTCCATCGGCGAATGTTCTTCATCAGTTGGGAGTCCATCGTGTAGCCTGTCATTGCTGAGAACTTTATTTGCTTTGGATTTTGTCGACTTGGAGGCTTTCTTGTTCTCTGTGCTGGAGATGGCATCAGCTGAAAACGGAGTAAAAACAGAATTGCATGCAAACACGCCAATTACGAATGTGCCCTGATCCGGGAATGCGGTTATCTGCTCCTTGCCTCAATGCAAAGTAATGTTTCGGCATTTTTTTCCGATAATATCAGTTCAATGATTGACCGAAGTGGAACTCACTTACCGTTACTAATCTTTTTGCTATCTATCCCCGGCTTTTCCTGCTTTGGCATATTCAGTTGTTTTTGGAGACTGTTGGTAGAAAGAGAATCAAATATATCAAGCGACCTATACCACTAAATACTGAAATTACCAAATCAAAGGTTTTGACGACGTGTCAGTACATCAGTCTATCTTTCATTACCTCATTCCCTGCTGTCGTTTTTTTTTTGAGACGGCGCAAAGGACACTCTGCTCTGGCTCGAAACGTTTCCTGTTAAGTAAGCGTCAACGTTGCCAGGCGATCAAAAATTACGCACGTGATTGTATGGCTTACGTCACAGAATGACACGAACGAAATCATATCAGTTAGTGATGTTTACAGAAAATTTTTCTAAAACCAGTTTTTTCCGTCTGCTGTCGTGGTGGCAGTTACACAAGAGCACCTTTCGAGAAAGAGCAAAGACACATTCTGCCCCGTCTCAAATTCTCAACGCAAAACTTGAAAAGACTTCTATCAGGGAGTAACGTTTTCTTGTCAACATTGTGAACAGCGAACAGGACGGACAAATCGCAGAATAGCTGCGTTGGTGCAAATGTTTCTTTCAAAGCCACGTTCTCGTTGAAAATAATTTTCTATTAAGGAAGACCAACAAAAGGGTTCTTACACTTGATACTTTGCTTCCCACAAGGCTTGCTGCTGTTTATAAACATCTGGGTGTCTGCCAAAAAGATACAACAAAACTTTAAAACGAAAATCAGAAAATTTACCCTTATTGGCTACAAATAACTTACTTCTGAATAAACTCCACATCATTCGGAAGAAAAAACTCCCAACCCATCGCAACTTTCATGCGAGACATCTGCGGAAGAAATTTAACACGACACAACTTACAATTTTGTTCACATAATTTATTCTCTACTGTGACATACCATAGCATAAAGACCGTACTATCAACAATCTGTCAACAGAAGTAGCTTTTTTTTATTATCAAAAACAACAGAATAAAGTCGCTTTACTTTTGCAAAAATGCCGATGTGGTACAGCTCTTCATGAGACGACCAACACTGTTGTTAGTAACATTTCCTGTTTAAACAGCACAGCTCAAAATAACATTACGATGGAGGCGAACTGGGCTTAATCTCGGGCAATTCTTTCTCTAAACACTCGTTGTTGTAAAGCACTTTTGAAAAGGAATAAAATCAAATACAAAACACAAAGAAGTGTTTATCATAGAAAGGTTGCCCGGGCTTACGATGGACCCTACAAAATTCGTTTTCAGTCCATCACATGAATGGAGACTCTGAGTGACCATCTTTTCACCAAGCAATAATATGAGACTTAACGCATTGTTGTCCTTAGGCTAATGTATGTTGTGTGTGGGTGAACGTCGTATACGAAGATTTCTTAATTAAGAAATGAAGCCTCCAGTTCAAGACTAATGCATGCCGGGTGATGCTACATAAACTCCCCCGTCTTAACCTCTATTTTGTTGATTCTGCTCTCTTTATTTGCTACACTGAATAGGCTATTCTCACAAACCTGATCCAGCATTTCTTTGATGTCCTCACTTGGTAACTGATAAAAAAAGGCATGTTTTTTCACCAAATCAATAAACCATATTCGAAATCTCAGTATTGGACTAGAACTAGCTTGCAATGGAGGCTAATGCGGAGGAATCTTTTCAAACGCAAATACTTTTTAATATATTCCCCCACATTAGCCTCCATCGCAAGCTAGTTTCAGTCCAATACTGAAAATATGAATGTGGTCTATTCTCACTTGAGCTTGAAGCAAAGGAGACAAGGGGTGCTTACCATTCAGCCAAAAATTCCGGAAATTTCGGTTAAACGTCAAATGGAACAATCATTTTCCGGAAAATCCGTTTGGAAAATATGCAGTACCTTCAGAGGTACTCCTGAATTTCCGATCGGAACGGAATTTCGAAAATTCCTGTGCCATTTTACCGATTCTTCCATTTCTAAGCTCTATTTCGTGCGAAATAGAGACATGAGGGAAGGTAAGGCCTGGGAACCAAGCTTTGAAAATGGAACATTAAACAACACTTAATGAGTGGTCCCAAGGGAAACAGTTCATTTTGTTTCCCGAGAATCTCAATGTTTCCCGCAGCCGCGGTTGTTACTATGGATACGGACTTCATACTATTGATATGGACATGGATACGTCATTGAGATACCGATTAGGGAACACTTGCATACCCAACAATAGGGAGTTTTGGCAACGATGACAGCTACGGCAACGACAACGCCACAAAGCAAGAATACTATTGGTTAAGGAAGGCAAAATGATCGTGCTGCACGTCGCTAAGTTACATTTTGAAGTGACGTTGTAGTTGACGTTTTTGTTGTCCTTGCTAAAACTCCCTAATGTTGACAGAGGGAGGGAGGGGGGGGGGGGGGGTAAACTGCTTCAACTTCATCCAACATTCGCGATAACAAAAGAAATGTTGAATAGTTGTTGCAGCAAAGTTTAAACGCTTTTAAACCCAATCAACATCGATTCAACTTCGATTCAACACGGTTTAAAGAGGGGAGCAAACTGCTTCAACATCATTGTTTACCAAAATCAAACGGGCTCTAACAGATCATATATAAGAGCCAATCAAAATGCGTGCATTATTGACATTATTACTGAGTTGCCAGTATGGCAATACAAGTCGGAAAGTGGGTGGGATTTGTTCGTTTAAATTTTCCGTGTCGGTAAAAGTCTTGCCTGTCACTCCCCTGGTAAGTGGTGTCTTTGTGCATAGAGCCTTCTGCGCGTCTTTTCTTAGGATCGAGAGGGTAGTGGGAAATGGCGTACATTTATCAGGTGTACACAGTAGAACAATTAACTTAACCGTGAGTTTGTTATTCTCGCTAACCAGCAATGGCGTCGAAAGTCATTGCAACGCGAATGGCGTTTTAGTGCATCTTTCAACAAAATATGCTCTCATGGAGCTCAAGAAGGGAACGTCAATTGGATGAACAAGACAGGCGATGATGATCTGGAATCTTAAAGGCGACGAGTAATGGACTTCGACAACAATCTTTCGCCCGTCGAGCCGAAATATTTTATCACGAGTGTAGTGTTATGTACAACACTGAAACCAAATGGAAAATTATCTGGTAACTTATGGGTTCAACAAAGCCAGGCAAAAAAAAAATGGAAATGTGACAGTCAAGAATTATTTGAAACAAAGCTTGTCGATTATTTTGTGCATCATTTATATTCAAGGAGAAGGTTCTTCAGGAAAGGGTTTGAATCTGAAGTACATGGTAATTTGACACGATCGAGTGCACGCAATGAAATAGGAAGAGGTTTTTGCCTCTAATAGCAAGTATGTTGTTTGTTTCAATAAAATGTTTCGCTGGAAAAGGATTCTGGGATATTTTGTGCCTTTGTGAATTATAATATCATGTTGTGTATTGAATTTTCGAGCTTAAGGTTGAAATGTGATACGGGAGGATATTTTTAGTATTGCTCTGTAAGCAGGAAGGGCTCACGAAAATAAACAGGTCTGTTGGAAGCGTGCTTGAGTTTCAACAAAATGAGCCCCAAAATCAGCAAAAAATTGTGACGCCGATGAATAATAAAGTAGCTGCTATTTCCAAAATGATGGAATTACCTGGTGATAAATAACCTCGTCTTGGAGAGTAAATTTTTGACTTTGCAGAAACAATGGTGGGCGATTGTGATCTTTGTTTTGAATTCGCTCATTTATTGTCAAACTTTATAACACTTGACAGAAAAAGAAACTTACGAAAACCCGGTATCTTGCCATCAAAATTAATGTTGTTTTCATGTCGTAAATATGTTATTCTCGAGCGACCGTCCTGGAAACTTCCTTCTGCTCTTTCTAAAAACTGTGTATCAATATTTATTTACTTTTGCATCAATATGCTGAGTTCGCATTTGTTAGCGTTAATACTATTTTCGGTCCAATGCTTCTGTTTCACCAAGGGGTATATGTTTTAGGTTACCCATCCACGCCGGACAGGGTTTAACTTTAGTAAACTTTAGTATTTCAAAGCTGTCAGATGCTCAGAGGGCACGCTTAAACTTGTGGTGAAAAGAAGTTGTGAGGGAACTTGAAAATTATCAACATGTCAGCCCAGAAGCCAATGTTTCTCACTTCCCATTTATTTTCTTCAATCTTTCTGGGTTCAGTACTTTGCTAGTAACCACATGTCTTCTCAGGCTATTTACCTAAGACTTCTACCATGGCACTACAATGATACCAAAACAATATCGTGCACTGTTAGTGCTACATATTACGCAAGGACAACTTGAATCTCTTGGAAGACAACACACAGCTCAGTTGACATTATGGAATAAATCGCTGTTACTTCACTACCACACGTAAGCAATGCGTGTCTATTTTTTCTAGAGAGGACAGGACTTTCTTCTTTCTGACAAATGATCAATTAATAGGCCGGTAGCCAGGTTTTTAACCTCAGAAAAGGATCTGTTTCGTCCTACGAACGTGTGCGGACCCGTGAGCCAAAGGGCCTCTGCTGGTATGACTTCTGGGTGACCCCTTAGAATGGTCTTATAATGACCCCCCAACTTGAAAAAAAAATGCCAGGAACGCTGCAAGTACCACAGGCAACCCAGTGTACCCTCACGGCGGGCCGGTCTAGTTATATTATTAAACGTTACAAAGTAGAAAATGATTAGTGATTTGCTGTAAAGAGATCTCACCTTTGTAACTGACTTAATATCTTTTCTAACGACTACACGATTCTGGTTGAACCTCCACATCTGGAAAACAATAATAAATAAACAAGGAATGCTTTGCATACTTAATACCAATGGTTTGCATAGAAGGTAAGGGATGTCAACCAAGTTAATAATATTATATATATATATATATATATATATATATATATATATATATATATATATATCTATATATATAATGATTGTGTAAGTTTGAGCGGGGAAATACCAACAACTCAAACTTACACAATCATTTCATATTTAGGGGGAAATTTACTGTGAATCGCTGATCAACTTGAGCATAGTGACGCGATCCTCACTGCAGAAAATGTGCGATTCTCCTCAGAGCTTGCCATTTAAAGGTCCTTCCAATTCGGCTGAATGGCGGGGTTGGTTCAGTGGCCGAGTGGTAAGGCATCTGACCGGTAACCAGGAGACCCGGGTTCGATTCCCGGCTGAACACATTTTCACTCATTTCCTTTGTTGTATCGATTTCTGTTCCCATCCTACACTACTAATTATATATATATATATATATATATATATATATATATATATATAAAAATCAGAAGTGTTCTGCTCTGTTTTATCTCTTGATCTTCATCAACGTCGCTAGTTTCGCTACGTAAGTTAAAAAGCTGGGCAACTTGTCTTGTGCCATTACAAGATTGAGTCAGTTTATGGCGAACTTACTTGTGGGTTGAGAGTAAGGTTAATTGGTTTCCAGAAAGACAATACAATACAATAAATACAATACAATACAATACCATACACTAAACTTTCTTTACACTCAAATTTAAGGTAGCAAGTACACACTATTTTTTTTTTCTCAATGCGCGAGCGGGCGGAATTCTGCGAATCCTGCAATCTGATTGGATCTTAGCCTCCTACGTGTAAGTTCCGACTACATCGCAAAAATAAACTCTTCAGAGCTGGGGTTTTCGGTATAACTTCCAAAAGAAGCCTATTATTACTTATTATGGTGGTTACCTGTACATGTATCATCATCGATCAATACCTCACTCAGCAACATACAAAACAATCTGAATCGTCAGTGGCATTAATGTTGATAATTAGAATTGACTTATGAAAAAGTATTGCAGAGCCTTACCAAATAATCTCTTCCTTTGCACAGGATATCGGCGGCAATTCCACTGTTTGGACTTATACTTCCCTCCGGGTAAAGTAACTCACTAAAAAATGCAAAACACCAGGCTCAATACTGAGGCAATTAATGCTCAGCAGAAATTACTACTTTATGCACGGAGCATCCACCAATGACAACTTTTAAATCTATCTAGAAATGGAAATTCCGCCTGAAAGATTTGAGACTGTGCAAAAATGTGTTCTGATTGTACATTCAATGCAATGCAAAACAGCATGCCTTCTTGCAAATGCCAAAAGGTTGAGGCTGTCCTTCGCAAACTTACAATTTTTGATTCAACTCTCACTTGCATTGTATCTTGCTCGGTGTTGGTGCGTGTGGAAAAACTCACGCAAGGCACACCTGTAAACTTGGAGGAATCTGATACTATTCATGTACGACATGTTAAAACAATCAGGTTGGCTCACGGAATAGATACAACACAACACATAAGACTTAAAGACCCACCTTCAACCAACAGGCATTGCGTGCCGCGGAACAATTTTCTTATATGAAAATTTCGCCCGAAGATGAGATTGATCCAATTAGATCGCTACGATAAGCAATGCGAATTTCCATCACAAAAAAAAAGGTCGAAAAGCCTGTCGGGTGAAGGTGGGCCTTTAAATCTTGATTACAAGTTGTCAACGGATAAACGAAATAAGTGTAAGTCTGTAAGTACATGTCACTTGCACAAACCGATTTCATTCCCGTCCTTGCATCACACCGTCTTAAATTAGTATAATAATGCGGTCACACAACGCAACTGAAGTTTAACAACAGGCCTTACCTCTTAACCACCCAACATCCCTGCACAAGTACAGCATACTGCTGAACACATTTCAACACTGTAGCTTCTTTGGTTGGTGGAGAAAGCAGTCTACATAACTGAGAAAAGCTGATAACTTTAGCTGCAAAGGAAAAAAAATCACAAATTAAAAAAAAGATAAACAGAATGAGAGCCACGCAACACCTGCTACACATGCAAGCTAGGATACTACTAAGATACAAACGTTGATTTGCAACATACCATTATCATTTTTTTGTTGCTTTTTATACTAAAAAGACCAGCTTTGACAGGGTCAGGGAGTTGTAGCAGATATATAAACTGATAAGAGAAAAAGATTTTGACAGCAACAGCAAGCAAACTACATGTATCACATTCAAACATGGATACCTACAATTCGCTACTGCTTATTGGGGCATAGGTCTTCGCAAAAGTGACGTAGAGTTGAAGAACACCCAAAAGTGTATTTCAACTTATTGTTAAACACAAGAAAGGCACGTCAGAAAGATGACAGGATGATTAATATACACCTCACCATTGATGAGAAGTGCTTTAACTTGGTCTTGCAAGTCCATGGTTTTTAACTGAGTCATTGACAACACATTGTTAGGTAAATGGGGCTTTGAACTGGATGAAAAATAAAATATGCATAAAAGAATTATTGCAAAGGCGATACCAACCTCCTGTGGTAAACTGAGACAAATTCAATCAATCAACAAAAATTCTTCTTTCTGAACGAATAAAGAGTGTAAATGTGACAACTAAAAATGTACCAGGCACACTACAGTAAAATACCTCTCTTCTTTAGAGTCAGATGGTGTCAATAGCTTCAAGTAATCCCTACACAAAAAATCCAAACACAGTGTTAAAAAAGTCATACTACATACAAATGTACCTCTTACAGACAAAGTTTGAAGCCTGTAGTTTAATTTACGGATGGAGTGTGAAGAACAAGGACCATAAATTTATTGTACAGCTATTTATTTCTTCCCTGGATACTTTTTAAAAACTACAGCAGTTACTGTTATACACTTTTGAGATTGTCAACGTTAATCTGAAGATCGAAAAGGATATTCTTTTTGTTACAGTAACCTGTTGCCATCATCCCCTGCTCCTCCTGGTGTTAAAGATTATTATAGTACCTAGATAATTTTTCTGCACATCAATAGCCTTTAATATGCGTGATGACGTCTAACCAGCTGATTTCACCACCAAGTCTCCAATTAGAAAATCAAACTTGTAAATTTTAGCTTGAGCTGAATTCCAAACGAGCAAACTTGTAAATAAGACCCACGTGCGAGCAGTATTGCATGTCCAGATGATGTCAATTATTTTGTGTAAACAAGGCAGTGAATTTTTGATTATAAGCCATCATCATGGATAAGGCCTATTCATTTAGGAAGAATTGCAAATTAAATGTTTTTATGAAAAAAAAAGGTAAAAAAATCTCCAGCAAAGAAGCAGTCGTCCTCTCCAAAGAAGTTAGGTTTGTGTTCATAAGGGTACTTGTTTAAAGTAATTACAAGTATGTGCTATTAAAATGAAATAAACTACATGTAAAGATCAAATTTTTCACATGTAAATAAGCACGATTATAACACAGTATGGCAAGCGATTCTCAGGCTAAATGGAGCACTCTGATTGGCTACTTTTCTGTCAGGATTGTACGCTATGGTCCATTACCATGGAAACGGTTCGTTTCCGGTTTTTTTTCCCTCTCCTGGGAAATTCAAGTTGAGCGAAACACAAAACGTTCTAAAAAAGCAGAATTTAATTTTTTCATCACAACAGTACAACAATTATTACAGCAAGCCGAATTTAGTTTTCACTGTAAACGTTACCGTTCAGAGTTCAGTAATGGAAGACGAAGACGAAGATTACAAACATTCACAAAGTGGAAAAGTGTCCGATCGCTCAAAGACAGAATGCCATATAATAAACAACTTACTCACCTCACTTGCTCGGGGCCGTAGAGGGAAATACTGTATTGGCCTCGGTAGTTTTTGTACCGACATCGGTGCACTCGGTCCGTACTGCCAAGACCTCGGGCCAATATTCCCCAGTACAGCCTCGCGCTCGGATAGTAAGAGGTTAGGTTAGTAATTTTTTTCAAAGTCGACCAAAATTGCGCGAACCTGTAGGGCGAGTGCAATTTGTAGTCTTTGAAAAAAAATTACAAGTGCTTATTTATTTCAAATTGTGATTACTTATTAATAATAAACATGAAAAAAATTGAGATGGTTAACCCATTGACTCCCAGGAGTGTGACTAAATAGATTTTACTCTGTCTAACGCCAGACGACTTTACTCATCAATGGGGGAGGTCCTGGGCGGTTCAGGTGTCACTGGGTTAAACAGAAGCAACGCATGCGCATCGCGCATCACGCATCCACAGAAAAATTGCGCCATAAATCGCGCCATCCAGGGCTCGCATTTGATTGGCTAACTCTGACTTTGCTTGCTCATTGACCACTCGAAAAGCGAGAATTCTGTAAGTAAACTGCATTGAATGAAATCTTTTCTTGCACTGTGTTTACAAAAAACGGCACTGCTCTCAGCCAATCATAATAGTAGTTTTGTTATGTATATTTTAAATAAAGAAAAAGAAAGCTAAGCGTAGTGAAAATGGAAATTATCCACGGTTAACAAGAGGAGACGCTTATTTTGAGATTCACTCAAGAGCAAGCTTTTCACTTAGCGAGTCATGTTAGCACAAACGGTTAATTTTGTTTTCTGGGTGTCAAGAAACTTTCAACTGTACTCACACAGGAGAAATAAGTATAAAAGGAGATTAAGACAAGGGAAAGTCCAAAGCTTAAATTGAGAGACTGTAGGTGCACTGAAGAGGTCATTGTTATGTACCTTGAGTTAACTTGGAACTCTGGAGAATACAATTCCAATTCTCGGCAGAATAACAAACCAAGCTCTGTTTCAGCTGCACGATCCTTAAGACAAAACAAACATAGCACATGGTTTGAACTCAGGAGTCATATCAAAACTTGATAAAGTAAATGCACAGCTGTGTCCAAGTGGGATCCATTCAGTAGTCCGGAAAAGGACTGTTCTTGGTGTGACCTGATTGCGCAGTAGAAACATGATGTTGTTGGTCTGTCTTATCAGGAGTGATGTTGCTGGCTGCAAAGAGCGTAGCAGGTCCGAAGCTCTGTAGTGGTTGGGCTGTTCCAATGGTCTTTTAATAAGTCGTTTTTTTGGCATTGCCTTTGGTACATGTAGTTAGCAATGGCTCAGTGGAGCTTGTTTTACTGTACGTTTGGTAACCACCTTTATAGTATGAGTTGTTGATAGTATGAAATTTTGTACAGTGGGTTATGCATTTTATCAGAATCACAGTCGACTTTGTGGTTTATCAGTTAGTGTTGTTCAGCAATGTTGTTGTTGATGTTGCTGTTGACGTCACAGTTTTTAGTCTCCTCTGGCACCCTGGGTAACCTTTATCAACAAGTAAGTAAGCAAATGAGCAAGTGAGTGAGTGAGTGAGTGAGTGAGTGAGTGAGTGAGTGAGTGAGTGAGTAAGTAAGTAAGTGAGTAAGCCAGCCAGCCAGCCAGTCAGTCAAGTATTTTCTTAACGAGGGTAGCATGAAATAGCATAAAATACTAACAAACTAGTGGCCCTCATAATTTACAAGATTAAAATAATTGATAATTAAGGCTTACAATAAAATTATTAAAAATCTGCAAAACTATGAAACAATTATAGGCATGTCACTTAATATTTATAATGAAAGATGATTTAAAAATTGCTGATCTTTAAAAATCCTGTTCCAAAGAGAATTTTACTCTACCACCGACCATAGTACCGACACAACACCACAGTTTCTTTAGAAACTAAAATTTGATTACTGACCCTACTGTATTTGGGAAAATTGCATTGAGCTGTTTTTCACATACCCTGCGAGCAGTTGGTTTCTCCTACGCTTCTCGAGAGAGAAACCACTGCGAGCAACCATTTGATTTTCCATCGACCATGTGCGAAGTACGTCATACCCCACGTGATGTATTTGACGATTCTTCGTCTTATTTCGTGGGAAATCACTACACAGCAGGCTCGCCCAAATGCAGCAGTCACATTAGCTGAACGCATGGGCAAGCGCCAAAACAAGTTTACTAACTCGTTTTACAAGTTCAAAGTTAATTTATTCGTTCTTGACGCTGGACGGTGGCTCAATCAAAGAAACTAACTGTTGCTCGCAGTGGTTTCTCTCACCGGAAGCGTAGGAGAAACTAGCTGCTCGCAGAGTATTTTTCACAGCAACGCCTTTGTTGAATTTGCAGAGAAAATGTCACGGATTAGATCCAAGAAATCGAAAACCCGTTCGGATTTTCGTGCAGTACTTTGTTCCATTTTGCTCAGCAAAAGAGGGCGAATAAGGAGTGAACTAAATTTGATCTGAAGACACAAGATCGAATTAGTGCTACGTTACGCTTTTCCGTGACAACCTTGTGCGTTTGTATCATACCTAGTTTGAAAGTTCCCCAAAAATGAAAAGACAAAAGACATGCGATAAAAGTCTCCGATTGATATACGACTTTCCAGCTACGACACTAATGATACTTTCCTTATTCCAGAGTTTAGTGCATGCCGGCTTCTATGCTGGGCTATTTAATGGCCCGCTTCCCATTCTCTGTTCAGTCCGGAAATTACCGCCGACAAACAAACACCAGCAACTGCTTTTAAACTATTAGTTGCTATTGCGAATAACCTTTAATAATTTCCAAAAATTCGAACAAATCGATAGATGTATAGTCAATGGTGTGCTTCCTAAATGACGGGACTATATCTCTCGCTAATTAAATTAGGTAGAAAAAAAAAACAGTTTAAAACTCTGAGCGTAAAATTCACACACTGAATGAAACGCAAATTGTTGTCCTGGAGTCTCAAGTGATACAATGGGTCATTTGTTACCAAGATTGAATGACGGAAAAAAAATTGGCTTACTTGTTTGCTAAATAACGGGACTGTACATTGTAGCTGTTGCAAAAGGAAGTTTAAACGAAAACATGCCGTGAAATTTAAACAATGAATAAATTCCGAAACACCAAGTATTACAAGGGTCTTCACAAACTGTGAGCCGGCCAACCTCGCCAGCTAAGCATGCATGTTCGCCTCAAAATGTCCGGTTTTGAAATGAAACTGTCGAAATACAAAAAGTTAAGTGTTTTTTTGTGAAGCGGTTTAGTCAAAATTGAAATGGTTTAGATTGTTTTCAAATGGTTCACACGCCGATTTTAAAACGGAACAGACTAATTTAAATTGGTATATTCAACTGAGAATCCATTCGTCGAAGAAAAGTGAAATGATCAGGTCTGACAACATATGATCTTGTGCCCCGTAGCAGAATGGTTTACTCAAAGAAGGCGGCACGATTCCGCTAACTGACAAATGAATTAAGAAGGGGTACACCTTAAAGCCGTTTTCACACCGCTTAAAATCGGTTTAATGGAAATATCTCGTTCGCGTCTCAAGCAATACATAAAATATATGCTCATTTCACAAATCAATGTTCTGGGGTTTTTTGTAAATTTTTTGGTGATATTTAGGTATACTTGGGAGGAGATAGTTTTTCTTAAAAGAGTAGTAAAATTTGGAGAATTAAGGAATAGTTCATATTTGATATAGTTTAAAAATTAGAATTTGAAGTTAAAAATTGATACTTGGACACCCAAAAGGACCCCTACCAACCTGGTGTGCTCTTGGGTTGGGGGCAACTGTCCGTTGTTGTTCCAAAAATAATTTTCTTTCTTTAAAGCCTCTTAAAATTCCATTCAAATTCACGTGTACCCCAACCTTAACTAGCCGCCAAATGTCAAGTGTCAAATGGTTTAATGGCCCGGCAAGTCATTCAGTGCAATGTCAAATGGATAAGACAAGACTGAAATGATTAAGTCGACCGGCGGTTTGACGTAAATATATGTCGTCAGCCCGAGAAAACTGACGCAAACCTGACCGGCTTTTTGTTCTCCAGGTGAAATTGTTTTCTTCCTTCTTTTTGGATAAATTTTTTTTTGGTTTTTCGAGAGCAGGGCTAAATGTAACTAATTAATGATTTCCACAGCATGAAGATAAACAAGATAAGGTCCTATGTCTCAGTTCAGAGTTGTCTTTTCGATAGCTTTACTCTGTTTTTGTACGTGAAATGGAGACTGTGTGGAAGTGAGTTTTCCTAAAGAATTTTGTCTCCTTCGAAGCCGTCGTTCCGGACGTCACACAACGAGCTTTCCATTACATCCTGACCATTGACCACATGACTGACTAAAAAGAAGGGTCCGTAATGTAATTCCCTTGAAAAGAATGTACTATCCAGATTTTTGTCAAACTTGGCAAAATTGATATTCATACACAGGACACTAAAAAAAGGCAATAAAAAGATGGTGTCACAGTGCTTGTTTTCATGCTGCATGCCCTTTATTCTATGTACAAAAAAAAAAGCAAGGTGACACAAATACCAACCCAGAGTGGCCAGCACATCACGCATGCGCACAACCATATCACCCAGTAAACAAGCAGCCATGGACAGCTGTTAGATACTAGGCGGGTGTCTTAGACGTGAACCCCTTTACGTTGCAGCTCCACACAACAAATGTGCTAAGCTGGGTTGGGAACAGCACAGCGGTTCTCCCACGGCAAGCGTGTGGGAAGGTCGATCACCAAAAGAGACCAGTGTGTGACGTATTTTTAAGTACAACAAAAAAGCAAGGTGACACAAACACCAACCCGGTTAGTGTTTGTGTCACCTTGCAGAACGAAAACAAGCAGGATGACACCATCTTTTTATTACCTTTTACCGTGTCCTGTGTAGGAATATCAATTGTGCCAAATTTGACCAAAATCTGGATAGTACGTCATTTTCAAGGAAATTACCTTACGGACCCATCTTTTTAGTCAGTCATGTGGTCAATGGTCAGGATGTCACGCAAAGCTCGTTGTGTGACATCCCGAAAGACGGCTTCGAAGGAGACAACGTTCTTTACGAAACCCCACCTCGACACAGTCTCCATTTCACGTACAAACACAGAGTAAAGCTATCGAGAAGACAACTCTGAACTGGGACATAGGACCTTATGTTGTATATCTGCATGAAGTGGACATCATTAATCAGTTACGTTTAGCCCTGCTCTCGAAAAACAAAACGAATATTCAATCCGAAAAAAAGAAAGAAAACAATTTCACCTGGAGAACAAAAAGCCTGTCAGGTTTGCGCCAAGTTTTATCGGGCTGACGACATATATTTACGTCAAACCACCTGTCGACTTAATCATTTCAGTCTTGTCTTATCCATTTGACATTGCACTGAATCACTTGCCGGGCCATTAAACCATTTGCCGTTGAGTTAGGTCGTCCGTCGATTAGTTGAACTGTTCCTTCTTTAACTAAACCATTTCAGTCGATTGCCCGTCTCTTAAGCCATTAGACGGTGAGTTAAGGACGGTGCCTAGTATTGTTATTGTGCATACGTTCTGCGCATCTCGAGATACTCGGATTTCCATTCTCGTCACCAGAGCCTTGGATCGACCCAAGGCTCTGGGAAACTCTAGGTAGGAGATTATGCGCCGTTGGGTTTTTATAGCCAAGAATTGGCTATTTGAACTTTACGGCGCCTGCTCACTCCTCATGCTAACATGAATGCACCAATTAGAGACACTTTTGATTGTTCTTCACGAAAACCAATGGGAATACACTTTGTTTCAGAGTTCCCCAGACCTCTTCTCTCCTTCAGTCAACAGAACAGCTCTGGGGTCGAGATTGCTCGGATTTCCTATCGGTGATGCTTATTAATACAGGGATATTTTTGCGCGGTTTAAAACTATTCGAAGAAAGTAGATCTTGGTATGTACTCTTGCTATCCAAAAAAAAAAAATTGGGGGTAACCATGCATTTTTAAGAGATAATTATGCTTCAATTTAAGAAAGAACGCCATACATTGCTTTGTATTTTAAAGCTTTTTACATTATTATTAACGAATTATGTTTGAAAAATGCGTAGTTACCCCCAATTTTCTTTTTGGATTTCAATAACACCTGTTAAGATCTACATTTCCCGCATAATCACACACCTGGGTATAACTATCTCTCAAAAATGTATGGTTACCCCCAATTTTTTTTTTGGATACCAAGAGTACTTACCAAGATCTACTTTCTTCGAATAGTTTTAAACCGCGAAAAAATATCCCTGTATTAGTAAGCATCACCCATAGGCAATCTTGACCCCAGAGCTCTTCTGTTGACTGAAGGAGAGAAGAGCTCTGGGGAACTCTGAAACAAAGTGTGTTCCCATTGGTTTTCGTGAAGAACAATCAAAAGCGTCTCTAATTGGTGCATTCATATTAGCACAAGGAGTGAGCAGGCGCCGTAAGGTTCAAATAGCCAATTCTTGGCTATAAAAACCCTACTGTGCATGTTCTCCTACCTAGAGTTTTCTAGAGCCTTGGGTCGATCCAAGGCTCTGGTGACGAGAATGGAAATCCGAGTATCTCGAGATGCGCAGAACGTATGCACAATAACAATACTAGGCACCGTCCTTAACTCACCGTCTAATGGCTTAAGAGACGGGCAATCGACTGAAATGGTTTAGTTAAAGAAGGAACAGTTCAACTAATCGACGGACGACTTAACTCAACGGCAAATGGTTTAATGGCCGGGCAAGTCATTCAGTGCAATGTCAAATGGACAAGACAAGACTGAAATGATTAAGTCGACGGGCGGTTTGACGTAAATATATGTCGTCAGCCCAATAAAACTTGGCGAAAACCTGACAGGCTTTTTGTTCTCCAGGTGAAATTGTTTTCTTCCTTCTTTTTGGATGGAGTTTTTTTTTTGGTCTTTAGAGAGCAGGGCTAAATGTAAGTAATTAATGATTTCCACACCATGAAGATAAACAAGATAAGGTCCTATGTCTCAGTTCAGAGTTGTCTTCTCGATAGCTTTAGTCTGTTTTTGTACGTGAAATGGAAACTGTGTCGAAGTGGGGTTTCGTAATGTCTCCTTCGAAGCCGTCTTTCCGGATGTCACACAACGAGCTTTGCTTTCCTGACCATTGACCACATGACTGACTAAAAAGAAGGGTCCATAAGGTAATTCCCTTGAAAAGAACGTACTATCCAGATTTTTGTCAAACTTGGCAAAATTGATATTCATACACAGGACACTAAAAAAAGCAATAAAAAGATGGTATCACTGTGCTTGTTTTTGCGCTGCATGCCCTTTATTCTAAGTACAACACAAAAAGCAAGGTGACACAAACACCAACCCAGAGTGGCCAGCACATCACGCATGCGCAACCCAAAACACCCAGTAAACAAGCAGCCATGGACAGCTGTTAGATACTAGGCGGGTGTCTTAGACACCCCTTTACGTTGCAGCTCCACACAAAAAATGTGCTAAGCTGGGTTGGGAACAGCACAGCCATTCTCCCATGGCAAGCGTGTGGGAAGGTCGATCACCAAAAGAGACCAGTGTGTCACGTAATTTTTAAGTACAACAAAAAAGCAAGGTGACACAAACACCAACCCAGTTGGTGTTTGTGTCACCTTGCAGGACGAAAACAAGCAGGGTGACACCATCTTTTTATTGCCTTTTATCGTGTCCTGTGTAGGAATATCAATTGTGCCAAGTTTGACCAAAATCTGGATAGTACGTCATTTTCAAGGGAATTACCTTACGGACCCTTCTCTTTAGTCAGTCATGTGGTCAATGGTCAGGATGTCACGCAAAGCTCGTTGTGTGACATCCCAAAAGACAGCTTCGAAGGAGACAACATTCTTTACGAAACCCCACTTCGACACAGTTTCCATTTCATGTAAAAAAAAAACAGACTAAAGCTATGGAAAACACAACTCTGAACTGGGACATACAACCTTATATTGTATATCTTCATGCTGTGGACATCATTAATCAGTTACATTTAGCCCTGCTCTCGAAAAACAAAAAGAATGCTCCATCCAAAAAGAAGGAAGAAAACAATTTCACCTGGAGAACAAAAAGACTTTCAGGTTTGCGCCAAGTTTTATATGGCTGACGACATATATTTACGTCAAACCACCTGTCGACTTAATCATTTCAGTCTTGTCTTATCCATTTGACATTGCACTGAATCACTTGCCGGGCCATTAAACCATTTGCCGTTGAGTTAAGTCGTCCGTCGATTAGTTGAACTGTTCCTTCTTTAACTAAACCATTTCAGTCGATTGCCCGTCTCTTAAGCCATTAGACGGTGAGTTAAGGACGGTGCCTAGTATTGTTATTGTGCATACGTTCTGCGCATCTCGAGATACTCGGATTTCCATTCTCGTCACCAGAGCCTTGGATCGACCCAAGGCTCTAGAAAACTCTAGGTAGGAGATTATGCGCCGTTGGGTTTTTATAGCCAAGAATTGGCTATTTGAACTTTACGGCGCCTGCTCACTCCTCATGCTAACATGAATGCACCAATTAGAGACGCTTTTGATTGTTCTTCACGAAAACCAATGGGAATACACTTTGTTTCAGAGTTCCCCAAACCTCTTCTCTCCTTAAGTCAACAGAACAGCTCTGGGGTCGAGATTGCTCGGATTTCCTATCGGTGGCGCTTATTAATACAGGGATATTTTTGCGCGGTTTAAAACTATTCGAAGAAAGTAGATCTCTGTAAGTACTCTTGGTATCCAAAAAGAAAAAAGGGGGTAACCATGCATTTTTGAGAGATAATTACGCTTCAATTTAAGAAAGAACGCCATACATTGCTTTGTATTTTAAAGCTTTTTACATTATTATTAACGAATTATGTTTGCAAAATGCGTAGTTACCTCCAATTTTCTTTTTGGATTTCAATAAAACCTGTTAAGATCTACATTTCCCGCATAATCACACACCGGGGTATAACTATCTATCAAAAATGCATGGTTACCCCCAATTTTCTTTTTGGATACCAAGAGTATTTACCAAGATCTACTTTCTTCGAATAGTTTTAAACTGCGCAAAAATATCCTATATTAGTAACCATCACCCATAGGCAATCTTGACCCCAGAGCTCTTCTGTTGACTGAAGGAGAGAAGAGCTCTGGGGAACTCTGAAACAAAGTGTGTTCCCATTGGTTTTCGTGAAGAACAATCAAAAGCGTCTCTAATTGGTGCATTCATATTAGCACAAGGAGTGAGCAGGCGCCGTAAGGTTCAAATAGCCAATTCTTGGCTATAAAAACCCTACTGTGCATGTTCTCCTACCTAGAGTTTTCTAGAGCCTTGGGTCGATCCAAGGCTCTGGTGACGAGAATGGAAATCCGAGTATCTCGAGATGCGCAGAACGTATGCACAATAACAATACTAGGCACCGTCCTTAACTCACCGTCTAATGGCTTAAGAGACGGGCAATCGACTGAAATGGTTTAGTTAAAGAAGGAACAGTTCAACTAATCGACGGACGACTTAACTCAACGGCAAATGGTTTAATGGCCGGGCAAGTCATTCAGTGCAATGTCAAATGGACAAGACAAGACTAAAATGATTAAGTCGACGGGCGGTTTGACGTAAATATATGTCGTCAGCCCGATAAAACTTGGCGCAAACCTGACCGGCTTTTTGTTCTCCAGGTGAAATTGTTTTCTTCCTTCTTTTTGGATGGAGTTTTTTTTGGTCTTTAGAGAGCAGGGCTAAATGTAAGTAATTAATGATTTCCACACCATGAAGATAAACAAGATAAGGTCCTATGTCTCAGTTCAGAGTTGTCTTCTCGATAGCTTTAGTCTGTTTTTGTACGTGAAATGGAAACTGTGTCGAAGTGGGGTTTCGTAATGTCTCCTTCAAAGCCGTCTTTCCGGATGTCACACAACG
The DNA here is from genome assembly GCF_036669925.1 of Montipora capricornis. Taxonomy (NCBI): domain Eukaryota; kingdom Metazoa; phylum Cnidaria; class Anthozoa; order Scleractinia; family Acroporidae; genus Montipora; species Montipora capricornis. The sequence goes on from NC_090890.1 coordinate 15,895,291, forward strand.
AGCTTTGCTTTCCTGACCATTGACCACATGACTGACTAAAAAGAAGTGTCCAAAAGGTAATTCCCTTGAAAAGAATGTACTATCCAGATTTTTGTCAAACTTGGCAAAATTGATATTCATACACAGGACACTAAAAAAGGCAATAAAAAGATGGTGTCACAGTGCTTGTTTTCATGCTGCATGCCCTTTATTCTATGTACAAAAAAAAAGCAAGGTGACACAAACACCAACCCGGTGTGGCCAGCACATCACGCAAGCGCACAACCATACCACCCAGTAAACAAGCAGCCATGGACAGCTGTTAGATACTAGGCGGGTGTCTTAGACACCTCTTTACGTTGCAGCTCCACACAACAAATGTGCTAAGCTGGGTTGGGAACAGCACAGCCATTCTCCCACGGCAAGCGTGTGGGAAGGTCGATCACCAAAAGAGACCAGTGTGTCACGTAATTTTTAAGTACAACAAAAAAGCAAGGTGACACAAACACCAACCCAGTTGGTGTTTGTGTCACCTTGCAGAACGGAAACAAGCAGGGTGACACCATCTTTTTATTGCCTTTTATCGTGTCCTGTGTAGGAATATCAATTGTGCCAAGTTTGACCAAAATCTGGATAGTACGTCATTTTCAAGGGAATTACCTTACGGACCCTTCTCTTTAGTCAGTCATGTGGTCAATGGTCAGGATGTCACGCAAAGCTCGTTGTGTGACATCCCAAAAGACAGCTTCGAAGGAGACAACATTCTTTACGAAACCCCACTTCGACACAGTTTCCATTTCACGAACAAAAACAGACTAAAGCTATGGAAAACACAACTCTGAACTGGGACATACAACCTTATATTGTATATCTTCATGCTGTGGACATCATTAATCAGTTACATTTAGCCCTGCTCTCGAAAAACAAAAAGAATGCTCCATCCAAAAAGAAGGAAGAAAACAATTTCACCTGGAGAACAAAAAGACTCTCAGGTTTGTGCCAAGTTTTATCTGGCTGACGACATATATTTACATCAAACAGCCTGTAGACTTAATCATTTCAGTCTTGTCTTATCCATTTGACATTGCACTGAATCACTTGCCCGGCCATTAAACCATTTGCCGTTGAGTTAAGTTGTCCGTCGATTAGTTGAACTGTTCCTTCTTCAACTAAACCATTTCAGTCGATTGCCCGTCTCTTAAGCAATTAGACGGTGAGTTAAGGACGGTGCCTAGTATTGTTATTGTGCATACGTTCTGCGCATCTCGAGATACTCGGATTTCCATTCTCGTCACCAGAGCCTTGGATCGACCCAAGGCTCTGGGAAACTCTAGGTAGGAGATTATGCGCCGTTGGGTTTTTATAGCCAAGAATTGGCTATTTGAACTTTACGGCGCCTGCTCACTCCTCATGCTAACATGAATGCACCAATTAGAGACACTTTTGATTGTTCTTCACGAAAACCAATGGGAATACACTTTGTTTCAGAGTTCCCCAGACCTCTTCTCTCCTTCAGTCAACAGAACAGCTCTGGGGTCGAGATTGCTCGGATTTCCTATCGGTGATGCTTATTAATACAGGGATATTTTTGCGCGGTTTAAAACTATTCGAAGAAAGTAGATCTTGGTATGTACTCTTGCTATCCAAAAAAAAAAAATTGGGGGTAACCATGCATTTTTAAGAGATAATTATGCTTCAATTTAAGAAAGAACGCCATACATTGCTTTGTATTTTAAAGCTTTTTACAAATATTATTCATGACTTATCTTTGAAAAATGCGTAGTTACCCCCAATTTTCTTTTTGGATTTCAATAACACCTGTTAAGATCTACATTTCCCGCATAATCACACACCGGGGTATAACTATCTCTCAAAAATGCATGGTTACCCCCAATTTTCTTTTTGGATACCAAGAGTACTTACCAAGATCTACTTTCTTCGAATAGTTTTAAACCGCGCAAAAATAACTCTGTATTAGTAAGCATAACCCATAGGAAATCCGAGCAATCTCGACCGCAGAGCTCTTCTGTTGACTGAGGGAGAGAAGAGCTCTGGGGAACTCAGAAACAAAATGCGTTCTCATTAGTTTTCGTGAAGAACAATCAAAAGCGTCTCTAATTGGTGCATTCATATTAGCACGAGGAGTGAGCAGGTGCCGTAAGGTTCAAATAGCCAATTCTTGGCTATAAAAACCCTATGGCGCATGTTCTCCTACCTAGAGTTTCCTAGAGCCTTGGGTCGATCCAAGGCTCTGGTGACGAGAATGGAAATCCGAGTATCTCGAGATGCGCAGAACGTATGCGCACTAACAATACTAGGCACCGCCCTTAACTCACTGTCTAATGGCTTAAGAGACAGGCAATCGACTGAAATGGTTTAGTTAAAGAAGGAACAGTTCAACTAATCGACGGACGACTTAACTCAACGGCAAATGGTTTAATGGCCGGGCAAGTCATTCAGTGCAATGTCAAATGGACAAGACAAGACTAAAATGATTAAGTCGACGGGCGGTTTGACGTAAATATATGTCGTCAGCCCGATAAAACTTGGCGCAAACCGGACGGGCTTTTTTATCTGCAGGTAAAATTGTTTTCTTCCTTCTTTTTGGATGGAGTTTTTTTTGGTCTTTAGAGAGCAGGGCTAAATGTAAGTAATTAATGATTTCCACACCATGAAGATAAACAAGATAAGGTCCTATGTCTCAGTTCAGAGTTGTCTTCTCGATAGCTTTAGTCTGTTTTTGTACGTGAAATGGAAACTGTGTCGAAGTGGGGTTTCGTAATGTCTCCTTCAAAGCCGTCTTTCCGGATGTCACACAACGAGCTTTGCGTTACATCCTGACCATTGACCACATGACTGACTAAAAAGAAGGCTCCGCAAGGTAATTCCCTTGAAAAGAATGTACTATCCAGATTTTTGTCAAACTTGGCAAAATTGATATTCATACACAGGACACTAAAAAAAGGCAATAAAAAGATGGTGTCACAGTGCTTGTTTTCATGCTGCATGCCCTTTATTCTATGTACAAAAAAAAAGCAAGGTGACACAAACACCAACCCGGTGTGGCCAGCACATCACGCAAGCGCACAACCATACCACCCAGTAAACAAGCAGCCATGGACAGCTGTTAGATACTAGGCGGGTGTCTTAGACACCTCTTTACGTTGCAGCTCCACACAACAAATGTGCTAAGCTGGGTTGGGAACAGCACAGCCATTCTCCCACGGCAAGCGTGTGGGAAGGTCGATCACCAAAAGAGACCAGTGTGTCACGTAATTTTTAAGTACAACAAAAAAGCAAGGTGACACAAACACCAACCCAGTTGGTGTTTGTGTCACCTTGCAGAACGGAAACAAGCAGGGTGACACCATCTTTTTATTGCCTTTTATCGTGTCCTGTGTAGGAATATCAATTGTGCCAAGTTTGACCAAAATCTGGATAGTACGTCATTTTCAAGGGAATTACCTTACGGACCCTTCTCTTTAGTCAGTCATGTGGTCAATGGTCAGGATGTCACGCAAAGCTCGTTGTGTGACATCCCAAAAGACAGCTTCGAAGGAGACAACATTCTTTACGAAACCCCACTTCGACACAGTTTCCATTCACGAACAAAAACAGACTAAAGCTATGGAAAACACAACTCTGAACTGGGACATACAACCTTATATTGTATATCTTCATGCTGTGGACATCATTAATCAGTTACATTTAGCCCTGCTCTCGAAAAACAAAAAGAATGCTCCATCCAAAAAGAAGGAAGAAAACAATTTCACCTGGAGAACAAAAAGCCTGTCAGGTTTGCGCCAAGTTTTATCGGGCTGACGACATATATTTACGTCAAACCACCTGTCGACTTAATCATTTCAGTCTTGTCTTATCCATTTGACATTGCACTGAATCACTTGCCGGGCCATTAAACCATTTGCCGTTGAGTTAAGTCGTCTGTCGATTAGTTGAACTGTTCCTTCTTTAACTAAACCATTTCAGTCGATTGCCCATCTCTTAAGCCATTAGATGGTGAGTTTAGGACGGTGCCTAGTATTGTTATTGTGCATACGTTCTGCGCATCTCGAGATACTCGGATTTCCATTCTCGTCACCAGAGCCTTGGATCGACCCGAGGCTCTGGGAAACTCTAGGTAGGAGATTATGCGCCGTTGGGTTTTTATAGCCAAGAATTGGCTATTTGAACTTTACGGCGCCTGCTCACTCCTCGTGCTAATATGAATGCACCAATTAGAGACGCTTTTGATTGTTCTTCACGAAAACCAATGGGAACACACTTTGTTTCAGAGTTCCCCAGACCTCTTCTCTTCTTCAGTCAACAGAACACCTCTGGGGTCGACATTGCTTGGATTTCCTATCGGTGATGCTTATTAATACAGGGATATTTTTGCGCAGTTTAAAACTATTCGAAGAAAGTAGATCTTGGTAAGTACTCTTGGTATCCAAAAGAAAATTGGGGGTAACCATGCATTTTTGAGAGATAATTATGCTTCAATTTGAGAAAGAACGCCATACCTGTACATTGCTTTGTATTTTAAAGCTTTTTGCAAATATTATTCATTAATTATCTTTCAAAAATGCAGGGTTAGCCCCAATTTCTTTTTGGATTTTAATAACACTTATTAAGATCTACATTTCCTGCATAATCACACACCGGGGCAAAAATATCTTTAATTAGTAGGCACCGTCCTTAAGTCATTAAATTTTTGTCAATTAGAGGAATTGTGCCGCCTTCATTGAGCATAGGCAGCCCAAGCTCGCGTTACGCGCGAGACGTGACTTTCAAAGCGTCACGTCAGCGACAGCACTGTTCTTGACAATTTTTTGTTTTTTGAGTTACTGATAATAGTTGCACGACAAAGGAGCAAAGAAGCGAAACATTATCAATGAATGAATCTGATCACCTTGCTGAAAGCATTACCCATTCAGCTTGAATGAGAAAGATTTCCTTCACATTACTAGACTGGAAAGTTGTCCGCCGATGCTTGCGCTTGTCTTTTCGACTATGGAACTGAAATGTAGGCATCTTGCATGCAATTGCCAATTACTCCTCCAATACACAGTTGAATCCTGTTCGTAAAAATATACATGAACTTAACGTGCACTGTGGGTAAAGTGTGCGCAAAGTGCTGTATTCTCAAGGACTGGATTCGACTGTCTACCGGAGAGGTGAGTAGTAATTACGCACAGGCAAGTCGCTGTCACTGACATGAAGCTTTGAAAGTCAGTTGAATAAACCAGTTTGAATTAGTCTGTTCCGTTTTAACATCGGCGTCTGAACCATTTCAATTTTGACTAAACTGCTTCACAAAAGAACACTTTATACCCTTTTGTTTTTCGACAGTTACATTTTAAAACCACTTATTTTGTTTGGCAAACCATCACAAAACAATTCCGGTTTTCTCTGTTTCATTTCAATTTCTTGCATTTGTGCCGGTGATGTCCGCCAATAGAAATGCATTAAAATTTCATTAAGCCCCGTTTTCCCAAACAGAGTCACATTAACATATCAAACCTACCATACTCGAACGCACTCTCTAATCATCGATTACTGCTAGTATTCATGCTATAATTATTTTGAACCTGCCGATTGAAGAACTGCACGTTTGTCCATGGCTCTTCTGCCTTTTTCTTCTCCAAATATTTGAAGGATGACAAGCGCTGAGCTTTTGCCTTTTCTGTTTCAGGACGTGCAAATTTCACCTGAAAGAGAGTGCATATTAATTTTGTACAATGAACTACTTAATCTTATTTGTATGTACAGGGATGATGTCAGGGACATGCTTGTGACTGAAACAATTGATAAATATTTGAGAAGAAACATCAAAGTTTCCATAACTGTTGTCCAGGAAAAGCAAAGATAACTGACATACTGTCACTGCTTTGGCTTCATCTTCCTCATCCTGGGAGTCACCTATAGTAGAAAGGAAATGATGTTTGCTCAATAAAAATGATGAAACAATAATAAAAATAACAGTAAAAATAGTAAAAAAATGTTGTTATACATTAGCCTGATGTTATTGTATTACCTTAAGAGGTCAAGGTGAATAAAAATAAAAATTATAATTTTTTATTAATAATATTATTGACATCATCGAATCTATGAACAAACGAATAGACTTAGTGATAATGTGTAAAGGTAACAATAAAATCCTAGTTATAACTGTGGTATAAGAGGTGCAATCTTTATTTTTAACAATAGTGGTGAAAATCTTGTTATAGAGCAACTTCCTTCCGGTTGTAACAAATATCACTTACTGTTTGTAAGCCGTGCATATTCGAATACGAAAATTGTCACAAATTTTACGTATAACTACATGTACAAGACATTACAATATATTCATTTCCCCTAACGTTTTCACAATGACGTTGCCAATTAGTACAAACTCTGAACAAAATCAATGAGATATCTACATTTTTTACAAACAAAAGACGCTTTTCAACAGTTAACACTCCTTGGTGGTTGAAAACAGACTGATCATGCCAGGAACCCATGACCCGGAGCCTACAACTCTACTGTGTTCGTGTCACCGCGTTTTCACAGACCGATTTATTTTTAGATTGAATTTCCCACGAATAAGACTCCAATGAACATTCATTTTGAACCGCGAATATGAAAAGTTACCATCAGCGAAAAAAAATTTTGCGAGATTTTTGCTACGTTCAAATTTGTTATTGTACTTTTAGCTGCATAAGTAAATCGCAAAATCAAAAGTGACATCCAATTCTGATCAGCAGGCCCTGTGATCAAGCTACCGCGGTGTGTTTACTCGTGAAACAATGAAGCATCTGTGTCAAATGATGGCAAGATACCGTGTTTTTGTTTTTGTCAGTTTTCTTTTTCTTTGAAGTGTTATGAAGTTTGAAAAGAAATGTGCGGATTCAGCACAAAGATCACAATCGCCCAACTCTTGAGGTTGACCATTGTTTAAATTTACTCTCCAAGACGAGGTTATTTATCACCAGGTAATTCCATCGTTTTGGGAATAGCAGCTACTTTATTATTCATCAGCGTCACAATTTTTTGCTGATTTTGGGGCTCATTTTGTTGAAGCTCAAGCACGCTTCCAACAGACCTGTTTATTTCCGTGACTTATGCGCTGATTACAGTGCACTACCACAAAAACCCTCCCATATCACATTTCAACAATTGTATGCAAATTAGTTAAGCTCAAAAAAGGACAAATCACAAAAGGTGGAAATCTCACAAAAATCTTTTCCAGCGAAAAATTATTTATTGAAACAAACAATATAATTGCTATTACACGTAGAGGCAAATTTTAAACCATTCCTATTTCAATTGCATGCGTGCAAACAAGACACACAATCTGTGTCACAAAGCATATGCAATTAAATAAATTTCGGACAGTTCACATCAAACCCTTTTCAAAAGAACCTTGACCGTAAAAAAATAAAGCACAAAAGAGACAACAAGCTTTCATTCAAATAATTTTTCACTGTCACATTTCCATTTTTTTTTACCTTTGCAGAGTTGAGTACAAAATGTAACTTGCCAAACAACTTAGGATGCGACTTCAGTAAACACTGAGATGCATTCAAGGCAAACTCAATGTTTGTTAAAACCATAAAGGAATTGCCATTTAATTTCAGTGTTGTATAATTATAACACCAAGTTAGTAAAATATTAGAAACAAAGCTCACGTGACATGGCTTCTGATAGGATGCGGAAAAAAATTAAAGATTATGCGGAAATTTTTGGCCATATTATGCGGGAGACATGCGTTGATTATGCGGAAATTACACAGGATTATGCGGAAACTTAAACAAGTTATAAAACTAATAATTAGGCCAGTCAAATGTATTTAAATGCTTACTGTAAATCCTTAATGTAAATTTCAACAAATACAAACGAATTTTAGACTGAATTATTGCACGTTGTGATTAAAATACATGGAGGAGTCATCAATTTGCGAGGAGTCATCAATCTTTCACCGTTGAAATAAAAGGGTTAGCAGTTGGGATTTTCCCCCAACTTTTGGTAAAATAAATAAAGCAATAAAAAATTATTTTGTTTCTCATCATGAATTTTGTTTCAATTTGGAGATA
>NC_090890.1:15908341-15925841 GCF_036669925.1 Montipora capricornis
AGCTGGACGGATTGGATACTGTAACGGACATAAGAAAGAGTGGACATTTGTATTCAGTGTACAAGCCCATTTGAAGGCCATCTTTAATTCTATATTAATTTTTATTAGTACCCAAAAATGTTGAAAAATGTTACAAAGAAGTATTAAAAACATGTTTAAAACTCCACAGGACTAAAACCAAAACTGCACATGTCCCGTACATGTAAATGCCCTGAGTCAAGTTATAACCCATTTTTCAAGATTACTCAAATTCTGCAAGTGGCCTCAAAATGAACTTAAAAAACAATGCCCTGGACTTTTTTTCTCTGATGTGTGCTTCACTTTTGATAAAAAACATACGGAAAAAAGCTGTCCCCTCCATCTGCCAAACGAGAAACTAAAGAATACATGTACCTTTCAAGGACAGTTACAGGTACATGTAATAGGCGCAAAGAAAAGCAAGAAAAAGAGTGTCGCTTGAAAAATGTAATTTTCTGGCTTCACAGTTTGTACTCTTACTATTATTTGCAAATTCTGTAAGGGGCCATCGACATATTCAGTCCGTCCCTACTTAACGTCAACTGGACGTTTAGGGAGAGAGGGGGTAAGGCTGTGGACGTTAGTCCGGTGAACTTTTGAACAGTACTTAGTTAACTGACACATTTTTAAAACACATGTCACAAAAATTAAAGAAAAAGAAGAACAAGTTTAACAAGAAAAGACTGTAAATTGCAATCTTTTAAACTCTGTCCTTAATCCCCATAAACTTTTTTACTGTACCCTAAAGGTCTCGCCATTTCTCTTTGGCTGATCAAACAACACTTTCCTTTGCAAGACCTGGACCTTTTTTTCGCCAAAAAAAATGCACGATAAACTTTTCATACTTAGATTGAGTCTTTGTAGATCAGGTATCCTGCGAGTTTAGTTTCTTTCACAGTCTGGTTGTTCCAAACAAGATTAGTCAGGGCTTGAAATTAACTTTTTTGCTCAGGTGCCAGCTGGCGACTAATGGGGAAAATTTGGTTGCCAGATCATAAATTTTGCTCGCCAACTTTGCATGCAAGGAAAGTCACAATTATCAAATAGCACAAAAAAAACCAGCACGAGAAAGATCTCTAAAAGCCATTGTTGTTTTCGGCTTTGTCTTTAGTTTGGTGAAGGTGTTCTTTAAGGTTATTTGAAACAGAGCGAGGCATGGATCCTTTATCCTTGCTTTTCACCTTCGTGAGTAAACGCAATACTAAAATTGCTCGGCCTAGGCACAACCACAATGCTCGTACCAGTCTCCGACCGAGATAAAATAAAAGGAGCGGCTTGTATACGGTTTCAGTAGCCTCTAGAATAAAGGAACTTGGTTTCTTAACATACTTTTCTACCAATGTTTATCTCCATTTATTAATCACTTTGTGCAGTCAATTTTGCAGGTGTTCGCTTTCTACCAGAGGGGACAAGTTCTCTAACCCACTTTACGTTAAGGTTACAGGTTTCTTTTTGAAGGTTCCATGCAAATTTCAAACTCATTATGCGATGTCCAGGTTCATTATCAATATATTATCAATATAAAGCTAGTTCCGAGTAGGTCCTTCGGTAATATTTTCAATTAACCTTCTTCCCGAATCTTCGTATTCCGGGCACAAAATTCACATACCCGGCAAGAAGCATACGGTGTTTACGTGGGGCCACAATCCCATGAAGCAGCTGAAACAATATGGCGCCTAGTAAACGCGGTGATCGAAGTATCGAAGTACATTGTGCTATTAATTAACAATGAGAGAAACAGATTTTCTTGTAGTATTTATTCAATATTTTAATGGGGAAAGAAAGGTGAGTCATGTTCTAGCTACCAGTTCCGAGCGATTTCATCATATAAGGATTCAAATACAAAAGTTGTCTACTGTTTATCCTGGGTTATCAGACAAAATCGTGATTCAACAGCTGGCGACCGGTTCTGAAAATCTAGTAGCCAGCACTCAATTTTGGTCGCATTGGCGACCAGAGAGTTGCAATTTAAAGCCCTGTTCGTTGTTTTGACATCTCACCGAACAAGAAGAAAGTTTGCGGCATTAGAGTAGCGAAAGAGTAATGCATACATGATGGAGAAAATGGATTGCCAATGGACCACAGGCATAATGAGTTTATAACAACATGGATCAACATGGGGGCTAGCGATTCTGGCTTTTCCTTTAAATATTGTACTTACAAACAGATACAAACAGGATCAACAGGAAAATGCAGTTGTACTGGTAGGAGAAACCAAAGTGATATGTATGCAGTTCTCGCCACGTTCTTAAAGCAGTCAATTTTATTGATACCCGTCGTTGACCTCTCCCTGTAGTAAATGTGCATGTAAATATTCCTGATCAGCTGTAGCAACTGGAGCTGCACAGGGACTTCTAGGTCAGCAAAATTTCAAGTGGACGTTAAGGAAGGGGGAGGTGGGGGGGGGGGGGAGTCTGACCTAAAGTAAACGTCCAGTTGACGTTAAGCAGGGACAAAGTAAAAATGTCGATGGCCCCTAATTACTGTTGCGCGTAAAAACTTATTAGATCAACCTCAAGTTGGCAAGAACTGCAATTCTTTCTCCGCGACCCGACTGCCAGTTACAATAAGAAAAGGCAACGTACAATTTACGTTGCCAGCCCGAAAAACTTCAAGAGGGTCAGCAGATGGCAGCGGACTGAATACAAGTTAGCAGCGAAAATGAAGTATCGTTCTCTCTTGAAGACTCAGGATGCCTCATGATGTCAATAATATATCAGAACCGCATGACAGGCTTCTAACAAAATGCTAAAGAGGTAAGCTTACAGTGTATACATGTATAGCATGACTTTTAGATTACCTGAAATAAATACAGGTTTTCTGCCAACGCCTGCGCCAAATATACATCAACCTGCGAGAGAAGTACGATTTCAAGCAAGATATATTAGATATATAATGACCCATTTCTGTGTAATTTGGCGAACTTTACAGTGTCGGTATAAACAAACCTCTGCGACGACTGGGTCGTCTTCCTCGTCGTCCGCCATATTTTTCCATGCCTCACAGAGCATGCGCCACTTGACCAGAGCCAGGCTTTCGCGGATATGTCACCGTCGAAGTCGAAACAGAGGAAGAGGCTACAAGTAGCCTAAACTCGGGCCTGGAAAAGTACAGTTGTGTATGGTTAATTAAGCACTAATGAAAAGAAAAGAGAGAAGTCTCTCCTTCTCACGTCGTCCTTACATTGAGCTTCTCATGATGTTCGAATGTCTGAATATAGGTGGTGACAATGACCACTGGACCATGGAAACGAGGTAAACATAGTGCATTTATTCCAAAATGGCTAAGCACATTGTTTTTTGCTGAGTGTTTGAGAAAGGAAACGCTAATCGAACGGTTTCTCGATTTGGTTAGAGAAACCTCCGAAATGACACATCGAAAAATCTTTTGCAGAAAAAAAAAATGAAAAAGAAACGAAGGTGAGATTTAAAATGACCGACCTTTTGTGCAGTGATGCACGTAAAGGTCACTTTGTCAAGTGCACGACACGTGAAAATGTGAACTTTGGTAGTTCAAATATATCTCGACACTCGAAAATACTCACAGCAATATGCAACCAATTGTCAAAACAAAAGAACTATAATTCTCTGTGATCAAATTTTGGAAAGTACTTATCAAAGACAGTACGCAAAATCCGTTGTGCAACTTCCATGTACATTACCAGTATGACTTGAAAAGTTGTGTTGAACACAATGACTTCTGCAGGTAATTCTGTCAACAATAAATATGTTTGTCTCGATAAGCTTGATAAAGGGGGGTAGAGTTCATTTGCTACATTTGCAATAATTACCAAGTCTGTCAGGGAAGTAATTAATTTCCTGTCATAATTATAGTATAATAGCACATAGTGACATAGCTGTACATTGACTACCAGCATTTGATCCAAATACTAAAACATCACCTTGACAGTTGTTTTGCTAGGATGAATGGGATGTGAACCAGTGTCCCCGCAAAGGTTGAACTTACCGGCATAAATATGCCATTCCGTGGACCAGACGTTGAACAAGAAACTATTTGAAAAAGAAACGGTTTTTCATTTCCCGAATGGTAAGGGAGGGAGGGAGGAAGCAGGGATGGCGCATTGTCGAGAGCACTCGCCTCCCACCAATGTGGCCCGGGTTCGATTCCCAGATTGGCGTCATGTGTGGGTGGGTTGCGTTTGTTGGTTCTCTACCCTGCTTCGAGAAGTTTTTCTCGGGATACTCCGGTTTTCCGCTCTCCTGAAAAACCAATATGATTTGATATGAATTAATTTGATTTCATTTCATTTGTGCACGACCCCACAAGCTATCCAGCTTTAAACATTATCGTGTGAAAATAAAGTTCTATCATCATCATCATCATCATCATCATTATTATTATTATTATTATTATTATTATTATTATTATCTCTCGGTCAGTAATAATAATTTGGCTTCTTGAGAAATATTTTACAAGGTAATTGTTACCTATTCGTGCACTAAAGTAAATAAAGGCAACGTACCTTGGCTCTTGCGGTGATGTACCACGGGATGACAGAAAAACAGCGCGACCTTGTTTGTTTTTCGAACCGTTTTGATTGATCAATTTAGTCTGATTGTCACATAAAGGAAAGGAAAGGAACTTTATTTAAGTGTCTAATCTTCAGCGCTGGAGCACTAATTGGGCACTGTAAATTGAAATTAGCAAATCAACGCAAGTCAAATCAAATTTTGGCTTTTGATTTCCACTATGTTCATTACCCATAAAAGAGAAGGACAGATACTTGTTCATTTCCGCTAAACATCGAAGCAGAAAATCTACGAATACCTATTTTACCTTTATCAACTTCCGTTTTCTGTGAATGTTCTATCATCATGGTTACATGTGTTACTTATGAACCATGGCTATTACTAGCTTTCCTCGTTAACCCAATTTATTTCTAAGACTTCTAGTACGTTTGCAGATTGTTTACTTTACTAATTAACACGAAAAGAGATAACTTGGGATTTTTTAACAATTTATCGCTTTGATCTAACCCCAAATGATCCAGATATTCAAAACTTCTTGTGCATGATCCATTTCCTTCGCTTTGTGTTTGTCAGCTTTATGATTTGCGATACTTCAGGTTCAAGTGTTCACAAGTTTGTTGTTGTATCTCGTAGATGTTTAGATTTCCAATTACAAACTCTATTTAAGTGATTGGCCACTCTACCTCACTGTGTAAATGGTTCACCCTGAATTCAAAACAATTACGTTTCTTTTCTGAGAAAACGAAACAGAAGATTCTTTTATAAATCGTACCGGGTATTCATGATTTCTGTATTAGATTTAACTTTCATTTTGCATTTACGTTCATCCACGTTTTTGGAAAGGTGCTAACATACCACGTACCTGAGGTAGCTGCTATACTTGTGTTTACGAGCAACTGATCTGCTAGTAATACGATGAAATGAGGATGACCTCGGTACATTGTTAACCAAATATGTTGGAGCAAGTTTCCTCTTTTTTCGGCTTTTACAAAATAGACATCATTACTTAAGCGTAGCGATGACTCATTACAGATCTCAGTTTAACTCCAAACTTGGATTTATCTGATCACCATACCCTAATGTCCATTTGGTGAACAATGACAACATACCAGTTGATTATTATTTACATGACAACAAGCACCTTAAGAAACGCAGAATCGGAGCTTTCACGGTCGCTAACTTGATCCCCAACAAACCCGATTGGTAAGACAAAACAATGGACCTCCAAAGACGACGCTAACGCCAAAAATACAAGAAATTGAAATGGAACAGAGAAACAGAAATGGTTTAGTGATGGTTTAATTTACCAAACGAGATAAGTGGTTTTGAAATGAAACTGTCGAAATACAAAAGGTCAAGTTTTCTTTTGTGAAGCGGTTTAGTCAAAATTAAAATGGTTTAAATTGTTTTGAAATGGTTCAGGCGCCGATCTTAAAACGGAACAGTCTAATTCAATTTGTTTTATTCAAATAATAATCGATCCGTCGACGAAATGTAAAATGATCAGGTCTGACAATAAATGGTCTTGTGCCTCGTAGTAGAATGGTTTACTCAAAGAAGGTACGATTCAGCTAAATAACAAATGACATACAGTGCAACGCGCCTTACCGTGGCCACCCAACAAACTTTCACATTTGACAACCCACGTGTAAATACGTCAACTCAACAACCCATGCAACAGTGTTCAAACTTTGCATGGGGGCGTGACTGTCAATGAAATTCACACCCTGATTGGCGAACAATTTGTAAAAAACTTTGTCAGGTGGCCACGGCGCGTCGCACTTTAACTCACCGGCAAATAGTTTAATCAAGTGTCAAATGGTTTAAGAGATTCAGTGCAAGGTCAAATGAACAAATCAAGACTGAAATGATTTAGCCGACGGGGGGTCTGGCGTAAATATATGTCGTCAGCCCGATAAAACTTGGCGCAAACCTGACAGGCTTTTTGTTCTCCAGGTGAAATTGTTTTCTTCCTTCTTTTTGGATGGAGCATTCTTTTTGTTTTTCGAGAGCAGGGCTAAATGTAACTGATTAATGATGTCCACAGCATGAACATAAACAAAGGTCCTATGTCTCAGTTCAGAGTTGTCTTCTCGTTAGCTTTACTATGTTTTTGTACGTGAATGGAAACTGCGTCGAGGTGGGATTTCGCAAAAAACGTAGTCTCCTTCGCAGCCGTCTTTTGGGATGTGACACAACGAGCTTTGCGTTACATCCTGACCACTGACTACCTGGATGACTAAAAAGAAGGGTCCTTATGGTAATTCCCTTGAAAATGACGTACTATCCAGATTTTTGTCAAACTTGGCACAATTGATATTCATACAGAGGACACTAAAAAAGACAATAAAAAGATGGTGTCACCGTGCTTGTTTTCTTGCTGCATGCCCTTTATTCTAAGTACAACAAAAGAAGAAGGTGACACATACACCAACACCAACCCAGTGTAGCTAGCACATCACGAATGCGCACAACCATTTCACCTGGTCAATTAGCAGCCAAGGACAGCTGTTTCGGCCTTGTTGGGCCTCATCAGTATGGCATAGCTAACATACAAGGCGGGTGTCTTGGACACCCCTTTAAGTGGCAGCTCCACACAACAAATGTGGTAAGCTGGGTTGGGAACAGCACAGCCATTCTCCCACGGCAAGCGTGTGGGAGGGTGGATCACCAAAAGAGACCAGTGTGTCACGTAATTTTGAAGTACAACAAAAAAAACCAAGATGACACAAGCAGCAGTCCTTTTGGTGTTTGTGCCGTTCTTGCATTTTTTGTTGTACTTAGCATAAAGGGCATGCAGCACGAAAACAAGCACGGTGACACCATCTTTTTATTGCCTTTTTTTTAGTGTTTTGTGTATGAATATCAATTGTACCAAGTTTGACAAAAGTTTGGATAGTACGTCATTTTCAAGGGAATTTCCTTAATTAAGGACCCTTCTGTTTAGTCAGTCATGTAGTCAATGAAAAAGTCCAAACCCCTTAGAAATGCTAACCTTAGGCCTATCAGGCCTAAAACAATATATAGGCTTAACTGTTAGCATTTCTAATTGGTTTGGGCTTTTTTAACAGTTAAATTATAACCTTAGTCTGTATTTTACCTTCGATCTGCAGTCTGCAGTCTGCGTTTTACACTGACCGATTTGACATTTGATTAAACCATTTGCCGGAGAGTTGAGTCATTTGTCAATTAGCTAAATCGTGCCTTCTTTGAGTAAACCATTCTGCTACGAGCCACAAGATCATTTGTTGCCAGACCTGATTATTTCACATTTCGTTGACGTATCGATTTTCAGTTGAATAAACCAATTTGAATAAGTCTGTTCCGTTTTAAGATCGGTGTCTGAACCATTTCAAAACAATCTAAACCATTTCAATTTTGACTAAACCGCTTCACAAAAGAACACTTGACCTTTTGTATTTCGACAGTTTCATTCCAAAACCATTTATTTCGTTTGGCAAACCATCACAAACCATTTCTGTTTTCTCTGTTCCATTTCAATTTCTTGTATTTTTGGCGGCAATGGCCGCGCATAAATTACTTTAACAATTGCGATCATAGTTTTGACTGAAACCTGGAGAACAGCTGAATTTTGCCGGTATACCCGGACCGGATGTGAATTATTTCTACGTCCTAGCGATAAACACATGCAGAAAGAAAGGTGGCAGGTTATCGGGTGGTATTGCACTTGGGTTTAAAGTTGCTCTAATTCATGATGTCTAATTCCAATTTCATTTGGTCAAAACTCGACAAAACATTTTTCAACTTAGATCAAGATATATTATGTGCTGTTTACATCCCACCTGGAGATTCACCCTACTTTAATCCTGATATTTTTGAAAATCTTCAAACCGATATCACCAAATTCAGCTCAGAAGATCTAATTTTTTCAACTGGAGACTTCAATGCCAGAACTGGTTGCACAATAGATCACACTGACATAGATCCGCAATGCATGCATATCCCTAGGGATAATTACTTCCTTTCCTTACAAACAAAAAACTATGACAATCACCTCGATCTGATGTGATTGTGAATCTGTCATGCCTCGACATCGGGTTCGTATCGCAATGCCCGCAAGCTGAAATCAAAGCGGTAAAAACTTCCCATATTTCTACGTGCTTTGCAGTTTTTGGGCGTTCGTTGTTCGGTCATTTTCTTCGCTGTTTTTTCAAAGGTAACTGAAGTTCTGTTGATTTGTTCGAAGTATCACTTGCAAATATGACTGAAGCTACTTATCAGAACATCAGAAAGCTGTGAAGAGCAAATGCCTGTAAATATCGAGCAACCGGCGGCCAGAGTCAAATTTTAAATTTTTGCCCTTTGATAAGTATCCGCAGGTAACTAAACGTGATGTAGTTTGTTTTTTGAAAGATCGCTTCAATTTGGCGACTTCAGAACAACCAAAATTCAAGGCGAAATCAGGCCTTCTAAAAACTTCACCTGTATTAGGATCTGAACAATCGATGGCCGGCAATCGATAACAATCGATGACAGTCGATATCAATTTATCGATTGATATTGATAATAGATGGACAATCGATCACGAAAATTTTTGTGATTATAGATTGTCATCGATTATAAATATTAATCGATAATCGATGGGAATCGATCAATTAACTACATCGATTATCATCGATTATCAATAGAGCGTTTTCACTCACGTGACCAGCAGCCATATTGGACTACTGAAACGAAAGAAAGTATTTGCATAAAATAGAGTTCAATTCCCAGAGGATTAGTTTGGTACACCATCATAGCCGCCATTCCTTTGTTTTGGAACACTAACATGGCCACCGTGACGTCATGTGAAAGCGCTCTATATCAATCGATAATCGATGGGAATCGATCAATTAGATTGTTGTCAATACATGTATGTAATATCAATCAAGTACCTATTCAGTCAAACATTTCAATTGTCAATTTCATCGAGTACTAATAAAGTCTTGATATCATTGCTTTTTATTTGAGCTGCTTTTCACGGGGCCACATCGATGAACAAGTCTCAAACTTTGCTACTGAAGTTTAAAAATAGTATACAATCTGCGTACACAGTCACGCGATACCTGAAGATACGGAGACATGCAATATGAATTTTAGTGCCAATCGCTGAAGTTCGCGACCACTTAAGTGTGATTATCGATTGATCATCGATTGACGATGCCAATTGATGCTAATCAACAATAATTAATCGATTGATTTTCCGATCATCGATTTTCATCGATTGTTCAGGTCCTGCCTGTATTCGCCCTTGTCACACGGCGGCCATATTGTCCCGGGAGACCAAAAAAACTTTGTTTTACCACGCCAAGCTTCACCCCCATGGTTTCCACTACGAGGTTTGGCGTGGTAAAACAAAGCTTTTTTGGTCTCCCGGGACAATATGGCCGCCGTGCGACAAGGGCGAATATATGCAAAAGGCAGGAAAGCGGGGTAACATATCTCCGGATACATTAATTTATAAAGGTTTTTACTCCTAATTTGGTGGTGATTTGTTACCTTAGCAACGATATGGCCGGTGAACAATGAAATTTTTAAACCGCTTCTTTTTCAACCGAAAGGAATTTATATCTAAGCCAAGTGTCGCGATGAATATTTTAGGCACGTGCTACACCGTAGTTTTGCACAAAACTCAAGCAATAAAGTATTTGAGCATTGTACTAAAACATGTAGTGTTAGAACTAGCTTGTTTAATTTAATTTGCGGTTCACACGAACTCTCCGAAGTTGAATAAACTTTGCAAGTAATGTGAAATAATGAAGAACTGTCGGTTTGTTGTTGCGCGAGAAGTCACGAAAGCTTGACGCTTCCAAAAGAATCTTAACACACAATTTCACATGGTAAAAGATTTGTATTAGACAATTTATTACCCTTAACGTGCTCTCCTGTTTTGATTAACCGGCTTCCACCTCATTTCCTGGTGTTCGTGTTCCCGCAAGCTGACCAGCTGACCAGCTCAGATGCACGATCCCCGAACTCGAGACAACAAGCGGAAATATCATGTAAAAGCCTCGGACTGAACTCAGCATTCCATCGCAAGTGAAGCAGTCTACCCTTCCTTTATGTTACTTATACATCCTGTGCACTTAAAAAATCATAGCTTTTACAAATACTGAGATTTTGACAGCTGCCAGTCACGAAGTGAGCTTCTCTTCAATATCTCAATTGTTGCGTAACAGAACAAACTTACTCGCACCGGGAGGGTGAAGGGGAAGACCTTCCCGAAAATGCAGCTGAAATAACTACAGAAGTTAAAATGTTTTTTTAATATATTTCTTCTAAAGATTTTGCAATTACCTCACTAATTTAAAACCCGCGTGTTTTGTCAAATCGTAAAGAACCACACATGTCCACTTTCCCTGAATATTTCTGGGCAATCAGTACAATAAAAAATATTATTAAAATCTCAACCTTGGTTAATCTCGGTTATGAGCTCATATACTTTAGTTTGACCTTATATGGCAAATGATCGCGCTAAACGTTGCCAAGTTAAAAATTATTTTCGCCGGAAAGCGAAATTTCTCTTCGAATAAAGCAAAAAAACCTTGTGTGGAAAGTTTGGATCAATTCCGACGTTTAGAAGTACGCGAAAAGGTAAGAAATGTTTTTTTGATGAGCCTGCGTCTGCTGTACCCGTAGTTACTAAAACATGGAACGACTTAAAATCACCTAAAACCATCTACAACCCCTACAACCAATGGTGAGCGCAATTCCCATCCTGTTAGTTTTTAACAAATTCGGATAATCGCTGCTTTTATGCCAAGATCATTTCAACCGGTTTTTTGCTAAATGGTGAGCACTCTAAAATTCTTGTGGGGCGGGGGGAGGGGGGGGGGGGGTGGAGGTTTTGCCGGTTCAATTCTAGTATTTCAAGTACGTGAGATATTGTTGTCTCGCTTATTTTAGACACTTCCTTAAGATGGTATTCGATTGTTTGTGAGTGGTTGTAGATGTTTTTGAGGTGGTTGTAAGTGGTTTTCGGTGGTTTTAGGTCATTCCATGTTTTAGTAACTACGCTGTCCCACCACCCGGTATTACACAACATCGCATCTTCATCAATTTTTTTCGATTTAGCTCGGATTCTCGCGCTCTTTTCGCTCATATTTTGTACTTTCAAACTTTTGCAGTTTAAGGAATTTAATAAAACAACAATTCCATTCTCGCTTGTTGGATATGAGACTGGTTATAGCCAACTCGGCGCTACGTGCCTTACTCGTTACCAAACATCGAACGCACTTTACTAGTTTACAAAAGAAATACAGATGAACAAATACGGTGGCTACAATTTGTTTCAATATGCAGAATTTAAAGCAAATGATTCAATAAAAAATTGAAGAAAATGTTAACTGAGTCATGTGTGATGTTTTTTCGCCGTCACCTGCAGTTTTAAGCGCTATTTTAGGGAGATGAATATTTGTCCTCGGCGGTTAGAACTAACCAAGGATAATCAGCCGCCGGCGCGTGACCTAGTGCACTTTAAGCTAGAACTGACGCCAAACCAGTGAAATTCTCACCTTAAAAACACCGGCATCCGATCGATTAGGGATGTCCCGTACCTTTGCCAAATTTTAGCTTCATCTTTCGAAAATCCACCGAGAAAGGCGATCCTGAAAACCATAACAAAGCTTTCTCAACATGATCGGTGCAAATTAAAAATTTCGACCAAAGGCATTTGAGCTATGCGCGTCGATTCAAATCCGCCAATCAGCGTATCGCAGCAGGGTTGTGATTTTGAACTATCAACGGTCGCGATACGCTGATTGGTGCATTGAATCGACGCGCATACCTCAAATGCTTTTGGTCGAGAATTTTGCACCGATCTGTTGAGAGAGCTTTATTACGGTTTTCAGGATCGCCTTTCTCGGTGAATTTTCGAAAGATGAAGCTCAAGTTTGGCAAAAGGTATGGGGACATCCATAATCGATCGGATGCCGGTGTTTTTAAGGTGAGAATTTCACTAGTTTGGCGTCAGTTCCAGCTTTAGGTTACCGTATACCTTCAGGGGTGTTTCGGGTCCACGCAATGTTGCGCGTCCGGTTTAAACTGTAGATACCTAAATCCCTGCATCAAATTAAAGCTTATAGAGCTGGCTATCAAACCTTATCAAGAATTTTGAAATTAAATGAATTGTAGAATTTTTCACGACCTCTGAATGCGAGCGTCCGAATCACCTTTTCTAAGCTACAAGTCAAAGCAAAGTTTCAAGGCTTTTCGCTATTTTATTTTGTTCCTCCGTTTCCCGACCCAAAGCGCTAAAAAATCGTATCTGCGTTTTGGCATACTCGGTTACAGTGAAAAGTTATCGAACGTTTTCGAAATAGTATTTTAAAAATGTGAAGTGTTCGTACAAATATCGCTCTCAGAGAAAAAAATATGTTGAAATTAAATCGTCGCAGACACCTTTTTGTTGTTTATGTTAATCTAGTCACTGTCGAAATTTGGGGACAATCGGACAAATTCCCTTTGAATTTTAGCTTTTTAAAGCAGTTGTTTTAAGTGTCCGCTTCAAGTGAAAAAAATTTATTCGAGAAAACAGGTAATTTTTACTTACGGCCAAAACGTTAAAGCGCCATTTCTTCGCCAATATTTAATCTTCCTGAATACTTTCTTTCTTACATTCTTACATAACCGAAAAATCCAAATTTGAAGAAAATTGCCCATCTGAAGGTATACGGAAACTTTAAAGTGGACTAGGTCACGCGCGAGAGGCTGACTGCTGCCTGCCTTCTCTCCTTGGTTAGTTCTAACCGCCGAGGACAAATATTCATATCCCAAAATAGCACTTAAAAGAGCGGAGAACGGCGAAAAAAACATGACACATGACTCAGTTAACGTTTTCTTCAAACGTCTATTGAATCATTTGCTTTAAATTCTGCATATTGGAACAAATTGTAGCCACCGTATTGGGTTGCCTGTGGCACGTGTTACGCAAAAACAGAATGGATTGAGTCGAGTGGTATTGAACTGCAGCGTTCCAGGCAATTTTTTCAAGTCGGGGGTCATTAAGACCATTTAAGGGGTCACTCAGAAGTTGTGCTACCAGAGGCCCTTTGGCTCACACGTTCATACGACGAAACACAACTTTTTCTGAGGTTAAAAACCTGGCTACCAGCCTATTAATCATTTGTCAGAAAGAAACAATTCCTGTCATCTTTAGAAAAAATAGGCATACATTGCGTACGTGTGGTAGTGCAGTAACACAGCGCTTTATTCCATATTGTCAACTGAGCTGCGTTTTGTCTTCCAGGAGATTCAAGTTGTCTTTGCGTAATATGTAGCTCTAACAGTTAAGGACGTTCGCGCGAAAATTTTTCAACATTGATTTTTTTCTGAAACACTGTAAGATAATGAGTTAGTTATGTCAGAAATGTAAAAAAAATGGGGGGTCACCGACTTCGTTTTGGAGAAAACATGCCCGGAAAAACACCCAAAATGTGACAAAATCGGGCTTAGCGAATAAGGCCAGTGTCTGTAAACCCAAATATATTGCAATTAAATCTTTGAAGTGAAATCTTCTCTGCCAAATATTGTTTAAGTGGACTTATTAAGTGAATTTAGTCAACTGGTGAGGTTCCTTAAAGATCAAGTTCGCATTTAGCGACCACAGTTTCACGCGCCTTGCAGCCGCAAGATGGCAGGATTTGATGTCCCGTGAGCAAAAATCTTGAGATTTTTTGAACCTCCCACATTGATTTTTTGTTCATTTTTGGACAACGTGGAGATAATTGCAAATAAAATCCGTTTCTGGAAAGAAAAATAGGGGTCACCGAACGTCCAAGAGCGTTAAATCCAGGCAAAGCTATAGCAATGGCCTTTTTGCCCTATCATTTCTCATTTTATTACTTAGCGCGCGCGCTCGTGTATGACGTGGCGTGTGCATTTGCGTGCGCAGTAAGGAGGCGCAGAAACAATTGGCGCGAACGGCCTTAATATCTGTCGTCAGCCCGACAAAACTTGACGCAAACCTGACAGGCTTTTTGTTCTCTGGGTGAAATTGTTTTCCTCCTTCTTTTTGGATGAAGTATTCTTTTTTTTCGAGAGAGAGAGCAGGGCTTAATGTAATTAAGGGCTAAATGTAACTGATTAATGATGTCCACAGCATGAAGACATACAAGATAAGGTCCAATGTCCTAGTTCAGAGTTGTCCTCTCGATTGTGTTACTCTGTTTTTGTACGTGAAATGGAAACTTTGTCGAAGTGGGGTTTCGTAACGTAGTCTCGTCGCAGCCGTCTTTTGGGATGTCACACAACGAGCTTTGTATGACATCCTGACCGTCATTGACTACATGATTGACTAAACAGAAGGGTCCTTAATTAAGGTTATTCCCTTGAAAATGACGTACTATCCAGACTTTTGTCAAACTTGGTACAATTGATATTCATACACAAAACACGAAAAAAAAGGCTATAAAAAGATGGTGTCACCGTGCTTGTTTTCGCGCTGCATGCCCTTTATGCTAAGTACAACAAAAAATGCAAGGACGGCACAAACACCAAAAGGGCTGCTGTTTGTGTCATCTTGGTTTTTTTGTTGTACTTCAAAATTACGTGACACACTGGTCTCTTTTGGTGATCCACCCTCCCACACGCTTGCCGTGGGAGAATGGCTGTGCTGTTCCCAACCCAGCTTACCACATTTGTTGTGTGGAGCTGCCACTTAAAGGGGTGTCCAAGACACTCGCCTTGTATGTTAGCTATGCCATACTGATGAGGCCCAGCAAGGCCGAAACAACTGTCCTTGGCTGCTAATTGACGGGGTGAAATGGTTGTGCGCATTCGTGATGTGCTAGCTAGACTGGGTTGGTGTTGCTGTTTGTGTCACCTTTCTTTTTTGTTGTACTTAGAATAAAGTGCATGCAGCACGAAAACAAGCAGGGTGGCACCATCTTTTTATTGTCTTTTTTAGTGTCCTCTGTATGAATATCAATTGTGCCAAGTTTGACAAAAATCTGGATAGTACGTCATTTTCAAGGGAATTACCATAAGGACCCTTCTTTTTAGTCATTCATGTGGTCAATGGTCAGGATGTTACGCAAAGCTCGTTGTGTCACATCCCGAAAGACGGCTGCGAAAGAGACTACGTTCTTTACGAAACCCCACTTCGACACAATTTCCATTTCACGTACAAAAACAGAATTAAGCTATCGAGAAGACAACTCTGAACTGGGACATAGAACCTTTGTTTATGTTCATGCTGTGGACATCATTAATCAGTTACATTTAGCCCCGCTCTCGAAAAACAAAAAGAATACTCCATCCAAAAAGAAAGAAGAAAACAATCCCACCTGGAGAACAAAAAGCCTGTCAGGTTCGCGACAAGTTTTATCGGGCTGACGACAGATATTTACTTCAGACCCTCCGTCGACTAAATCGTTTCAGTCTTGATTTGTTCATTTGACCTTGCACTGAATCACTTGCCCGTCTCTTAAACATTTGACACTTGATTAAACCATTTGCCGGTGAGTTAAAGTGCGACGCGCCTTACCGTGGCCACCCTACAAAGTTTTTTACAAATTGTCCGCCAAACAGGGTGTGCGAATTTCATTGACAGTCACCCCCCTTGCAAAGTTGAACACTGTTGCATGGGTTGTTGAGTTGACGTATTTACACGTGGGTTGTCAAATGTGAAAGTTTGTTGGGTGGCCACGGTAAGGCGCGTTGCACTGTAAGTCATTTGTCATTTAGCTGAATCGTGCCTTCTTTGAGTAAATCATTCTACTACGACGCACAAGATCATTTATTGTCAGACCTGATCATTTTACAATTCATCGACGGATCGATTCTCAGTTGAATAAACCAATTTGAATAAGTCTGTTCCGTTTTAGTATCGGCGTCTGAACCATTTCAAAACAATCTAAACCATTTCAATTTTGACTAAACCGCTCCACAAAAGAAAACTTGACCTTTTGTATTTCGACGGTTTCATTTCAAAACCACTTATCTCGTTTGGCAAATTAAACCATCACTAAACCATTTCTGTTTTCTCTGTTCCATTTCAATTTCTTGTATTTTTGGCGTTAGCGTCGTCTTTGGAGGTCCATTGTTTTGTCTTACTAATCGGGTTTGTTGGAGATCAAGTTAGCGACTAAAGCTCCGATTCTGCGTTTCTTAAGGTGCTTGTTGTCATGTAAATAATAATCAACTGGTATGTTGTCATTGTTCACCAAATGGACATTAGGGTATGGTGATCAGATAAATCCAAGTTTGGAGTTAAACTGAGATCTGTAATGAGTCATCGCTACGCTTACGTAATGACGAAATCAGTATTTTGGAGGTCGGATATTTTTCAGAGGCGGGATGAATTAAATGTTTGAGTTGGATTGTCAGTAATTAAGCCAAATGCGTTCAATGTCATTAGTTCCAACATGAATAATGAACATGAATAGAGAGTGTGTCAATCGTGCAAGGAATGTTGAGGCAAAACTCGCGGCCGCTAAAACCGATGTCACTTTCGATTTTGCGATTTTACTTGTACATCCAACGTAGCAAAAATCTCCCAAAATGTTTTTCGCTGATGGTAACTTGTTATATTCTCGGCATAAAATTATGATGTTTTCATCTCGCAAATTTTGTTGTTGATGGCATAGTTATTAGAGGGGAATGGTTATGAAACCCGACAACTTTCTTTGCTGTAAGTTTTTGTTCTCTGTTTTGGCCTTGACCGTGCACAAAACACAATAGTTGTTTACTCCGTACTGAGGAACTAACCAATAGAAACGTGTTGGTTACGTAATTCGTGCATAGTGTATGAGCGCAAAACAAAAGATTGTGCACGGTCGTGGACTTTCCAACCTAAATCTTGGATCTTTGTTTGCTCCTTTGATGTTTGCCGAGCTTCCAAACCATTCCCTCTTGTTAACTGTGCTGATGGCAAATTGTTTTATTCTCGATCGACACTTCCTAAAAACTTCCTTCTGCTCTTCATAAAAACTGTATATCAATATTTATTAAGTTTTGCGTCAATATCTGTTTTGCATAAAGCAGCCGGGCTA
>NC_090890.1:15930841-15958341 GCF_036669925.1 Montipora capricornis
ACTAATTACCATCACAAAAACTTCGCACTTAGACTCGCTTTGAAGAGTAGGCAGACTTCCTATGGCCTATTCGCAACCAGCTTTCACCGTTGAAATAAAAGGTTAGCAGCTGGCATTTTGCGGAAACTTTTGCTAAAATAAATAAAGCGATAAAAAAATTGTTTTGTTTCTCGTCATGAATTTTGTTTTAATTTGGAGATGTGGAGCAAAATTGTGATGTGGTTGAACCACAATCCATTACCTTGATCATTCACCATTTTCAGCGGTTTTTTGCACACATGTAATGCAGGCTCCTATTTTGTTTTGTTAAAGCACTGGCGACACAATTCAGTGCAATGATTGTCCCTACGATTACAAATGAGATGCAATTTAATTTGCTACTATATCTTGCGGCTAAATTTTCATATCTTGTTGCATCTTTTTTTAAAATTTCGAGCACAGGGTATGTTATGAAATTGTAATTTATAGCACGGTGTAACTAGTGTCCATGCTCATTGCCAAAAAATGCAGGGAACTTTCATCTTGCGAAAGAAATGGCACGTTTTCTTCAATGTTCAGGAAAATAAGTGTTTCAAAATACATGTAGTCAATCTCTTTGGCTTTTATGTTTGTGAGGATGGTAAGCAGCTGCTTTATCACTAATGTCAAGCATTTCTTCTGTTTCGTGCGGAAAATATCATGATTTTGCGGAGGATGCAGATTTTAGGGAATTATGCGGACTCGCATCGCCGCATCCTGTCAGATGCCATTTAAATATTGGTATGAAAGAAAATAATAATTTATTATAATAATGGGTTGCCATAGGCAATCCAGTTAGAAAATGCGTTTCTTTGTTTGTTTGTTTGTTTTTTCCGTGTCATGAAAAGTCTTGACTGTCACTTCCCTGCTAAGTGGTGTCTTTGTGCATAGAGTCTTCTGTGCGTATTTGTTAGGTTTGAGGGGGCTGGAGTAATGCACAGATTTCTTTGGTGCACACAGGAGAACATTTAATTTTTAACCTGCAGTGGCGTCAAAAGTTATTGTAACGCGAATGGCGTTTTAGTGCATCTTTGAGTAAAATATAACCTTATGGAGCTCAAGAATGGAATGTCAATTGGATATACAAGACAGGCGGTGACAAATAAATAACTGGAATCTTAAGTTTAAAGCGATGAGTAATGGTCTTCAACAACAATTTCATTTTTCGCCGTTGGATACCAAGTGAGCTTTGTTTCTAATATTTTACTAACTATTACACAACACTGAAATCAAATGGCAATTCTTTTATGGATTTAGGCTACATTTATTTTGTACTCAACTCTGCAAAGGTAAAAAAAAATTGGAAATGTGACAGTGAAAAATTATTTGAATGAAAGCTTGTTGTCTCTTTTGTGCTTTATTATTAACGGTCAAGGTTCTTTCGAAAAAGGTTTGATGTGAACTGTCATGCAATTGAAATAGGAATGGTTTAAAATTTGCCTCTACGTGTAATAGCAATTATATTGTTTGTTTCAATAAATAATTTTTCGCTGGAAAAGATTTTTGTGAGATTTCCATCTTTTGTGATTTGTCCTTTTTTGAGCTTAACTAATTTGCATACAATTGTTGAAATGTGATACCGGAGGATTTTTGTGGTAGTGCACTGTAAGCAGCACATATTCACGAAAATAAACAGGTCTGTTGGAAGCGTGCTTGAGCTTCAACAAAATGAGCCCCAAAATCAGCAAAAAATTGTGACGCTGATGAATAATAAAGTAGCTGCTATTCCTAAAACGATGGAATTACCTGGTGATAAATAACCTCGTCTTGGAGAGTAAATTTTTGACTTTGCAGAAACAATGGTCAACCTCAAGAGTTGGGCGATTGTGATCTTTGTGTTGAATTCGCAAAAACATTTCTTGTCAAACTTTATAACACTTGAAAGAAAAAGAAAACTAACAAAAACAAAAAACCCGGTATCTTGCCATCATTTGACACAGATGCTTCACTGTTTTGCAAGTAAACACGCCGTGGTAACTTGATCACAGGGCCCGCTGAATTCGATGTCACTTTCGATTTTGCGATTTGTTTGTGAAGCGAAAAGTACAATAACAAATTTCGACGTAGCAAAAATCTTGCAAAATGTTTTTCGCTGATGGTAACTTTTTATATTCGCGGTTCAAAATTAATGTTGTTTTCATGTCGTTAATTTTGTTGCTGATGGCAAAATATTTTATTCCTGATAGACCATCCTGAAAACTTCCTTCTGCTCCTCCTAAAAACGTTTGTATCAATATTTATTTACTTTTGCGTCAATATTTGTTTTGCATAAAGCAAGCTAACAAAATCTGTACCTTGCTTAGTTCGCATTTTTTGGGCGTTAAAATAGAATCTTCTGTTATGAAGTAGTATATTTTCTAGGTCACCCATCCAGATGCTAACCCCGCTGGATAGGGATTAACTTCCGTGAACTTTTGTATTACAAAGCTGTTAGACACTCAGAGTGCAGGCTTAAACCTGTGGTGAAAAGAAGTTGTGAGGGAACTTGGAAATGATCAATATGTCAACCTAGAAGCCAATGTTTCTCGATTCCCTTTTATTTTCTTCAATCTTCCTGGGTTTAGTACTTTGCTAGTAACTACATGTCTTCTCAGGGGGCTATTTACCTAAGACTTATACCATGACATGACAATGATATACAATACCAAAGCAATATCTATTAGAGCTACATATTCAACTTGAATATCCTGGAAGACAAAACGCAGCTCAGTTGACAATATGGAATAAAGCGCTGTGTTACTGCACTACCACACGTACGCGATGCGTGCATATTTTTTCTAAAGATGACAGGAATTTTTTCTTTCTGACAAATGATTAATAGGCTGGTAACCAAGTTTTTAACCTCAGAAAAAGATCTGTTTCGTCATATCAACGTGTGAGCGAAAGGGCCTCTGCTGGCACGATTTCTGGGTGACCCCATAAATGGTCTTAATGACCCCCGACTTGAAAAAATGGACTGGAACGCTGCATTTCAATGCCACCCAACTCAGTCCCTTCTTTTCTTGAGTAACACGTACCACAGGCAATCCAGTGTACGCTCATTGAGCGTCTAGTTATACATTGTAAGGGAAATTTTGGTGTTTGCAGTTTGGTCTCAGTTGCCCCCTAGAAACTTTTGACTACGTGTTAGGCACTGTTTATTCCTTAAAATTTGCCTGAAAATCACTTTGCAGACAGAAAATGAAGACTGTGTTTAGTAATGCCTTTGTTGTTCAGACTTTCAAACAATCATACTGTAGACAAAAGTAGTTTGGAAGGTTACGTAAATGAACCCCACCAGAGCTGTATTTCAACCCACTTCTGATACAGCGCAAAATAAATAGTTTCACCTTCTCTTATATAGCCCCCCCTCTCCCCTATTCAATATTGGAAGGTAAGACGACAATTTCCCACCTAAACCGTTCAGTTTTGCACAACATTGTTGATAAGCCCAGGTTTCACATACTTTGTTTTGTCAAGCAACATTTATCAGGGGGAGCGTGAGCATTTGTGAACAAAAAAAGAGAGGTTTTTCTTAGTTGTGATTGCAGTTAGTCCAAAACCAGAAGTTCCTCAACAATTTTGTCCAAGATTGTGTTTGGCATACTTGTCAAATTTGTGTCTATATGAGGGTGCGGGAGACTTTGATATGTTTACATTTTCTAATAGTTGATACACAGTAAAGTTGTCAAGGATTACTTGACGCACAATAAAATAGCGTGAAAACAGTTACAGTATTGTAAGTGGATTGTTTACATAAGATAGGGTTCTGTTTACTTTACTTTACTGAGAACTGCTGTTCTTTTACATCTTGGAGTTCATACATGAGTATGTCACGATCAGTTTATTTACAATGTAGTTATTTATAGTCAAGCTAACAAAGAAATACCAACGTATGCTTTCCCACAAGCCTTGGTGAAATTGTTCGAACTTATCGCAGATATATTAATGTAAGATTACATACAATAAGAAAATTGCACGGTTAACAATGGTTAATTTTTTGTGTTCTATAACTGACAGATTTACAGCGTTTACAGCGAAGGAATGAGAAATTCTCATCGATTAACATGATTTGAACATAATTGTTTTAAAATATTATGCATGATCAGTCTGTTTTCAGCCACCAGGAGTGTTAACTGTTGAAAAGTGTCTTGTAAGAAATGTAGATATCTCATTGATTTTGTTCATAGTTTGTACTAATTGGCAACGTCATCGTGAAAACGTTAGGGGAAATGAATATATGGTAATGTCTTGTAGTTATACGTAAAATTTGTGACAATTTTCGTATTCGAATATGCACGGTTTACAAACAGTAAGTGACATTTGTTACAACCGGAAGGAAGTTGCTCTATTACAAGATTTTCACCACTATTGTTAAAAATAAACATTGCTCCTCTTATATCACAGTTGCTAGGATTTTATTGTTACCTTTGCGCATTATCATTAAGTCTATTCGTTTGTTCATAGATTCGATGATGTTGTCAATAATAATATTAATATAATTTTTATTTTTATTAACCTTGACCTCTTAGGGTAATACAATAACATCAGCCTAATGGATAACAACATTTTTTACTATTTTTACTGTTATTTTTGTTATTGTTTCATCATTTTTATTGAGCAAACATCATTTCCTTTCTACTATAGGTGACTCCCAGGACTAGGAAGATGAAGCCAAAGCAGTGACAGTATGTCAGCTATCTTTGCTTTTCCTGGACAACAGTTATGGGAACTTTAATGTTTTTTCTCAAAAATTTCTCAATTATTTCAGTCACAAGCATGTCCCTGACGTCATCCCTGTACGTACAAATGAGATTAAGTAGTTCATTGTACAAAATTAATTAATATGCACTCTCTTTCAGGTGAAATTTGAAAAAGGCAAAAGCTCAGCGCTTGTCATCCTTCAAATATTTGGAGAAGAAAAAGGCAAAAGAGCCATGGACAAACGTGCAGTTCTTCAATCCGCAGGTTCAAAATAATTATAGCTCGAATAGTAGCAGTAATCGATGATTAGAGAGTGCGTTCGAGTATGGTAGGTTTGATATGTTAATGTGACTCTGTTTGGGAAAACGGGGCTTAATGAAATTTTAACGCATTTCTATTGACGGCCATCACCGGCAAAAATGCAAGAAATTGAAATGAAACAGAGAAAACTGAAATGGTTTTGTGATGATTTGCCAAGCGAAATAAGTGGTTTTAAAGTGAAACTGTCGAAAAACAAAAGTGTATAAAGTGTTCGTTTGAGAAGCAGTTTAGTCAAAATTGAAATGGTTCAGACGCCGATGTTGAAACGGAACAGACTAATTCAAACTGGTTTATTCAACTGACTTTCAAAGCGTCATGTCAGCGACATCGACTTGCCCGTGCGTAATTCCCACTCACCCCTCCGGTAGACAGTCGAATCCAGTCCTTGAGAATACAGCACTTTCCGCACACTTTCCACACAGTCCACGTTAAGTTCACGTATATTTTCACGAACAGGATTCAACTGTGTATCGGAGGAGTAATTAGGGAGCTTACGAAACGACGACGCCGACGGAAACGACGACGCTACAAAACAATAGGTTTAGTGAGCAAATACAATGGCTCTGCACGCTCTGCACGTGCGTTTTACATTTTGGTACATTTCTTTGCCGTCATCTCCTACCTAAATGACGACGCCGGTGAAATGACCAAATTCAATGTTCTGTGGAGGATGTTAGCACATAACGATGAATTTTCAGTTCTCTCTCCACGCTTCCAACCCATTCATATCAGTTTAATTGCTCGACAGTTACAACACATGTTTAACGCGAAACGATATGAAATAGTTTCTTAGTGATGAATAACGCGAACTTGTATTTTTAAATGAAGTCCTCGTAGCCGTCGTCGTCCTCGTTTCGTAAGCTCCCTATTGGCAATTGCATGCAAGATCCCTACATTTCAGTTCCGTAGTCGAAAAGACGAGCGCAAGCATCAGCGGACAACTTTCAGGTCTAGAAATGTGAAGGAAATCTTTCTCATTCAAGCTGAAAGGATAATGCTTTCAGCAAGCTGATCAGACAGGGAGGAACACAGACTATGCTCTTTTCTTTGGAAGAAAAAACGGCAAAGTGAATTCGCTTTTCAGCGGGAAAAAGGCTTTCGAGTACATTTCTCCGTGAATCGCTGTGTCCAGCCTTTACTTCGTCTTAGGAAGATTACGACAGCTTCTCAAATAACCACGCCCAGGCAACAACGTCCCAAAAGAGTTTAAAAAGTTCAAAAAGAAAAAAACAAAATAAACGAAACGTTTCGCTTCTTTGCTCCTTTGTCGTGCAACTATTAACTTAAAAAACAAAAAAAATTGTCAAGAACAGTGCTGTCGCTGACGTAATTCTTTGAAAGTCACGTCTCTCGCGTAACGCGAGCTTATGCTGCCTATGCTCAATAAAGGCGGCACGATTCCTCTAATTGACGAATGACTTAAGGACGGCGCCTACTAATTAAAGATATTTTTGCCCCGGTGTGTGATTATGCAGGAAATGTACATCTTAACAAGTGTTATTGAAATCCAAAAAGAAAATTGGGGGTAACCACGCATTTTTCAAAGATAATTCATGAATACTATTTGTAAAAAGCTTTAAAATACAAAGCAATGTATGGCGTTCTTTCTCAAATTGAAGCATAATTATCTCTCAAAAATGCATGGTTACCCCCAATTTTCTTTTTGGATACCAAGAGTACTTACCAAGATCTACTTTCTTCCAATAGTTTTAAACCGCGCAAAAATATCCCTGTATTAATAAGCGTCACCGATAGGAAATCCGAGCAATCTCGACCCCGGAGCTGTTCTGTTTACTGAGGGAGAGAAGAGCTCTGGGGAACTCTGAAACAAATTGTGTTCTCTTTGGTTTTCGTGAAGAACAATCAAAAGCGTCACTAATGGGTGCATTCATGTTAGCACGAGGAGTGAGCAGGCGTTGTGAGGTTCAAATAGCCAATTCTTGGCTATAAAAACCTTATGGCGCATATTCTCCTACCTAGAGTTTTCCAGAGCCTTGGGTCGATCCAAGGCTCTGGTGACGAGAATGGAAATCCGAGGATCTCAAGATGGGCACAACGTATGCGCAATAACAATAGTAGGCACCGTCCTAAACTCACCGTCTAATGGCTTAAGAGACGGGCAATCGACTGAAATGGTTTAGTTAAAGAAGGAACAGTTCAACTAATCGACGGACGACCTAACTCAACGGCAAATGGTTTAATGGCCCGGCAAGTCATTCAGTGCAATGTCAAATGGATAAGACAAGACTGAAATGATTAAGTCGACCGGCGGTTTGACGTAAATATATGTCGTCAGCCCGATAAAACTTGGCGCAAACCTGACAGGCTTTTTGCTCTCCAGGTGAAATTGTTTTCTTCCTTTTTTTTGACATATGAAATATATGTCGTCTTCATGCTGTGGACATCATTAATCAGTTACGTTTAGCCCTGCTCTCGAAAAACAAAAAGAATGCTCCAGCCAAAAAGAAGGAAGAAAACAATTTCACCTGGAGAACAAAAAGCCTCTCAGGTTTGCGCCAAGTTTTATTGGGCTGAAGACATATATTTATGTCAAACCGCCCGTCGACTTAATCATTTCAGTCTTGTCTTGTCCGTTTGACATTGCACTGAATGGCTTGCCCGACCATTAAACCATTTGCCGTTGAGTTAAGTCGTCCGTCGATTAGTTGAACTGTTCCTTCTTTAACTAAACCGTTTCAGTCTTGTCTTGTCCATTTGACATTGCCCTGAATCAC
Source organism: Montipora capricornis (assembly GCF_036669925.1). Lineage (NCBI taxonomy): Eukaryota > Metazoa > Cnidaria > Anthozoa > Scleractinia > Acroporidae > Montipora > Montipora capricornis. Next base: position 15,938,599 of record NC_090890.1, read on the forward strand.
TTGCCCGGCCATTAAACCATTTGCCGTTGAGTTAAGTCGTCCGTCGATTAGTTGAACTGTTCCTTCTTTAACTAAACCGTTTCAGTCTTGTCTTGTCCATTTGCCCTAAATCACTTGCCCGGCCATTAAAACATTTGACACTTGACATTTGCCGGTGAGTTAAGGTTGGGGTACAGGTGAATTTTAAGGGCAATATAAGAGGTTTAAAGAAGGGATAAAAGAAGGAATATTATTTTAGGAACACCAACAGACAGTTGCCCCCAACCCATGCAATAGCACCCCGGGTTGGTAAGGGACTGTTTCGGTGTCCATATATCAATTTTTAACTTCAAATACTAATTTTTAAACTACATCAAATCTGAACTATTTCTTATTTCTCCAAATTTTACCACTCTTTTGTGAAAATCTATCTCCTCCCAAATATACCTAAAAATCACCAAAACACCCCAAAACATTGATTTGTGAAATGAGCATAGGGTTTTTGTATTGCTTGAGACGCGAACGAGATATTTCCATGAAACCGATTTTAAGCGGCGTGAAAACGGCTTTCAGGTGTACCTCCTCCTTAATTCATTTGTCACTTAGCGGAATCGTGCCGCCTTCTTTGAGTAAACTATTCTGTTACGGGGCACAAGATCATATGTTGTAAGACCTGATCATTTCACTTTTCTTCGACGAATAAATTCTCAGTTGAATAAACCAATTTAAATTAGTCTGTTCCGTTTTAAAATCGGCGTCTGAACCATTTGAAAACAATCTAAACCATTTCAATTTTGACTAAGCCGCTTCACAAAAAAACACTTAGCCTTTTGTATTTCGACAGTTTCATTTCAAAACCCACCTATTTCGTTTGGCAAACCATCACTAAGCCATTTCTGTTTTCTCTGTTGCATTTCATTTCATTGCTTGTATTTTGGGTAGCCTGTGCCAGGCTCCCAGATAGGGAGAAAAAACTGCGTACAAAAAACGAGCGGAGAGGGGGCTTGGGTCCAGGCTTCCCCGACTATCTGGGGGCCTGGCACAAGCTAATTTTTGGCGGTGAGGCCACCAATGATTCGTAACGCATTTACGTTTTCCATCGATTGTTAGCAATTTTGTTCAATGTTTCACAGATTTTCCAAAGTTTTTTAACGCATTGGCAACGTTTCCTGAGAAACATTTTTGTTGAAAAAGTCAATTCCGAAGGCTATTCCACTATAAACTGGCCATTATAAACATCGACACGTTCGTACTTTGAAAATACACCGCGTTGCGTATTCTGGGAACTAAAATGTCGCTTCTTTCAGCAATGATATCTCTGGTAAGTCGCTGATTTCCTTAGTTTGCTCGCAAAGTGAAGCCTGACTGACATTTTAATAGGCCATTTCCCAGTTCATGCCTCCTCTTCAAAGCGAGTGTAAGTGCAAAGTTTTTCTTATGAAAAGTAGTTTCCATTGATATGTAAAGTAGAACTAATCACCATCACAAATCACAAAAAGTTCGCATTTAGACTCTAGAGCTTTGAAGAGGAGGCACACATAAACTCGGAAATTCCAAAAAGTTGAAGCGAGGATGCATACACAATTGCGTGATTATTTGCGTGACAAAATGTGCACTGGAGTTTTCTCTAACTTGAAGATTTTGCTGTGGCGCTCATGCACGATTGTCGCGTTAACCTAATTCTTATAAAATTCAAATCTCTTATTATTGTACTTTTTAACCGTAACGTATTTCAACCGTCTTTCCGCAAATTTTGAGGCGAACATGCATGCTTAGCTGGCGAGGTTGGCCGGCTCACAGTTTTTGAAGACCCTTGTAATACTTGGTGTCTCGGAATTTATTCAGTGTTTAAATTTCACGCCATATTTTCGTTTAAACTTCCTTTTGCGCCAGCTGCAATGTACAGTCCCGTTATTTAGCAAACAAGTTAGCCAATTTTTTTCCGTCATTCAATCTTGGTAACAAATGACCCATTGTATCACTTGAGACTCCAGGACAACAATTTGCGTTTCATTCAGTGTGTGAATTTTACGTTTAGAGTTTCAAGCTGTTTTTTTTCTACCTGATTTAATTAGCGAGAGATATAGTCCCGTCATTTAGGAAGCACACCATTGACTATACATCTATCTATACATCTAATTGACAAATGACCTAAGGACGGTGCCTACTAATTAAAGATATTTTTGTCCGGTGTGTGATTATGTAGCAAATGTAGATCTTAACAAGTGTTATTGAAATCCAAAAAGAAAATTGGGAATAACCACGCATTTTTCAAAGATAATTCATGAATACTATTTGTAAAAAGTTTTAAAATACAAAGCAATGTATGGCGTTCTTTCTCAAATTGAAGCATAATTATCTTTCAAAAATGCATGGTTACCCTCAATTTTCTTTTTGGATACCAAGAGTACTTACCAAGATCCACTTTCTTCGAATAGTTTTAAACCGCGCAAAAATAACTCTGTATTAGTAAGCATAACCCATAGGAAATCCGAGCAATCTCGACCGCAGAGCTCTTCTGTTGACTGAGGGAAAGAGGAGCTCTGGAGAACTCTGAAACAAAGTGTGTTCTCATTGGTTTTCGTGAAGAACAATCAAAAGCGTGTCTAACTGGTGCATTCATGTTAGCACGAGGAGTGACCAGGCGCTGTAAGGTTCAAATAGCCAATTCTTGGCTATAAAACCCTACGGCGCATGTTCTCCTACCTACAGTTTCCTAGAGCCTTGGGTCGATCCAAGGCTCTGGTGACGAGAATGGAAATCCGAGTATCTCGAGATGCGCAGAACGAATGCGCACTAACAATAGTAGGCACCGTCCTTAACTCAGCGTCTAATGGCTTAAGAGACAGGCAATCGACTGAAATGGTTTAGTTAAAGAAGGAACAGTTCAACGAATCGACGGACGACTTAACTCAACGGCAAATGGTTTAATGGCCGGGCAAGTCATTCAGTGCAATGTCAAATGGACAAGACAAGACTAAAACGGTTTACTAAGAAGAAACAGTTCAACTAATCGACGGACGCCTTAAAACTGAACGGCAAATGTTTTAATGGCCGGGCAAATCATTCAGTGCAATGTCAAATGGACAAGACAAGACTGAAATGATTAAGTCGACGGGCGGTTTGACGTAATTATATGTCGTCAGCCCGATAAAACGTGGCGCAAACCTGACAGCCTTTTTGTTCTCCAGGTGAAATTGTTTTGTTTCTTCTTTTTGGATGGAGTATTTGTTTTATTTTTCGAGAGCAGGGGTAAACGTAACTGATTAATGATGTCCACAGCATGAAGATATACAACATAAGGTCCTATGTCCCAGTTCAGAGTTGTCTTCTCGATAGCCTTACTCTGTTTTTGTACGTGAAATGGAAACTGTGTCGAAGTGGGGTTTCGTAAAGAACGTTGTCTCCTTCGAAGCAGTCTTTCGGGATGTCACACAACGCGCTTTGCGTGACATTCTGACCATTGACCACATGACTGACTAAAAAGAAGGGTCCGTAAGGTAATTCCCTTGAAAATGACGTACTATCCAGATTTTGGTCAAACTTGGCACAATTGATATTCCTACACAGGACACGATAAAAGGCAATAAAAAGATGGTGTCATCCTGCTTGTCTCGTTCTGCAAGGTGACACAAACACCAACCGGGTTGGTAATTGTGTCACCTTGCTTTTTTGTTGTACTTAAAAATTACGTGACACACTGGTCTCTTTTGGTGATCGACCTTCCCACACGCTTGCCTTGGGAGAACGGCTGTGCTGTTCCCAACCCAGCTTAGCACATTAATTGTGTGGAGCTGCGACGTAAAGGGGTGTCTAAGACACCCGCCTAGTATCTAACAGCTGTCCATGGCTGCTTGTTAACTGGGTGATATGGTTGTGCGCATGCGTGATGTGCTGGCCACACCGGGTTGGTGTTTGTGTCACCTTGCTTTTTTTGTACTTAGAACAAAGGGCATTCAGCACGAAAACTAGCACGGTGACACCATCTTTTTATTGCCTTTTTGAGTGTCCTGTGTATGAATATCAATTTTGCCAAGTTTGACCAAAATCTGGATGGTACGTTCTTTTCAAGGGAATTACCCTACGGAGCCTACTTTTTAGTCAGTCATGTGGTCAATGGTCAGAATGTCACGCAAAGCTCGTTGTGTGACATCCCGAAAGACGGCTTCGAAGGAGACAACGTCCTTTACGAAACCCCACTTCGACACAGTTTCCATTTCAAGTACAAAAACAGAGTAAAGCTATCGAGAAGACAACTCTGAACAGGGACATAGGACCTTATATTGTATATCTTCATGGTGTGGACATCATTAATCAGTTACGTATAGCCCTGCTCTCAAAAAACAAAACGAGTATTCCATCCAACAAGAAGGAAGAAAACAATTTCACCTGGAGAACAAAAAGCCTGTCAGGTTTGTGCCACGTTTTATCGGGCTGACGACGTATATTTACGTCAAACTGCCCGTCGACTTAATCATTTCAGTCTTGTCTTGTCCGTTTGACATTGCACTGAATGGCTTGCCCGGCCATTAAACCATTTGCCAATGAGTTAAGTCGTCCGTCGATTAGTTGAACTGTTCCTTCTTAGTAAACCGTTTCAGTCTTGTCGTGTCCATTTGACATTGCCCTGAATCACTGGCCCGGCCATTAAACCATTTCACACTTGACATTTGGCAGTGAGTTAAGGTTGGGGTACAGGTGAATTTTAATGGCAATATAAGAGGTTTAAAGAAGGGATAAAAGAAGGAAAATTATTTTTGGAACACCAACAGACAGTTGCCCCCAACCCATGCAATAGCACACCAGGTTGGTAAGGGACTGTTTCGGTGTCCATATATCAATTTTTTACTTCAAATTCTAATTTTAAATTACATCAAATCTTATCTATTTGTTATTTCTCCAAATTTTACTACTCTTTTGTGAAAATCTATCTCCTCTCAAATATACCTAAAAATCACCAAAAAATTTACAAAACCCCCCTAAACATTGATTTGTGAAATGAGCATAGGGTTTTTGTATTGCTTGAGACGCAAACGAGATATTTCTTTGAAACTGATTTTAAGCGGTGTGAAAACGGCTTTCAGGTGTACCCCCTCCTTAATTCATTTGTCAGTTAGCGGAATCGTGCCGCCTTCTTTGAGTAAACCATTCTGCTACGGGGCACAAGATCATATGTTGTCAGACCTGATCATTTCACTTTTCTTCGACGAATGGATTCTTAGTTGAATAAACCAATTTAAATTAGTCTGTTTCGTTTTAAAATCGGCGTCTGAAGCATTTGAAAACAATCTAAACCATTTCAATTTTGACTAAACCGCTTCACAAAAAAACACTTAACCTTTTGTATTTCGACAGTTTCATTTCAAAACCCACCTATTTCGTTTGGCAAACCATCACTAAACCATTTCTGTTTTCTCTGTTGCATTTCATTTCATTGCTTGTATTTTGGATAGCCTGTGCCAGGCTCCCAAATAGGGAGAAAAAACTGCGTACAAAAAACGAGCGGAGAGGGGGCTTGGGTCCAGGCTTCCCCGACTATCTGGGGGCCTGGCACAAGCTAATTTTTGGCGGTGAGGCCACCAATGATTCGTAACGCATTTACGTTTTCCATCGATTGTTAGCAATTTTGTTCAATGTTTCACAGATTTTCCAAAGTTTTTCAACGCATTGGTAACGTTTCCTGAGAAACATTTTTGTTGAAAAAGTCAATTCCGAAGGCTATTCCACTATAAACTGGCCATTATAAACATCGACACGTTCGTACTTTGAAAATACACCGCGTTGCGTATTCTGGGAACTATCATGTCGCTTCTTTCAGCAATGATATCTCTGGAAAGCTAAGTCGCTGATTTCCTTAGTTTGCTCGCAAAGTGAAGCCTGACTGACATTTTAATAGGCCATTTCCCAGTTCATGCCTCCTCTTCAAAGCGAGTGTAAGTGCAAAGTTTTCCTTATGAAAAGTAGTTTCCATTAATATATAAAGAAGAACTAATCACCATCACAAATCATAAAAAAGTTCGCATTTAGACTCTAGAGTTTTGAAGAGGAGGCACACATGAACTCGGAAATTCCAAAAAGTTGAAGCGAGGATGCATACACAATTGCGTGATTATTTGCGTGACAAAATGTGCACTGGAGTTTTCTCTAACTTGAAGAGCAGGGGTAAACGTAACTGATTAATGATGTCCACAGCATGAAGATATACAACATAAGGTCCTATGTCCCAGTTCAGAGTTGTCTTTTCGATAGCTTTGCTCTGTTTTTGCACGTTAAATGGAAATTGTGTCGAAGTGGGGTTTCGTAAAGAACGTTGTCTCCTTTGAAGCCGTCTTTCGGGATGTCACACAACAAGCTTTGCGTGGCATCCTGACCATTGACCACATGACTGACTAAAAAGTAGGGTCCGTAAGGTATTTCCCTTGAAAATGACGCACTATCCAGATTTTGGTCAAACTTGGCAAAATTGATATTCCTACACAGGACACAATAAAAGGCAATAAAAAGATGGTGTCATCCTGCTTGTCTCGTTCTGCAAGGTGACACAAACACCAACCGGGTTGGTAATTGTGTCACCTTGCTTTTTTGTTGTACTTAAAAATTACGTGACACACTGGTCTCTTTTGGTGATCGACCTTCCCACACGCTTGCCGTGGGAGAACGGCTGTGCTGTTCCCAACCCAGCTTAGCACATTTGTTGTGTGGAGCTGCAACGTAAAGGGGTGTCTAAGACACCCGCCTAGTATCTAACAGCTGTCCATGGCTGCTTGTTTACTGGGTGATATGGTTGTGCGCATGCGTGATGTGCTGGCCACACCGGGTTGGTGTTTGTGTCACCTTGTTTTTTTTTGTACTTAGAATAAAGGACTTGCAGCACGAAAACAAGCACGGTGACACCATCTTTTCATTGCCTTTTTTAGTGTCCTGTGTATGAATATCAATTTTGCCAAGTTTGACCAAAATCTGGATGGTACGTCATTTTCAAGGGAATTACCTTTTTGACACATATTTTTATTCAGTCAGGTGGTCAATGGTCAGGATGTCACGCAAAGCTCGTTGTGTGACATCCCGAAAGACGGCTTCGAAGGAGACAACGTTCTTTACGAAACCCCACCTCGACACAGTCTCCATTTCACGTACAAACACAGAGTAAAGCTATCGAGAAGACAACTCTGAACTGGGATGTACGACCTTATCTTGTTTTTATCTTCATGCTGTGGACCTCATTAATTAGTTACATTTACCCCTGCTCTCGAAAAACAAAAAAGAATGCTCCATCCTAAAAGAAGGAAGAAAACAATTTCACCTGGAGAACAAAAAGCCTGTCAGGTTTGCGCCAAGTTTCATGGGGCTGACGACATATATTTACGTCAAACCGCCCGTCGACTTAATCATTTCAGTCTTGTGTTGTCCATTTGACATTGCACTGAATGCGTTGCCCGGCCATTAAACCATTTGCCGTTAAGTTAAGTCGTCCGTCGATTAGTTGAACTGTTCCTTCTTTAACTAAACCATTTCAGTCGATTGCCCGTCTCTTAAGCCATTAGATGGTGAGTTAAGGACGGTGCCTAGTATTGTTATTGTGCATACGTTCTGCGCATCTCGAGATACTCGGATTTCCATTCTCGTCACCAGAGCCTTGGATCGACCCAAGGCTCTGGGAATCTCTAGGTAGTAGAACATGCGCCGTAGGGTTTTTATAGCCAAGAATTGGCTATTTGAACCTCACAGCGCCTGCTCACTCCTCGTGCTAACATGAATGCACCAATTAGAGACGCTTTTGATTGTTCTTCACGAAAACTAATGAGAACGCATTTTGTTTCTGAGTTCCCCAGAGCTCTTCTCTCCCTCAGTCAACAGAAGAGCTCTGCGGTCGAGATTGCTCGGATTTCCTATGGGTTATGCTTACTAATACAGAGTTATTTTTGCGCGGTTTAAAACTATTCGAAGAAAGTGGATCTTGGTAAGTACTCTTGGTATTTTTGAGAGATAATTATGCCTTAATTTGACCAAGAACGCCATACATTGCTTTGTATTTTAAAGCTTTTTACAAATAGTATTCATGAATTATGTTTGAAAAATGCGTGGTTACCCCCAATTTTCTTTTTGGATTTCAATAACACTTGTTAAGATCAACATTTCCTGCATAATTATACACCGGGGCAAAAATATCTTTAATTAGTAGGCACCGTCCTTAAGTCATTTGTCAATTAGATGTATAGATAGATGTTTAGTCAATGGTGTGCTTCCTAAATGACGGGACTATATCTCTCGCTAATTAAATTAGGTAGAAAAAAAAAACAGTTTAAAACTCTGAGCGTAAAATTCACACACTGAATGAAACGCAAATTGTTGTCCTGGAGTCTCAAGTGATACAATGGGTCATTTGTTACCAAGATTGAATGACGGAAAAAAAATTGGCTTACTTGTTTGCTAAATAACGGGACTGTACATTGTAGCTGTTGCAAAAGGAAGTTTAAACGAAAACATGCCGTGAAATTTAAACACAAACTGTGAGCCGGCCAACCTCGCCAGCTAAGCATGCATTGCATGTTCGCCGCAAAATTTCCGGAAAGACGGTTGAAATACTATATGTGCCTAGCTTTACGAAAATTAAAAAATACAATAATAAGAGATTTGAATTTTATAAGAATTAGGTTAACGGGACAATCATGCTTAGCGCCACAGCAAAATCTTCAAGCTAGAGAAAACTCCAGTGCCCATTTTGTCAAGCAAATAATCGCGCAATGTGTGTATGCATCCTCGCTTCAACTTTTTGGAATTTCCGAATTCATGTCTGCCTCCTCTTTAAAGCTTTAGAGTCTAAATGCGAACTTTTTGTGATTTGTGATGGTGATTAGTTCTACTTTACATATCAATGGAAACTACTTTTTATAAGAAAAACTTTGTACTTACACTCCCTTTGAAGAGGAGGCATGTACTGCGAAATGGCCAATTAATTAAAATGTCAGTCAGGCTTCGCTTTGCGAGCAAACTAAGGAAATCAGTGACTTAGCTTTCCAGTGATATCATTGCTGAAAGAAGCCACATGAGAATTCCCAGAATACGCAACTCGGTGTATTTTCAAGGTACAAACGCGCCGCCAATGATTCGTAACGCATTTACGTTTCCCATCGATTGTTAGCAATTATGATGTTTCGCAGATTTGCCAACGTTTTTCAACGCATTGGCAACGTTTCCTTGGAAACATTTTTGTTGAAAAAGTTAATTCCAAAGAATATTCCACTATAAACTGGCCATTATAAACATCGACACGTGCCTCACCGCCAAAAATTAGCCTGTGCCAGGCTCCCAGATAGTCCGGAAAGCCTCGACCCAAGCCCCCTCTCCGCTCGTTTTTTGCACGCAGTTTTTTCTCCCTATCTTGGAGCCTGGCACATTCTATCACAAATACAAGCAATGAAATGAAATGCAACAGAGAAAACAGAAATGGTTTAGTGACGGTTTGCCAAACGAAATAGGTGGGTTTTGAAATGAAACTGTCGAAATACAAAAGGTTAAGTGTTTTTTTGTGAAGCGGTTTAGTCAAAATTGAAATGGTTTAGATTGTTTTCAAATGGTTCAGACGCCGATTTTAAAACGGAACAGACTAATTTAAATTGGTTCAATCAACTGAGAATCCATTCGTCGAAGAAAAGTGAAATCATCAGGTCTGACTCAAAGAAGGCGGCACGATTCCGCTAACTGACAAATGAATTAAGGAGGGGGTACACCTGAAAGCCGTTTTCACGCCGCTTAAAATCGGTTTAATGGAAATATCTCGTTCGCGTGTCAAGCAATACAAAAACCCTATGCTCAGTTCACAAATCAATGTTTTGGGGTGTTTTGTAACTTTTTTGGTGATTTTTAGGTATATTTCAAAGGAGATAGATTTTCACAAAAGAGTAGTAAAATTTGTAGAAATCAGATATAGAACAGATTTGATCTAGATTACAAATTGATATATGGACACCGAAACAGCCCTCTACCAACCTGGTGTGCTCTTGCATTGGTTGGGGGCAACTGTCTGTTGGTGTTCCAAAAAGAATTTTCTTTCTTTTATCCCTTCTTTAAACCTCTTATATTGCCATTCAAATTCACGAGTACCCCAACCTTAACTCACCGACAAATGTCAAGTGTCAAATGGTTTAATGGCAGGGCAAGTGATTCAGGGCAATGTCAAATGGACAAGACAAGACTGAAATGATTAAGTCGACAGGTGGTTTGACGTAAATATATGTCGTCAGCCCGATAAAACTTGGCGCAAACCTGACAGGCTTTTTGTTCTCCAGGTGAAATTGTTTTGTTTCTTCATTTTGGATGGAGTATTTGTTTTGTTTTTCGAGAGCAGGGGTAAACGTAACTGATTAATGATGTCCACACCATGAAGATATACAATATAAGGTCCTATGTCTTAGTTCAGAGTTGCCTTCTCGATAGCTTTACTCTGTTTTTGTACGTTAAATGGAAATTGTGTCGAAGTGGGGTTTCGTAAAGAATGTTGTCTCCTTCGAAGCAGTCTTTCGGGATGTCACACAACGAGCCTTGCGTGACATTCTGACCATTGACCACATGACTGACTAAAAAGTAGGGTCCGTAAGGTAATTCCCTTGAAAATGACTTACTATCCAGATTTTGGTCAAACTTGCCACAATTGATATTCCTACACAGGACACGATAAAAGGCAATAAAAAGATGGTGTCATCCTGCTTGTTTTCGTTCTGCAAGGTGACACAAACACTAACCGGGTTGGTGTTTGTGTCACCTTGCTTTTTTGTTGTACTTAAAAATTACGTGACACACTGGTCTCTTTTGGTGATCGACCTTCCCACACGCTTGCCGTGGGAGAACGGCTGTGCTGTTCCCAACCCAGCTTAGCACATTTGTTGTGTGGAGCTGCAACGTAAAGGGGTGTCTAAGACACCCGCCCAGTATCTAACAGCTGTCCATGGCTGCTTGTTTACTGGGTGATATGGTTGTGCGCATGCGTGATGTGCTGGCCACACCGGGTTGGTGTTTGTGTCACCTTGCTTTTTTTTGTACTTAGAACAAAGGGCATGCAGCAAGAAAACTAGCACTTTGACACCATCTTTTTATTGCCTTTTTTAGTGTCCTGTGTATGAATATCAATTTTGCCAAGTTTGACCAAAATCTGGATGGTACGTTCTTTTCAAGGGAATTACCCTACGGACCCTTCTTTTTAGTCAGTCATGTGGTCAATGGTCAGAATGTCACGGAAAGCTCGTTGTGTGACATCCCGAAATACGGCTTCGAAGGAGACAACGTTCTTTACGAAACCCCACTTCGACACAGTTTCCATTTCACGTACAAAAACAGAGTAAAGCTATCGAGAAGACAACTCTGAACTGGGACATAGGACCTTATGTTGTATATCTTCATTCTGTGGACATCATTAATCAGTTACGTTTAGCCCCGCTCTCGAAAAACAAAAAGAATGCTCCATCCAAAAAGAAGGAAGAAAACATTTTCACCTGGAGAACAAAAAGCCTGTCACGTTTGTGCCACGTTTTATCGGGCTGACGACGCATATTTACGTCAAACCTTCCGTCCACTTAATCATTTCAGTCTTGTCTTGTCCATTTGACATTGCACTGAATGGCTTGCCCGGCCATTAAACCATTTGCCGTTGAGTTAACTCGTCCGTCGATTAGTTGAACTGTTCCTTCTTAGTAAACCGTTTCAGTCTTGTCTTGTCCATTTGACATTGCCCTGAATCACTTTCCCGGCCATTAAACCATTTGCCGTTGAGTTAAGTCGTCCGTCGATTAGTTGAACTGTTCCTTCTTTAACTAAACCGTTTCAGTCTTGTCGTGTCCATTTGACATTGCCATGAATCACTTGCCCGGCCATTAAACCACTTGACACTTGACATTTGCCGGTGTGTTAAGGTTGGGGTACAGGTGAATTTTAATGGCAATATAAGAGGTTTAAAGAAGGGATAAAAGAAAGAAAATTCTTTTTGGAACACCAACAGACAGTTGCCCCCAACCAATGCAAGAGCACACCAGGTTGGTAGAGGGCTGTTTCGGTGTCCATATATCAATTTTTTACTTCAAATTCTAATTTTAAATTACATCAAATCTTATCTATTTGTTATTTCTCCAAATTTTACTACTCTTTTGTGAAAATCTATCTCCTCTCAAATATACCTAAAAATCACCAAAAAATTTACAAAACCCCCCTAAACATTGATTTGTGAAATGAGCATAGGGTTTTTGTGTTGCTTGAGACGCGAACGAGATATTTCCATGAAACCGATTTTAAGCGGTGTGAAAACGGCTTTCAGGTGTACCCCCTCCTTAATTCATTTGTCAGTTAGCGGAATCGTGCCGCTTTCTTTGAGTAAACCACTCTGCTACGGGGCACAAGATCATATGTTGTCAGACCTGATCATTTCATTTTTCTTCGACGAATGGATTCTTAGTTTAATTAAACGAATTTAAATTAGTCTGTTCCGTTTTAAAATCGGCGTCTGAACCATTTAAAAACAATCTAAACCATTTCAATTTTGACTAAACCGCTTCACAAAAAAACACTTAACCTTTTGTATTTCGACAGTTTCATTTCAAAACCCACCTATTTCGTTTGGCAAACCATCACTAAACTATTTCTGTTTTCTCTGTTGCATTTCATTTCATTGCTTGTATTTTGGGTAGCCTGTGGCAAACTCCCAGATAGGGAGAAAAAACTGCGTACAAAAAACGAGCGGAGAGGGGGCTTGGGTCGAGGCTTTCCCGACTATCTGAGAGCCTGACACAGGCTAATTTTTGGCGGTGAGGCCGCCAATGATTCCTAACGCATTTACGTTTCCCATCGATTGTTAGCAATTTTGTTCAATGTTTCACAGATTTTCCAAAGTTTTTCAACGCATTGGCAACGTTTCCTTGGAAACATTTTTCTTGAAAAAGTTAATTCCGAAGGCTATTCCACTATAAAATGGCCATTATAAACATCGAAACGTTCGTACTTTGAAATTACACCGCGTTGCGTATTCTGGGAACTATCATGTCGCTTCTTTCAGCAATGATATCTCTGGTAAGTCGCTGATTTCCTTAGTTTGCTCGCAAAGTGAAGCCTGACTGACATTTTAATAGGCCATTTCCCAGTTCATGCCTCCTCTTCAAAGCGAGTGTAAGTGCAAAGTTTTTCTTATGAAAAGTAGTTTCCATTGATATGTAAAGTAGAACTAATCACCATCACAAATCACAAAAAGTTCGCATTTAGACTCTAGAGCTTTGAAGAGGAGGCACACATAAACTCGGAAATTCCAAAAAGTTGAAGCGAGGATGCATACACAATTGCGTGATTATTTGCGTGACAAAATGTGCACTGGAGTTTTCTCTAACTTGAAGATTTTGCTGTGGCGCTCATGCACGATTGTCGCGTTAACCTAATTCTTATAAAATTCAAATCTCTTATTATTGTACTTTTTAATTTTCGTAAAGCTAGGCAAAGTATTTCAACCGTCTTTCCGCAAATTTTGAGGCGAACATGCATGCTTAGCTGGCGAGGTTGGCCGGCTCACAGTTTTTGAAGACCCTTGTAATACTTGGTGTCTCGGAATTTATTCAGTGTTTAAATTTCACGCCATATTTTCGTTTAAACTTCCTTTTGCGCCAGCTGCAATGTACAGTCCCGTTATTTAGCAAACAAGTTAGCCAATTTTTTTCCGTCATTCAATCTTGGTAACAAATGACCCATTGTATCACTTGGGACTCCACGACAACACTTTGCGTTTCATTCAGTGTGTGAATTTTACACTTAGAGTTTTAAGCTGTTTTTTTTCTACCTGATTTAATTAGCGAGAGATATAGTCCCGTCATTTAGGAAGCCCACCATTGACTATACATCTATCTATACATCTAATTGACAAATGACCTAAGGACGGTGCCTACTAATTAAAGATATTTTTGTCCGGTGTGTGATTATGTAGCAAATGTAGATCTTAACAAGTGTTATTGAAATCCAAAAAGAAAATTGGGAATAACCACGCATTTTTCAAAGATAATTCATGAATACTATTTGTAAAAAGTTTTAAAATACAAAGCAATGTATGGCGTTCTTTCTCAAATTGAAGCATAATTATCTTTCAAAAATGCATGGTTACCCCCAATTTTATTTTTGGATACCAAGAGTAATTACCAAGATCTACTTTCTTCGAATAGTTTTAAACCGCGCAAAAATACCCTGTATTAGTAAGCATCACCCATAGGAAATCCGAGCAATCTCGACCCCAGAGCTCGTCTGTTGACTGAGGGAAAGAGGAGCTCTGGGGAACTCTGAAACAAAGTGTGTTCTCATTGGTTTTCGTGAAGAACAATCAAAAGCGTCTCTAATTGGTGCATTCATGTTAGCACGAGGAGTGAGCAGGCGCTGTGAGGTTCAAATAGCCAATGCTTGGCTATAAAAACCCTACGGCGCATGTTCTCCTACCTAGAGTTTCCGAGAGCCTTGGGTCGATCCAAGGCTCTGGTGACGAGAATGGAAATCCGAGTATCTCGAGATGCGCAGAACGAATGCGCACTAACAATAGTAGGCACCGTCCTTAACTCAGCGTCTAATGGCTTAAGAGACAGGCAATCGACTGAAATGGTTTAGTTAAAGAAGGAACAGTTCAACGAATCGACGGACGACTTAACTCAACGGCAAATGGTTTAATGGCCGGGCAAGTGATTAAGGGGAATGTCAAATGGACAAGACAAGACTGAAACGGTTTACTAAGAAGAGGCAGTTCAACTGGTCAAACCTCATTCAACTGGTCAAACTTGGCAAAATTGATATTCCTACACAGGACACGATAAAAGGCAATAAAAAGATGGTGTCATCCTGCTTGTTTTCGTTCTGCAAAGTAACACAAACACTAACCGGGTTGGTGTTTGTATCACCTTGCTTTTTTTGTTGTACGTAAAAATTTATGTGTGACACACTGGTCTCTTTTGGTGATCCACCTTCCCACACGGTTGCCGTCTGGGAGAACAGCTTTGCTGTTCCCATCCCAGCTTACGGCATTTGTTGTGTGGGGCTGCCACCTAAAGTGGTGTCTAAAACACCCGCCCAGTATCTAACAGCTGTCCATGGCTGCTTGTTTACTGGGTGATATGGTTGTGCGCATGCGTGATGTGCTGGCCACACCGGGTTGGTGTTTGTGTCACCTTGCTTTTTTTTGTACTTAGAACAAAGGGCATGCAGCAAGAAAACTAGCACTTTGACACCATCTTTTTATTGCCTTTTTTAGTGTCCTGTGTATGAATATCAATTTTGCCAAGTTTGACCAAAATCTGGATGGTACGTTCTTTTCAAGGGAATTACCCTACGGACCCTTCTTTTTAGTCAGTCATGTGGTCAATGGTCAGAATGTCACGGAAAGCTCGTTGTGTGACATCCCGAAATACGGCTTCGAAGGAGACAACGTTCTTTACGAAACCCCACTTCGACACAGTTTCCATTTCACGTACAAAAACAGAGTAAAGCTATCGAGAAGACAACTCTGAACTGGGACATAGGACCTTATGTTGTATATCTTCATGCTGTGGACATCATTAATCAGTTACGTTTACAGGGGCACCCAACGAATCTGTTCCTCACTTTATCTGTTCCCCAGACGAATCTTGCTGGCTGGCAAAAATACAGGTGTTTCAATGAGCTGGCTGGGAAATTTTGTTATTGATAGAGGTTTTGCCTGGGAATTACTGACTTTTTCTAGCATTTCAACCCGAGCTGGCTGTGGAAACTCTGAAGACTGAGGACGACTAAAAAAAAAAAAAGGAACCCCTTTCCTCTCCCAGAGAGTAGTCACAAACATACGGCGGCTGGTCAGAGTGATTGCGCTTGCGGAAAAAATCTGTTTTGTCCCGGTTTTGTCGCTTTGGATCGGTCGTTTCGGATCGAGGGATTTGAAAGCGCGCGGAATTCCTGGCTGGGAAATAAATTTGATCAGCTGGCTGGGAAACCAACCAATTTTATCCAGCTGGCTGGGAAATTTCTTGTGTGTCTTGCTGGGAAAAAGGAACAGATAATGTTTTCCCAGCAACACTGAAAATCACCTGAAAATGCCTTAATAACATTTTTTTTCATTAACTGGGGTATAATAAACCATTTTACAACAAATTGGTCGTTGGGTGCCCCTGCGTTTAGCCCTGCTCTCGAAAAACAAAAAGAATGCTCCATCCAAAAAGAAGGAAGAAAACATTTTCACCTGGAGAACAAAAAGCCTGTCAGGTTTGTGCCACGTTTTATCGGGCTGACGACGTATATTTACGTCAAACCGCCCGTCGACTTAATCATTTCAGTCTTGTCTTGTCCATTTGACATTGCACTGAATGATTTGCCCGGCCATTAAACCATTTGCCGTTGAGTTAACTCGTCCGTCGATTAGTTGAACGGTTCCTTCTTTAACTAAACCGTTTCAGTCTTGTCGTGTCCATTTGACATTGCCCTGAATCACTTGCCCGGCCATTAAACCACTTGACACTTGACATTTGCCGGTGAGTTAAGGTTGGGGTACAGGTGAATTTTAATGGCAATATAAGAGGTTTAAAGAAGGGATAAAAGAAGGAAAATTATTTTTGGAACACCAACAGACAGTTGCCCCCAACCCATGCAATAGCACACCAGGTTGGTAAGGGACTGTTTCGGTGTCCATATATCAATTTTTTACTTCAAATTCTAATTTTAAACTACATCAAATCTTATCTATTTGTTATTTCTCCAAATTTTACTACTCTTTTGTGAAAATCTATCTCCTCTGAAATATACCTAAAAATCACCAAAAAATTTACAAAACACCCCAAAACATTGATTTCAGGGGCACCCAATGACCAATTTGTTGTAAAATGTTTTATCATACCCCAGTTAATGAAAATAAATGTTATTAAGGTATTTTCAGGTGTTTTTCAGTGTTGCTGGGAAAACATTATCTGTTCCTTTTTCCCAGCAAGGCACACAAGAAATTTCCCAGCCAGCTAGATAAAATTGGTTGGTTTCCCAGCCAGCTGATCACATTTATTTCCCAGCCAGGAATTCCGCGCGCTTTCAAATCCCTCGATCTGAAACGACCGAACAAAAGCGACAAAACCGGGACAAAACAGTGTTTTTCCGCAAGCGCAATCACTCTGACCAGCCGGCGTATGTTTGTGACTACTCTCTGGGAGAGGAAAGAGGTTCTTTTTTTTTTTTTTAATTTCTAGTCGTCCTCAGTCTTCAGAAGTTCTACAGCCAGCTCGGGTTAAAATGCTAGAAAAGTCAGTAATTCCCAGGCAAAACCTCCATCAATAACAACATTTCCCAGCCAGCTCATCGAAACACCTGTATTTTTGCCAGCCAGCAAGATTCCTCCGGGGAACAGATATTGTGAGGAACAGATTCGTTGCGTGCCCCTGTGATTTGTGAAATGAGCATAGGGTTTTTGTATTGCTTGAGACGCGAACGAGATATTTCCACGAAACCGATTTTAAGGACGTTCGCGCCCAAAACGTTCCCACGTACAGATTTTTTTTAAACTTGTCACGCAGAAAGGTAATGATCTACTTTTGCCAAAAAGGCAAAAAAAAGGGGGGTCACCGTGCTCGTTTTCGAGATCATGAGGTGCATTTTTAGAAGACTGCGTTACTTTAAGACGAACGTAGCTTACGACTGTCAGCGATAAAAAAGCTACATGAGTGAAATTTAGATCAGGTAAACGTACTCAGTTCAACACAACTAATATAACTAAATTAACCTTTGCAGCTGATGTCTTTTTCTAGGGTAAAATACACCTTGAAAAACGATACATATTAGTGTAAGAAAGAAAACTTCGGTCGCACGAGAGCATAAAAGGCCAAATATTTGTAACTTCTCACGTACAGATTTTTTTTGTTTTCTGTTAAAGTGGACAAAATCAAGAAAGGAAGTGGTCTACGGAAAGAAAAATGAGGGTCACCGAGCATTCAAGAGAGTAAAATCGCTGCGAAGTTCTCAAAGCGATTGTTTATTCGCACTGTCACGCCATTGCGTGACATTTCCGAGAAGACCTGGGTCCACAGCTATCCCATGATGCCACATACTTTCATGTTCCATGTTAGCATCGTGTTTACCTGCGTGGTCTACGATGCATGACGTGTGCGTGACATGTGCGAAAAGATGCGCAGTAGCAATGGGCGCGAACGTCCTTAAGCGGTGTAAAAACGGCTTTCAGGTGTACCCCCTCCTTAATTCATTTGTCAGTTAGCGGAATCGTGCCGCCTTCTTTGAGTAAACCATTCTACTACGGGGCACAAGATCATACGTTGTCAGACCTGATCATTTCACTTTTCTTCGACGAATGGATTCTTAGTTGAATAAACCAATTTAAATTAGTCTGTTCCGTTTTAAAATCGGCGTCTGAA
Source organism: Montipora capricornis (assembly GCF_036669925.1). Lineage (NCBI taxonomy): Eukaryota > Metazoa > Cnidaria > Anthozoa > Scleractinia > Acroporidae > Montipora > Montipora capricornis. The sequence goes on from NC_090890.1 coordinate 15,956,958, forward strand.
CCATTTGAAAACAATCTAAACCATTTCAATTTTGACTAAACCGCTTCACAAAAAACACTTAACCTCTTGTATTTCGACAGTTTCATTTCAAAACCCACCTATTTCGTTTGGCAAACCATCACTAAACTATTTCTGTTTTCTCTGTTGCATTTCATTTCATTGCTTGTAATTTTGGTAGCCTGTGCCAGGCTCCCAGATAGGGAGAAAAAACTGCGTACAAAAAACGAGCGGAGAGGGGGCTTGGGTCGAGGCTTTCCCGACTATCTGAGAGCCTGACACAGGCTAATTTTTGGCGGTGAGGCCGCCAATGATTCCTAACGCATTTACGTTTCCCATCGATTGTTAGCAATTTTGTTCAATGTTTCACAGATTTTCCAAAGTTTTTCAACGCATTGGCAACGTTTCCTTGGAAACATTTTTCTTGAAAAAGTTAATTCCGAAGGCTATTCCACTATAAAATGGCCATTATAAACATCGAAACGTTCGTACTTTGAAATTACACCGCGTTGCGTATTCTGGGAACTATCATGTCGCTTCTTTCAGCAATGATATCTCTGGTAAGTCGCTGATTTCCTTAGTTTGCTCGCAAAGTGAAGCCTGACTGACATTTTAATAGGCCATTTCCCAGTTCATGCCTCCTCTTCAAAGCGAGTGTAAGTGCAAAGTTTTTCTTATGAAAAGTAGTTTCCATTGATATGTAAAGTAGAACTAATCACCATCACAAATCACAAAAAGTTCGCATTTAGACTCTAGAGCTTTGAAGAGGAGGCACACATGAACTCGAAATTTCCAAAAAGTTGGAGCGAGGATGCATACACAATTGCGTGATTATTTGCGTGACAAAATGTGCACTGGAGTTTTTCTCTGACTTGAAGATTTTGCTGTGGAGCTCATGCACGATTGTCGCGTTAACCTAATTCTTATAAAATTCAAATCTCTTATTATTGTACTTTTTAATTTTCGTAAAGCTAGGCAAAGTATTTCAACCGTCTTTCCGCAAATTTTGAGGCGAACATGCATGCTTAGCTGGCGAGGTTGGCCGGCTCACAGTTTTTGAAGACCCTTGTAATACTTGGTGTCTCGGAATTTATTCATTGTTTAAATTTCACGCCATGTTTCGTTTAAACTTCCTTTTGCGCCAGCTGCAATGTACAGTCCCGTTATTTAGCAAACAAGTTAGCCAATTTTTTTCCGTCATTCAATCTTGGTAACAAATGACCCATTGTATCACTTGAGACTCCAGGACAACAATTTGCGTTTCATTCAGTGTGTGAATTTTACGTTTAGAGTTTCAAGCTGTTTTTTTTCTACCTGATTTAATTAGCGAGAGATATAGTCCCGTCATTTAGGAAGCACACCATTGACTATACATCTATCTATACAT
>NC_090890.1:15970841-15975841 GCF_036669925.1 Montipora capricornis
CTTTTTTTGTACTTAGAACAAAGGGCATTCAGCACGAAAACTAGCACGGTGACACCATCTTTTTATTGCCTTTTTGAGTGCATACTTTATCGCGCTACGCTCACTCAACCATCATCCGGTGATGAAAAAACATACATCGGAATGACTGAGCAGGAATTTAAGGTGCGCTATAACAACCATAATTCGTCCTGTAACAATGCCAAAGAAGCAAGTAGCACCGCGCTTTCCAAACACATTTGAGAGCTTAAAATTAACACTGATTTCTAAATCAAATGGGGCATTGTGAAACACGCACGCTCATGCAACCTTTGTTTGGCTGAATAAACGTTCTGAATTAGTAACCAAATGCAGGCACGAAAACGAATTCTACGCAGCCAACCAGAACAAGAGCCTCCGCGGTAGTACCATTAAGTAGAGTAGAACATTGGTATTTAGCTTTTAGTCTGATGATCGCTTCGGCGTGAAACCCATGAGTAACTAAATATAGTCCCGTATCCTGCTTGTGTAGTGAGCTCTATCTTACGGCATTGAGCACTCTCGGCAAACGGGACGCATGATTTTGTTTTGTATATAATAGGCCATTTTCGAGTTCATGTCTGCCTCCTCTTCAAAGCGAGTTTAAGTGCGAAGTTTTTGTTATGAAAATTAGTTTTCATTCATATGTAAAGTAGAACTAATTACCATCACAAAAACTTCCCACTTAGACTCGCTTTGAAGAGGAGGCAGACATGAACTCGGAAATGGCCTGTTAAGTTCTTTGCAACGGATCGTGATAATTTCGCCGTATGCGCATTCTTGCCTTTTACCTTTAACTTATTATATCTTATTGTCTAGGTTTGGATTGTATTACGCAACTTCATTTACATTTTTTACGTTTAGTATAAATTCTTGCAAATTTGTGAACCTACTAGGATTTTTAGCTTTTTTATTTTTTATCTGTAAATAAGTTCCACGTCCAGGGCTTGAAATTAACGTTTTCGCTCAGGTGCCAGCTGGCGACTAATGAGGAAAATTTGGTCGCCAGATCATAAATTTTAGTCGCCAACTTTGCATGCAAGGAAAGTCATAATTATTACATAGCACAAAAAAAAACCAACACAAGAAAGATCTCTAAAGCCATTGTTGTTTTCGGCTTTGTCTTTAGTTTGGTGATGGTGTTCTTTAAGGTTATTTGAAATGGAGCGAAGCACAGTCGGTGTTTTCCATAGCAAGGCAAACATGGGTCCTTTATCTTTGCTTTTCATCTCTCCAAAGAGGTTAACGCAATACGACAATTGCTTGGCCTAGGCACCCACACAACCACAATGCTCGTACCAGTCTCCGACCGAGACAAATAAAAGGAGCGGCTCGTATACGGTTTCAGTAGCCTCTAGAATCAGAGGAACTTGTCTTAACGTACTTTTCTACCAACGTTTATCTCCATTTATTAATCACCTTGCGCAGTCAATTTTGCAGGTGTTCGCTTTCTAACAGAGGGGACAGGTTCTCTAACCCACTTTACGTTAAGGTTACAGGTTTCTTTGAAGGTTCCATGCAGATTTCAAACTCATTATGCGATGTCCAGGTTCATTATCAATATATTATCAATATAAAGCTAGTTCCGAGGAGGTCCTTCGGTAATATGGCTAAATCTACGTTTTCAGCATTCACAACTGACGGTGGAGTTTTAAAAATTTTCAATTAACCTTCTTGCGGAATCTTTGTCTTCCGGGCGCAAAATTCATGTAACCGGCAAGAAGCATACGGTGTTTAAGTGGGCCCACGATCCCATGAAGCTGCTGAAACAATATGGCGCCTAGTAAATGCGGTGATCGAAGGTCATCGAAGTATCGAAGTACATTTGTGCTATTAATTAACAATGAGAGAAACCGATTTTCTAGTAGTATTTATACATTATGTTAATGGAGAAAGAAGGGTGAGTCGTGTTCTAGCTACCAGTTCCGAACAATTTCATGATGTAAGAATTCAAAGACAAAAGTTGTCTACTGTTTATTCTGGGTTATCAGACAAAACGTGATTTGCCAGCTGGCAACCAGTTCTGAAAATCTAGTCGCCAGCACTCAATTTTCAAGCCTTGACGTCTGTAGAAGTCCGAAAGCCGAAGTAAAGTTTATTGTATTGTATTTCTGGTAACCAATTAACCTTACTCTCAACCCACATGTAAGTTCGCCATAAAATGACTCAATCTTGTAACGGCGCAAGACAAGTTGCTTAGCTTTTTAACGTACTGGTTCCGGTTGTTCCGTAATCTAGGATTAGCGCAAACTTTTGTTTCATGTTTTCAACTTTTTGGTAAACGTTTTTTTGCTTATTTCTGTTTTTCAAGATTGACTTCTTCTAATGTAAAGTTTTGCCGGATATCAGCCCTGAACAGCATTTGGGAGTAGAGAAATAAACTCCTTGGTTAATTTTTATTCTGGGATTAGCGTTAATCGGGCTTTTGAACAACCGGGCCCTATAGTGTAGCGAAAGTAGCGACGTTGATGAAGATTAAGAAATAAAACAGAGCAGAACACTTCTGATAAATACTAATATTATTAACTTGGTTGACATCCCTTACCTTTTATAATATGCAAAGCATTTCTTCTTTATTTATTGTTTTGCAGATGTGGAGGTTCAACCAGAATCGTGTAGTCGTTAGGAAAGATATTAAGTCAGTTACAAAGGTTAGATATTCTATTTGCAGCAAATCACTATCATTTTCTACTTTGTAATGTTTAATACATATAATTGTCAATAACGCGCGCACTTTGATTGGCTATTATATATGATCTACGATGAAATGATATATGAAATGGATCATATATGAACTGCGGATATGAAATCAAGTGAAGCTATGATCCTCGCAGTCATGAACGCAATTTTTGCAATTGCGTAAAGAAGCATGAAAAAGTCAGGACTTCGACGAGGTTTGAACCCGTGACCTCGCGATACCGGTGCGACGCTCTAACCAACTGAGCTATGAAGCCACCGACGTTGGGAGGTGGTCATTTGTGGGTTCTAATGTTCCCGTGAGGAATGAATCAATGATGAAATGATATATGAAATGGATCATATATGAACTGCGGATATGAAATCAAGTGAAGCTATGATCCTCGCAGTTATGAACGCAATTTTTGCAATTGTGTGAAGAAGTCGTTGAAGTCCTGAAATTTTCAGGCTTCTTTACGCAACTGTCCCTCTTGCCCCTCCGCTAGCTACGGCCACCCCCCCCCCCCTCCCCCCCTCCGATAGCTACGACCATGAAATATTTGAATAAATTGTTGTTGTTGTTGTGATCAAGTTACCTTGCGTGTTTCTCCTAACAACTCACGAAACAAAGATCAGTTTTTCGGATTTTATTCGTTTGCACTATTTACAAATATTTCAAGCACTAATTAGGGACATTGAGCATAGAAATCAAATTAATTAACCCAAATCAGATCAAACATTGGTTTTTGACGAGAGCTAGGGAAAACTTTTGGAGCAGAGTACCAACAATCTCAACCCATGAACATACGACGCCGAGTCTGCGAATCGAAACCGGCCCACAATTGTGGGAGACGCGGGTGCCCCGTTAAGGTGGCTGGTACCAGTTTTCGGGTTTTTGACGACTTATAACTTTGAAAGAATAGAACATAAAGGCGAACCAGGGCCACTGTAATATTTGGTAGGGTCGGATTGTATAACTTATACTTGATCAAAAGCAGCTGTTATTTTGTCATCAGCAGTTACCATGGCAACGTTTACACAAGGATTTTCCAGCCCTGATTTTTAGCGTATGCCACTAATAGCTAAAAAATTAACCCGGTGACCCATGTTTTTTTTTGGCAATAGCTTTTGGCATCTGAAAAGGAAAATGCACAGCAATTTACAAAGAATTTTACGGAGCCGATTTCTTGAAAACTTGGAAAAACGACAATTTGCCCAAAGTAGAAATTTCCTTCCGTAGAATTTTTTAATTTTTTTTCTGACGTTTCCTCTCAATTGTAATATTATATTAAAACAATAAAAAGAAGGGGTCACCGGGCTTGTTTTCGTGCAAAAGTCTTCGTGAGTTCCGTTATTCCTACGCGTGTACACACGCATTAAAAAATCCGGACTTTATAAGATCAGCAGTTGCTCATGAGCCGTTTCGACTACCGCTGACTGCTTCGTGTGCCCGCGCGGGCACCTAGTGAACCGTTTTCAAATGTTTGCAGCCAAAAGACCATTTACAGACCTTTACAGTTGTCGTTGTGGTTCAAGACAAACCTCCTGGACTTACTCTGAATATTTCTTCACAAATTCTGGGTAGAGTTGCCATGTTTTTGTCAAAAAGCATCAAGCGAAAGTTTGAAATTGCTTACAGAACACGTGCGCTGTCGGTGTTGGTTCAAGATATATGGAGATCGCGAGGCTTCTAAATATCGTAAAAGGTGGAGTTTCTTTATTTAATATTTTTACTGGCATTTTGTCCTATTCTTCGTGGTTGATCTCGTCGAAGTGTTTAACGATGGCGGTCAGTATCCTCTTCGTTCGTGTTACTCGCGGTGTCTTCGCTGATGAAGATGTCGGTGGATTGGATAGAATAGCGACCATACCAAATGTAGTGTAAAGTTTGTGATTGTCGTCGTAAAATAGACCACTATCGGCGATGTTTAGGGCCATTGATCTTTTAATTGGCCCAGTATCGCTTGTGTTGAACAGCTTGTCACTGAATGTTGAGAGAAGTTCATGGCGTCGATCGAGGTGGAGCATGTCTTCAACTGCGTGGGAAACACTAGTGATACTGGAATTCTCAACAATATCTTTTCTGGAAAGGCTAAGCGATGACTCAAAAAGATTTTTTCTCAGTGCCCTGACATCTTCCAACTCAACGTGAGCATCGAATTGTTCATTTATGTGACCTCAGTAGCTGCATTTAATGCTAAAGACCACTTTGTTTTTCTCCAGTAATGTTTACGAAGGATAATGGACCTGTTGAAGCAATAAATGACCTTCATGTGGTGACTAATTTGTTTCTCAGCCAATGTTGCATA
>NC_090890.1:15980841-15985841 GCF_036669925.1 Montipora capricornis
AGCATGAGATATAAATTAATATGATTTATCATTTGCTTTTATGCAACATTGGCTGAGAAACAAATTAGTCACCACATGAAGGTCATTTATTGCTTCAACAGGTCCATTATCCTTCGTAAACATTACTGGAGAAAAACAAAGTGGTCTTTAGCATTAAATGCAGCTACTGAGGTCACATAAATGAACAATTCGATGCTCACGTTGAGTTGGAAGATGTCAGGGCACTGAGAAAAAATCTTTTTGAGTCATCGCTTAGCCTTTCCAGAAAAGATATTGTTGAGAATTCCAGTATCACTAGTGTTTCCCACGCAGTTGAAGACATGCTCCACCTCGATCGACGCCATGAACTTCTCTCAACATTCAGTGACAAGCTGTTCAACACAAGCGATACTGGGCCAATTAAAAGATCAATGGCCCTAAACATCGCCGATAGTGGTCTATTTTACGACGACAATCACAAACTTTACACTACATTTGGTATGGTCGCTATTCTATCCAATCCACCGACATCTTCATCAGCGAAGACACCGCGAGTAACACGAACGAAGAGGATACTGACCGCCATCGTTAAACACTTCGACGAGATCAACCACGAAGAATAGGACAAAATGCCAGTAAAAATATTAAATAAAGAAACTCCACCTTTTACGATATTTAGAAGCCTCGCGATCTCCATATATCTTGAACCAACACCGACAGCGCACGTGTTCTGTAAGCAATTTCAAACTTTCGCTTGATGCTTTTTGACAAAAACATGGCAACTCTACCCAGAATTTGTGAAGAAATATTCAGAGTAAGTCCAGGAGGTTTGTCTTGAACCACAACGACAACTGTAAAGGTCTGTAAATGGTCTTTTGGCTGCAAACATTTGAAAACGGTTCACTAGGTGCCCGCGCGGGCACACGAAGCAGTCAGCGGTAGTCGAAACGGCTCATGAGCAACTGCTGATCTTATAAAGTCCGGATTTTTTAATGCGTGTGTACACGCGTAGGAATAACGGAACTCACGAAGACTTTTGCACGAAAACAAGCCCGGTGACCCCTTCTTTTTATTGTTTTAATATAATATTACAATTGAGAGGAAACGTCAGAAAAAAAATTAAAAAATTCTACGGAAGGAAATTTCTACTTTGGGCAAATTGTCGTTTTTCCAAGTTTTCAAGAAATCGGCTCCGTAAAATTCTTTGTAAATTGCTGTGCATTTTCCTTTTCAGATGCCAAAAGCTATTGCCAAAAAAAAAACATGGGTCACCGGGTTAATTTTTTAGCTATTAGTGGCATACGCTAAAAATCAGGGCTGGAAAATCCTTGTGTAAACGTTGCCATGGTAACTGCTGATGACAAAATAACAGCTGCTTTTGATCAAGTATAAGTTATACAATCCAACCCTACCAAAATATTACAGTGGCCCTGGTTCGCCTTTATGTTCTATTCTTTCAAAGTTATAAGTCGTCAAAAACCCGAAAACTGGTACCAGCCACCTTAAAAGCGGATAATTGGAAGCGTTCCCCATTAGACCACGAGCAGCCTTAGTCGAGCGCGAGAAGACACGCACGAGAAGATTTTGCCGCGTGAAAATTGGATTCGCTCGTTTCTCCTCGATTCCTTATTTCGCGAGATCATTATTTCTCGTGCCTGTTCTCCACTCGCGCTCGACTAACTAAGCGGCGAAATGACATTTATTGACAATTCCTAATTTTCTCTGGATTGACTGTTATCGTCAATTTAGATTACACTCTCCCAGGACTTGTGGTAGCAGATGAAAAGAAAAAAAAGTAAAAGCAGCATTCCTGGATAGGAATTGAACCCGGAGCACCCACTTTAAAGGTACTGTTTTCATCCACTTTACTAAAGATCAACTGGCTGACAACTGTACCGATTATTTACCAACACTAATTAGTATATATAAAATAGTTGCTGAATAGTGTTTTAAGTCTAATGCTTGATTTTAAAATGGTTAGCTTTCTCTTGAGGTTTGGTAATCAACATTTTCTCCTGTTCAAATTTGTTTCTTAGCGGCATTCGGAAGAAAAAAATATTGACATGTTCGGGCAGTAAACGATGTGATAGTTTAGTGGTTAAGTGAAAGGTTTGTTAATTGAACATTCCCAGGTTCGAGTCCTGCGAGTTCAGGCAGTGGGGTTCGGATTTTAATTAACAATTATTCGGCGAAGGCAAAGTGATTATCGGTGAATATTCACCGATAATCACTGAGCCTGAGGCGAATAATTGTTTTAGTATAAATGCACAGGTGATTATTTCAAAAAAGAGAAAAAAAAAACATTTTAACGCGAAATCATCTTCACTTACAGTGGCAAAACTAGTACTGGCAGCCACTTTGTCCGTCGAGGTGATTATCAGCTGATAATCCGAGATAGCGAGCCAATGAGAGCGCGCGACTTTGTATAATCACCTGTGTATTTATACTAAAAGTAGATATTCATTTCCCATAATCCCTATCAAGCGCTAAGGAATTGTCCATAATCGTCATTTCAGAGGTAGAGGACCAGTTGTATTTCCATAGAGGCCACTTTCGACACAGTAAAATTCAGCTTGAATGGGAGCTTTAGAGAACAAAGTAAAGTGGATAATATGCTGATATTTTTCAGTCATTCCAACGTGTTTCTATTGTTTTTGTCCCCTCTGCCTCGCTGCCAAGCTGAATATTGATATTTCAAAAAAGGCCAATTGGATGCACGTGTTAAGTGGTTGGTCGCGTTTCTTGCTTTTATGGGTCTTTTGTGGGGTTCAGTTTTGGTTTCATTTGCCATAGCTAAATGCCTACAACTTCTTACACCATAAAAACGACTTATCAATGACATCAACAACAAGCAAACAACAGAATGACCGACCTCCTTTAATAACTGACCGAACTATTCTACCAACGATACACTTAAGACATAAGACTAAGACCGATCGAAACGAAACAATCAGTGATAATTTTTGCAGTCTTCACAGCCATTGACATCAAGGCTTAACTGACAGTCGATTAATAACACTACGACTTCGTTGACCCATCGCATAACCAACCAGCGGAGTATTCATACCATATTTATATAATAACCCAAGTTATTCACGGATCATTTGATTGGTTCTTGCCTATGATCTATTAGAGGACAGACGCACGATGGACGTCGCTATCAGCTTTTATGCGAATAAAGTTTAAGGTGGCTTACTACAGTTTTCCGCGGCTTTTTTTTTGCCGAATCATCCACGCACGCACGAGCGAGATATCGTCACAACGCGCGGAAAATACACGCGAGTATTAAAGGGGAAACCCAACAAAAACAATAAACATGGCGGTCGTAAAAAAAATTTTTCAAATCATTTCCCGTTTCAGTCTTTTCAAGAGAGCAGAATGTTCGTCAAGTTTATTGAGAGTAGAAAAAAACTTCCTGCTTAGAAACCGTAGTATTCTAACGTCAGGAAAATTGTGTTTTCTTGACAACACCGATTTGAGTAACATGAGCGGGCACACTATATTGTCGGAACAACAAAACAATTGTAAAAGTACATGCTCACTTCCTTCCTTTTGGCAAATTGCTCTTGTAACTGCTCTGGTCTTTGGCTTGTCCAAACACAAAGTAGCACATGCGGCCGGAAAGGAGAACGACCCGAGCCATGCTTTAACAAAATGTCGTTTAGAGAGGAAGCGAAAAGTCGCCGATAAAATGCTTTCCTTACGTGCGAGTAAGGATACAAATGCCGAACCTCCAGCGAAACAAAAAAGCACTGGAAGAGACGAGAAACCAACAGATAGCCAGGTGAGTAGCTTCACTATGGATGCCATTGATGTTGGGTATCATTGTCACATGTAAAAGCCATGTGGTCAGTACTGAGGAGGTTGCAAAACTGAAATTGTTTCCAAGTAATTTTACCACAGAATTCAATAATTCAATACTAGAATAGCTGCAAGTTTCACCTACATTTAAAGAATTACTACTGTCTTAGAGCCACATCACCAGGAGCAAGGCCAATTGCCAAAAGAACAAGACTAATCTTCATGAACCTACTTCAACAGTGCCCTTGGCAGGATACAGAATTTGTGACTTTGGAAAACTTCAAAAAGATCTTGACAAATGCCAATTCTGTGACCAAGGTATATGCTGTACAGTAGTTTTAGAACATTTCTAGGCAACTATAGCCTACCAAAATTCAAGCTCATAATTTTTCATGAAGACTAAAATGTCAAAGGAATGTTTTCACACCAGTGAGGCTGGAAAAAATTAAGATGAATTTCTTGGGGTTTGCATAAATTCCTCTGCCATGAAAACTGAACCAATTTTTGTTACATGTAAGTTGTAGTCACCTGTATTTATCAATAATTATTATTTAGGTGAAGCTGGTTGTTGTTTTGAATGGAGATTTCATAATCCCTGTTTGTAACAAGTAAAATTTACCCTTCACTAAGTTTACACCAAACAGTCAGTATGGTAACACCCCAGGGGAAATTCCATGTAAAAATGATAAGATGTCAATGGCAAAGTGGTATAGAGCATATCTGATGAATGTTTAGGGCCAGGCATAAGCTCATTTCTACCAACATTGTCTCCCTAGAGGCAAGAGCTAAGACAGTCTGTGCAAAGACCAGCTTTACTAGTCTATGTTCTATGCTTGACATTTGCAGCACCTCAGGAAAAATATTGCCTAAAGTAAAAAATGAAAAAGAAAAAATCTTGAAAACCCTCAAATTTCCTTTACGGTGAATTATATGAACAAACTAATAATTTCATGGCCCACTCCTCTGGGAAGGCTGAAAAAAAGGACATGTGTAAAGCATAGTTTTTACTAAAAGGTGTTTTAATATTAAATGGTCTCATATATGCTTTCTGTTGTACCAACCTGTTGACAGGGAGACTTGATATTTTCTAGGATTTTTGTCACAATACAATTGAGTTTACAATATTTTTGTAAACAACAACAAAAATTAAATATCAGCTGAAAAAAGAAAATACAGGCATGTCTAAAAACCATAATTATTTGACAGTGATAAAGATGGAA
>NC_090890.1:15990841-16003341 GCF_036669925.1 Montipora capricornis
ACTCGCGTTTCGCATATATAACTAGACGCTCCGTGAGCGTAAACTGGGTTGCCTATGGTACGTGTTACAAAAATAGAAGGCACTGAATTTGGGTGGTATTGAACTGTAGCGTTTCAGTAAATTTTTCTAAGTAGGAAGGGAAGGGGAGGTGAGGGGGAGGGGGGGTTGATGTAGACTATTTGAGGGGTCACCCAGACGCCATGCCAGCAATGGCCCTTGACTCACACGTTCAGCCTTATTTTGTAAAGTCGTGTCCCGTTTTGAGGTCTTTTACTTTTTTAAGCTTTGGTAATAAATTCAGTTTAAAGGTGACAAAGCACGCTCTTGAGTGAAACTCACTGGTTTCTTCTTTAAAGGGGCTATGTCACTCATAATGATATAATTACATGATTTGGGGTGTAGGGATGGCACAGTGATGAGAGCATTCGCCTCCCACCAATGTTAATGTTAATTGTTAATTTGAGTTTACAGTGTCCCCAATTAGTGCTCCAGCGCTAGAATGACAAGACACTCAATAAGTTGGTTTCCTTTTTTTCCCCAAAATGCCCAAAAAGTAGAATGAAACATTGCAATAACCACTTCACGCTGTTGAACAACATAAATGGAATAATGCAAAAGGAAAGAGACGCATGGAAATAAATGTACATTACATTTGGGGAATCCTGAAAAAAGTCGGCCCGACGTTTTTCAAAATTATGACAAATCACCTGGATAAAGGTAGTTTTTTTCTCAGAATCAATTCGTTTGTGATGTAACGAAAATTTTGTTGCTAAAGGAATTCCACTTTACCATTTAAGAGTTTTAAACTCGTGATTAACTAAAGATTTTTCCCAAACACCCTAAAATAAAGTGAAATAGCCCCTTTAAGTGAAATCGTCTCCAAAAAAACTACCTGGAAATTGCTTTGACAGACGTTTTCCTGCATGTCAAGGGTTACACTAAGCAAAAGTGTATGCCACACACTAAGGAAGGACTGAACATGTTGTTTCCACTTCATAATTGCTCTTATTTTCATTCTAATCTGAAGACAAGTCAATTTTTTTTGGCTTACGTTTGCACCAAATGGTATCGCGAAAGCCCGGAGTTACGGTGTAGCACTTTTATCTCGCGGAAATAATTTCCAGCAAAAAAAAAAAAAACACGAGCAAAATTAAAAACCGTAAACATTTACTCCCGTTAATATAACTAAAAATGGCTTTTAATCCACATACAGTGGGGTAAAAAAACTTTTATTTTGATATTTGCATTGAGAAAAAGCAATTGGAGCTTGCTATAAACAAAACGGAACGATAAAAGGTTAAGTCAATACTTTTCCAGTCTCTTGAGGCATAAGAAACGAACTCAAAGCAGTCAATCACAAGGTCACGTTAACCTTGATCGAACGGGTCATCCGAAGGGCAAACGTACCATTTCCTAACGCCTCCAAGATGCCACATTTTTTCCACCCGTTCTCGATGATTGAGGGGTTTTTTAGCAGAAAGTAACAGAAGTTGAAAATAGTCTTGCTGCTTGAAAAGAAAACCGCAAAAATTAGTTCCAAGCGGAAATTTCGGTCAATTCGCGCTGCAAAAATTTGTTCCCGAAAACCTCAAAAAAATCGCCAATCCTCAAAATAAAAGTCCCGCGAAAATTTCATGCTACACGATAACAGTAAGAGGCAAGCCAAAAGACAGATGTAGAAAAAATAACATAGTTTTCACATAAAACTCTGAATTTCGAATTCTCAGCGAACGAATAGAGACAATCGATCGTAAAAACACTAAAATTCCTGGGGAAGGGCACGATGTGCTGTCAAAAAGAAGAAATTAATCAGGTGCTAAGCAACCACAAAGGTGCACGTGACCACCGTGTGCCAAGGTTCTTGTTTACAATGACATACCTGCCAACTCTCCCGGTTTTCCCGGGAGTCTCCAAGTTTTTGATCAAATATCCCGGTCTCCCGGTTAAACCACCAAATCTCCCGGGAACTACCTACTCTGGTTTTTTTCTAACTTTTTTTCACTAATTTCGTTATTTTCGCGATTTCAAAAAAGAAAACAAAGCAAGAAGTGGATTTAGTGCTCTTATTTACTGCTTTTATTTGATCGGAAAACGTAAATCAGCGGGAGCAATCAAATTTATATATATTTAACGAGTATCGTAACTGGTCAGAAATAAACCAATCATATTGCACAATACATAGTAGAAAATTGGCGCGGTTTTCGCACACTGTTTACACCTGATCTGTCGGCCAACGTGGATTTCGATTCACCTCAAAAGGAATACTTAGGCGCCCTTCCCTCGGGTTTTGAGGGGGTAAAAAATCTTGCTTTGCAGAAAGTGGAGAAGATTACTCCTCCTAGCTGGCGTCCAGCCATTTGCAAACACACAAGGTAAGCTACTTTTATGGGTGTTCTTTCGAAACTTGAGCGGGTTAGAGCTGCAAGTCACCATGCCAAATAGTTTCCATAAAACATTACTTCTGAAAAATTAATGAATTGGAAACTTTTCTGATTTTCTAGTGCCTAAAGTTTCCAATTCATGAATTTTTCAGAAGCGCAGTTTGTAAAGACTATTTTAAATCACTTTTCCACACAAACACTGTTAATTTCAGATGTATTTGCCTTCTCATTATTGATAAGATGGCTTACAAAACCATTTTGATAAGATCTATTCAGGCTGCAAACTCACTCAAACTCATTATTCCTCGAACTCGGCTTTGATAGATCTCACGCATTCAGACAAGTTTCCCACGCCCAACTGACAATAGTGAGCATAATTGCTTAAAAACCGATTAAATAGAAATTAAATTCTTTTTCGGCAAAAAACAGTTGGTGAGTCCAGTTTTGAAGTCGTCAAAAATCCTTCTACACTCTCGGTTATCTTCGGCAGTCGTCGGGAAATCTTCGGCAATCGTCGGAAGTCATCGGAAATCTTTGGCGATCTTCGGAAATCTTCGGAAATCTTCGGACGAAAATTATCTAGACGTCTTCAGATTTTCGTACTGTGGGGGTTGGCAGGTATGCAATGAATGAAGAATGTTAATCGTTCGTCGCTTTTAGAATTAAACAACGTTCTTTTTAGGCAAGAAACTTACGTCTTTCGCTTTTTAGTTTTGTTACAATATTTAAGTGAATATTTGTATTTCATCCGTCGGGTCGGGAAGCCTTCTTTGTCGGGTTATTGACCCGAGACCGGACTTTTATCTGGAATAATGTTGATCAATCCCTTCACTGAAGAACCATTTCTTTTACTAAGGAAGCAAAAAATGGACAACAAGCTTTCTTTCAAATAATTCTTGACTAACAAGAATTAGTCAAATTTCAAATTGTTTTTTACCTGAAGACTGTGCAGAGTTGAGTACAAATAAATAAAATTTTAAATTGTTAGAAGTTGTAAACACAGACTACTCAAGGTGTTCGATTCCGTCTCTGGTTTCCAACTCGAAAAAGTTACCAGAGAAGTTGCCGTTTTGTTTCAGTGTTGTACATAACAGTACAGTTAATAAAATATTAACGAGAACTCGACGAAGAGGTAAATCAACGACTACATTTTTTGTGCGAGTGCCGATGTTCATTTCAAGCTTCTTATGCAAATGTTTGACAGTAAATATTGAATTACAAAAAATATTCCAAGAAACACAACAGCAATTAAATAAATTTCAGTCTCACAGTTCAGGATACCCTTTTCGGAAGAACCTTGACCGTGAATAATGAAGCACAAAATAGACAACAAGCTTTCTTTCACTGTCACATTTCCTTTGTTTTAACCTAAAGATTGTGCAGAGTTGAGTGCAAAATAAATGTAAATTACCAGGCAACTGAGATGCGACTTCAGTAAACACTGTGATGCATTCAAGGCGTTCGATTCCTTTTAAACCAACACAGAATTTGCCATTTGGTTTCAGTGTTGTACAGAACACCACACGCTGGAATTTTAAGCTAGTGAGCATTGACGTCACTTTTCCCTGAATCCACCCTCTGAGGTCCAATCGGTCAGTTTTTAACGTGAGTAATGGCGGACCAAAATTTTGCCAGTGTGTTGTTAAGCAAACACACTTTTAGAATCTGAAGGAAAAAAGAAGTGACTTTTTTTATTACAGGGGCACTTTAACAGGCAGAAAATGAGCCAAAATCAAGCCATTTTCTTTTATCTTTGGCAAAACGCGAATTTCTGTCCGACGTTTGCCGTAAACACGATGCTAGAGAGATTAAGCATCGCGTTTACGTGAAACAGCAAACGCGAACCGGTGGGCTACTCCTTGTCATAAAAGCATGAAAATTACGTTATTCTAAGTCGTCTTTCTCTTTTGAAAAGTCACTTGATACCTGCTACTAACACGCAAAGAATTAGCTCATTTCAAACGAGTTTCTTCCAAATTTCAGTCCGACGTTTGCCGTTTGTCGTAAAAGTGGTGCTTAATCTCTCTGCTAACTCTCTCCAATTACTTCAGTAAAACGGCAAACGTCAAACTGGAGGCAGCTGCCTGTCATAAAAGCGTGAAAATTCTCTTCTTCCAACTTTTCTCTCTCTTCAGTTTTAGAAGTTGCACGATGTCTGTAGATCAGAAGCAAACAGTGCGCTATATAATCAAACCAGTTTCATTGATTTTTGGCAAAACGCAAATTTCTTTCTCGCGTTCGCCCTTTTGCTCTAAACGTGATCTCTCTTATACTAAATGAAAGGTAACTTCCCAAAAGATGGTTCTCAGGGATACAAAGGAATGCCGAGTTCGCTACTCAATTCAAAAGAAAAACAAGCAAATGGCTGCAGAGATGGACACCTAAAATGTGCAAAAAAAAATCCACAAATCTTACAGTTTTTGCACATGAATCTTTTTCTCTGGCGAAGTTTCCTTAGGAATAAAAGATGCCTCGTCAATAATCATTTCCACTTTTTGGATAGCATCCTCTAAGTTTTTATACTGTGTTCTGTACTTGGTAGAGCTAATGACAAGTTCACCTTCCTTGTTGATCCGGTTCTTTTCCTGTTGAAGTAACAAAAAAGACGACATTACTGTGCCTTTTTCCATTTTATCATAAAACATTAGGCTGCATGTGTAACCTGCTATCAGCCTCTCTTTCATTGGTTCGACCAGCCATTTTTAATTTCACCCGCCTCTATTTTTTTTTGCCGTCGCGCTGCGGCCTGAGAAAAGTGAGCTTACGCCACAAAACAATAGGTTTAATGAGCAAAAACAATGGCTCTGCACTTCTCATCCCGACAAAACGTGAAATTTGCAAATTCACGGCGAGCACCCCGACGATAAATGCTTGAACTTTTTTCTACAAACATCCACACCATTCATAACATTAGGGAGCTTAAGCACGCGCGTTGAGACGCGGACGGCAACCGGAAGAGAACATTTCGCGTGCCAGGACAGTGGTGTCTCCCAGATTTTTGTATTAATCATCTCTAACGGAGAAAAGATACTTACCATTGTAAATGTGGTCGTGTGAAAGCAAGTTAAAAGGGATAACATCTCACTTCCGGTTGCCGTCCGCGTCTCAAAAACGTGCGTGCTTAAGCTCCCTAATTTTAATCCTGGGAAGATATATACACACTCAACCCCGAAAGACTTGGAGTAATCGCGAAATTTTTACAATAACGGTAAATAATGTTTTGACAACAACATGGGAATAAATGAGTTTCATTCGTCTTTTGTTACCTCAACAGCGTCCACAACACTGTAGTTGTGGCGTACTTCGCCAACATTGTAAAACGAGGAAAAAAAAACGGTGAAAAGTAGTCACGATTGCGGAATGGTTCATTTCGAAAGGATCTTTTTGTTATCGTGGGGGTCCTGGTTGCTTTGAGCGTCTATTCTATCGAATCGACGAAATAAAGCGAAATAATGAATTAAATCACACTCTGACATGTCAGATATTTATGTACCATACCACATATTTCAGTAAAATAATAATTTATTGATTTATTGGGACTGTCTTTGCAATCACCAGGAAATGATGCAGTAACAAATTCATCTCAACAACATCTCCAACATTTCCTCTCCTGAATGCCGAGCTGGGAGTCTGTACCAGAATTTTCCAATGTTACATGGAAAGCTAAGAAAGGTGGAAGGTAGGAGTCAATCTTTATCAGACGCAAAACCTCTCATAGTTGTCGTGTACATCTACGTCTACACTCTACATCTACATATTTCAGCACTCGGAAAAGTCCCTCCTCGACTTATGGCTGTTTCTTTAGGTGGCCTTATACACCACAACCCTTTTTAGAGACATCAACGTTAAGCCGGCCACTTCTGCTGGAGAGGACAGCCACAACACCGGGGACTTTATCCTCTTCTCTTCTCGAATAGTGTGCGGGTTCTTTAACGTCCCACAGGGAACTTATGACCACAGAAGATATTTGTAAGACGGGGCCTACGGTTTATGGTCCTTATCCAAGAAGACTTGAAAGTCTAACCATCTGCAGATGAAATTTCAAAGGCAAAACTTTCTCCTCAGTTATTTTAAGATCCTGAGTGTTTTTAGACGGAAATGATTAATCTAGTGTTACCTCGGAGCTAAGAGAAACTGCGCGAAATGCCACTAACTGGTACGACTCCAATCTTCTAGTTGGGAATCTTAAAAAGTATCAGACTATGAACATTGGTGACAGTGAAGATAAAAACGATGTCACACACAAATTTATGTGAACAACGAGGAAATAAAAACAGAAGAAAGCTTGAACTCTTAGGTGTAATCTTAGGGTGCGTTCGATTTACCGTATTCCGGAATAGGAATGCATGGAATAGAAGTTAGAAATCCTTCGTTTTTACGGAGATTCAAATTAAAATTGTCAAAGACCCGCTAAAATTCTATTTTAAACATATTTTTATTATCTTTGTTGCTTCAAAACGCCAGACATGCATATCGTTTTAAATCATCATTCCACGTATTCTTATTCCGGAATAGGGTCAATCGAACACACCCTTGGACTCGAAACTTAACTTTACTGATCATATCAGCTCAATCTGTAAAAGGCCAGCCGAAGGATAGGAGTGCTTATGCGACTAAGAAATCTAATTCCTATATAAGTGCCAAACTAGTGTTGTTCAAAACAGCGATTCTACCCTACTTAACGTATTGTCAATTACTTTGGCACTTTTGTAAAGCCGGCGATTCGCGCAAGATAGAAAGACACCAAGAGAGAAGCTTAAGGGCTGTGAACAAAGATCATCACACAACCTACTCAGAACTACTCAAGACGGCTGTGCTACCAACACTAAAGAACAGACGCCTGCAAGATGTATGCACCCTTGTGTATAAAGTCAAACACACATTATGTCCAGCCTATATTAGCAACTTTTTTAATACTCATAGCACTTTTTATTCTTTAAGACAAAATGATTTTAGCGTTTCTAGAAATAATACAGTAACATATGGTCAATATTCTCTGCACTACCTTGGGCCAAATTATAGAGAAAACTGCCTAAAAATATCAGATCTGCAAAACCTTTAAACAACTTTAAAAGCACTATTCGAAAGTTTGACGTTAGCTCTCTGATGGACGACGGATGCATGCGTTGTTTTTGCTGTTATGGTAGCATCTATCAACAAATTAAGTCTTAGATTTCATTTTAACGTTATTTTCTTAACTTTACTAAATCTTAGTTGAAAAGTTTACCTTATATTTTAGTCTCCCCAATTAGTAGAGCAGTTGTGCTCAACTATTAAAGACTTGAGACTTAAATAAAGTTGTTATTCATTCATTCATTCATTCATTCATTCATTAGACCGTTAACCACTTAAAAGCAAGTGTACGTGATTTTCTGACTTACCCTTTGTAGTATCTTCTGTCTAACATGTTCAGAGAGCCACTCTGCACTCGCTATATGAAATCGCAAGTCCACCTTGGTATTCACTGTGGCAAAGGAAATTCGCAAATGTTAGGTTTTTAAATAATATTAATGTTTATTTTTTTCTCAATGCGAGAGCGGGCGGAATTCTGCAAATCCTGCAATCTGATTGGCTCTGGGAGCGGGCGGAATTTTTCTATCTTGCCCGCCGGGAGGAATCCTAGCCCTGGTTGCGTGAGCTTGTGTGTTGACCTTAAATTTCCATTTTTTTGACACCGGAGCCATGCAAGATTTGTGTTTGAGTATGGACAGCAGACAGTTAACTCTTTACCCTCAGGAGTTTGGGATTTTTCAATTATGCTATTAGGAATTCAAGATAAACACTCATTTCTTTGTGAAACTTTAATCAGGCTTCCATTGAGAGATTATAATAACAAAGTGGTTATGTTACAATAGGCCATTTTTTAAATACTTGTATCAATATTCAACTTGACAGCGAGGCAGAGAGGACAAAAAACAATAGAAACACCTTGGAATAAATTTGAAAAATATCGACATCATCCACTTTCCCTTGTCTTTGAACTCTAAACGTCTCTTTCAAGCTGATTTTTAATAAATCAAAAGATTAGAATCTTTTACCTTTGTTAACATTTTGTCCTCCTGGTCCTGAACTTTTTGCATATTTAACTGTAAAATGTTCTGAAATCAAGCGACAGGATGGAGTGTTGTATTTCTTGAACAACAAAATATATCATGATTGCCACTTTTACACGCTCGTTGCATTTTTAAGGGCCACTAAAGATGGTTGTAATAAATCCACAAGTAAATGAGAATTAATTTTTGCATCAGTAGCATCAACCAAATGAATAACATATTAAGGATAACGTAATCAAAGACAGATGATAGGATGATAAAGGGTTGAGTCTGGTTGATTGCAGTAGAGACTTTAGATCCACTATCCCTTCTTCACTCATACCTTTTTATGCAAAACATTAAAATTTTTGAAAGTTGTTCTTTGAATACATTCCCTTAGTGACTTTGCATTGTTTTTTGGTCATTAATTTTCCCAAATTTACATCTAAATTTTACCACGTCACGTCCAGTGTTTTGGTGCTGTACAGGGCACCAAACTTACTGTATTTCCTCGAATAATCGCAGGGAACGATTATTTCTTTTTTCGCACCAAAAGGGGGTGATTATTGTAGAGAAGGCGATTGTTCGAGGGAGGCGATTATTTCAAATATTTCTCACAGAAGGTTGTGCCTTAAAAATTTGTTTTATTATACCATTAAATCAAAAAAATAATCACATCAAATATAAACCAACATGAGCTTTTTAGTGTTTCAAATTTGTTTCGTTGATTACGGTAATCAATGTTCAATGTCAATATCTTCGGCGTCAGAGCCTGAATCGTCGCTGATGTCTTTAATTGGATCAGAGGGAGGGGGAGGGGAACGATTATTCGAGGGAGGCGATTATTTTAAATATTTCGGTCAAAGGGGGACGGTTATTCGAGCGAGGTGATTAATCGAGGGACGGCTATTATTCGAGGAAATACGGTATGTGGTGAGTTGTTGTACATATACCGGTATGTTGCATTCAAATATAAGATAGCATAATAATGTTGTTGTAATATTATTGTTTGTCCTCTTTTTACAAGTAAACATTAGGTTCCACAAAATATACCTTAATTATGAAAGCTTCCTTTGTGAGCCCAATGTTATCATCAGTACCATTCTCATAAAGCAAGTATGCTACTGCTAAAATTAGGAAACTATTTCTCTTTAGAGTTGATTTGATTTCTGTACAGTAACCCCAAGTACAGTAGTGCCGTGTTGCTAAATACAGTTGACACTTAAATGAAGTTCACCATTGTCATCATGATCCCTTTCAATACATTCCCTTTTCAATGTTTTACATTCCCTTTTCAAAACAACTAAATTGGGGTACATGTACTTTTATCTCAAAACTTTAAGCTTGTCAATATACTGTATTAATCAATCCTCACATAAACTTCATTTCCCGTAATTACTAAGCTCAGCTCAACAATGAAATATTTCATTTCTTAAAGGGGAAATACAAATAATCCTGAACAGCAAGGAAAATAAAGACTTATTATAAATAACAATACCAAACAAGGAATTGGAGAAAGGTAGAGGTTTTGGACCCAAAAGATATCTCACCAAGTGGAATCTTTCCCTTATAGATTAGATGTGGTGTATCATCATCCTATGAAGGCAATACATTTTGAATAATCGTTATTGAGAAAATGCTATCATTATTCTTCATAAAAATCATTTTACTTTGCCCTGTGGCTTCTTTATAAGCAGTTTCCTTTAAAAATAATTTATAGCTATGTTCAACAGAAATTTATCAGTGTTAAACCATTAAACCTAACTACTGCTTTACACCTACTGACAGTGGAACCCATCTTTAATTCAAAGAAAAAATTAAATCATAAATGAGGAATATACATGTATGGTATTTTTATGAACTGACTTTTAGCTACATTACTAAGGTGTTAACTAATTTGAACGAAAAAAGTGAACTAATTGCAAAGTATAATGTAAACAATGTAATATGGTCTGAATGATGTTATTTTTCTCTGGAATTGCTAAATCAATCACACAAAGAGATGTCCTGAAGGCCTATTTGGTACTTTGGGTTTCCTCCATGAAATTCTTTGTTCATTATTTTACTATTCAAATTTTCTCTGCACTCTTCATTTACTTGTAATTACCTTGTCTTAGGGGTGAAAAAGGTTTTCAAGTCAAATTTATTGCTTTACCTTGTGCCTCAAGGGTCAAATGAACCAAAAGATTGAGTGTTTGTTTGATTGTTTTTCTTTCTTTTTTTTTCACTCACTGAATAGTCATGCAAGATAGTTTGTTTTTCTATTTTCCAACTAAATTGAAAAAATGAATCTCTTATTGGAAGATTTAGTGTGTAGATTACTTGTCCCTTGTATTTTGACTCGCCCTACAGGCTCGTCAAAATACAGCGAGAATCGTAAAAATGCCCCACGATACTACACACTACATATAAATCGTCCAATAAGATATCTATATTAATCAATGAAAATAGATACTCACTCAACTATCAGTTATTGATTTTCATTGATTTTGAATATCAATCAATTAATTGCCATCGATTGATATTAATTATTATTGAATTATTGATTAATTGATTTCATTGATTGATATCATCAGGTCATTTAGATTGGAGTGTGTAAACTGCAGGTTGCAGCTTGAAGGTTAGGATTGCAGGTCATTGTTTCCCCATAGCTGAAACCACCCAAACCCTTACTAATGTTAACATCAGCCCTAAAAAATAATGTTTAAGCCCAAGGTTGGCATTTTTGTAAAGGTTTGGGTTGTTTCAGTCATGATACTATGAAAACCACTAATCTGTGGAATGGGCCCTAATTACTGAGTCACTGCCCTGCCCACTTTCGCTTGTAAATAGTTCAAATTATTGAGAGGTGTTGTGTTGGACGGTACTTTTTAGGCCAGGGAACAAAATTTACACTCTAAGTATCAGCGAGTCTATGGATGCAACATCTTTGCTGGACAAGAACAATTTTATCCATTTGCCTGGGCTGGGACTCATGATTTTGAAAACCTATCTTCCCATTGTTGCGGTTGTTCCGGTAAACCTTGACTCTGAAAGCACACGGTGGAAAAGGAATTTCATCAAAATGTTTAACTGAAGTGGGCGGGGCAGTCACTCAATAATTTGGGCCCATTCCAAAGATCAGTGGTTTTCATAGTAAAACCACGACCTGCAACCACAAGTGCCCTAAGCTAACAATGCAATTTGAGCATCACGATCGGTTAAAATTATAAGCGTTTGTATGGGAACTTGCAAACGTGTTTAGGAGTCGAAATAAAGAACATGAATCGAACAAAAATGCCTTACCTTGTCTTCTCTTTACCTTATCAGTGTTTTTGTGGCGTACTTTGCCCATTTCAGCGCGATTTCAATGAGATGTAGTTTCGCTGTTTTATCTCTCTATATTTATCTTTAAGGTTGGAAAATCGGATGAAGCAGTCAGAAACACAAGCTGCTGTAAATTCTTCAAAACAGCTAAAATCAACCCGAAATTCCACTGAGACCAAGGATGATAGTGCTGAGTATATTTCAATCCTTATATCAGAAAAACGTTCACGGAAAGGAATTGAAAATCGCGAAAGTGGGCTGATTTTTCCCTTAGCAACATGCTTGGTTCAGAAGTTACATGCACGAAATCATTGAAAAACACCTTATGGAACCAGGCCCAAGGTTCAAATTTGTTACACACAGGGTGGGCGACAAGGCTTTAGTCTCAGTGACGGGTACAACGTGAGGCCCTTCTCAGGAAAGTAATGAACTGTCACACAGATACAGACGAAGCTCAGGGAAATGCTGATGCTTTATAAAGATGTTTCACAGACAAAACATAAACATTCAGTTTGTTTTACAGTGTACCTGTCACTGACATCATTGCCCCACCCCTTGTGTAACCAATTTGAACCTTGGGCCCGGTCGATAAGGTGTTTTCCAACGACCGTGCACAGAAATTCGTGGCAAAGCATCGCCGACTCTCCTCAATGGAAGGGAGCTGTTAGATTAGCGAGCCGAAATTCCCACACCGAGGATGTTTTTGTCCGGTAGAGAAAGGCATGAATGAGGAGGATTTAAACGTGTACTGGGCTAAATCTGGAGGCGACCTGAGCATTCG
>NC_090890.1:16008341-16018341 GCF_036669925.1 Montipora capricornis
AAACACTTGGAGAAGGAGCCTACGCTAAGGTCAAGCTTGCAGATTCCAGAAAGCATAATTGTTGTGTTGCCGTAAAAATCATAAACAAAAGGAGAGCACCGAAGGATTTTCTACAAAAGTTTCTGCCTCGAGAAGTTCATCTCATGCATCGGTTGAATCATCCCAATGTGGTGAGTTACTAATTCCAGGTACTAAAGTTTACGTTGCAGTTACACACTTGGGATGCCGTGAGGTATTGATCATTTATTAATGGTTCAAAGGCTGATAGTAACTAGGCCAAGGTATGTTCCAACTGCGATGTCAATAGCCTTTTTGTCTATATGTTTGAGAACAGCGGTCTAGGCCCTGTACCCGAGTAGCGCCATAAACTGTATGCTACCAAGAGTTGGTAATGGACTGCTCACGCTACGCACTTTTTAAGTGATAATCCAGTTTATTAAAAACTGAACTACGGTTTATCAGATTTCCAGCATTTTCATTGGCTCGCCGGACAAAGGTTATCAGTTCATATACCTGCTCTACCTTATATGGTCAAGGAACGCGTCAGCATTAAAGCGAGCTGAAAATATTTTTGTAGCTCTGAGACGAAAGCCGTTTTGGACCGGAATTGACCAAGGCAGAAATCGATGCTTTAGTCGAAAATACTGCCCCTGGTAACATCAAAGAAGAGTTGTTGATCCTGGAGTTTTTAATAAAACAATTATTCTTCTCGAGTTTGCTGGATATAAAATCATTATTACCAACTCGGCGCTACGCGCTTCGTTGGTTATAAATCACTTCATATCCAGTGCGCCTTCGTAGAATAATTGTTAAATAGCCCCAGCATGCGCCGTTTGGAAAAACATATCAGTCAATGAATGCAATTCATTTCCTGGGGTCGTTACAACAGGAGTACAAATCATATTCAGCTGTTTAGTAGTCTTTGGGCTCTTCTGAGCCTCAGGTGGTTAGACCAAAGAAAACAAGCACTTTGATTCTGCATTGCTATGCTGGATGAATAGGTTCATTTACTTGTGTGTACTGTCTTGATAAGCCATAGTACTAGTTATTATCATTGCGGTTAAATGCTGAGCTACTTTAACTAGTAATCACGCTGATTTTAATTTTCTTGTAGATCAGACTTCATGAAGTGGTAGAGACATCTACCAAGGTGTACATTGTTCTGCAGTTAGCTTCCCAAGGCGATTTACTTGAATTCATTAACAATAACCCCGTACTGAGCGAGGACCAAGTGCGTATAATGTTCTGTCAGTTAGCGGCCGCCATGGCATATTGTCATAAGGAACACATCGTTCACTGGGACCTCAAATGTGAAAATATCTTGCTGGTTGGGGAAGGAAAGTTGAAAGTAACAGGTGAAGCTTTAACTTCCATACATGCATATGAAAATGACTCTTTACAACTACATTCATATCGAGCAATTGCCTGGGCACGAACAGCGATCCCGAAAATCGATTGGGTGCTACAAGACTGATAACTGAAGCCTCTTTTAGCATTTTAATTTCATTTTCCAAAAAAACTAAAAAACAAATCAGGTACAATAAAAAAAGTACGGAAACTCGTTTCGAGTAAGAAGTAAGTCTGACTGGCATGTTTTCAAAAATCGCTTGGCAAGGTAGCTTGTTACATAGAAACCACCGTCGTACGAGCCTCTATCCACCCAAATGTGTCTTGACCCACGAAGAGATTTCGAAGTGTACTTTATTTGTGTTTGTCAGAGCGATAACATTCAAATTTCAGCAAACAAACTGTGATTGGATGCGCTTCCCGGTGACATTTGCGCTACTATTTAGACATTATGAAAGAGTCAGAGTTACCGTTCAGAAAATCGGGACAAGGAAGAAAGGCATAAGAGAAATGCAAAGCGTGTTGACAATTGAGCCCGTCCTCCTTCTTCAATCTCAAAATCACTGATATAGTATTCAATACTGCTGTGAACTCCATGTTCTTTTTTCAACATTTCTAGATTTTGGCTTCGCAATCAGCACTGTTAAAAATAGACTCTTGGAAACCTACTGTGGTTCGTTTGCCTACTGTTGTCCTCAAATCATCCGCGGGGAACCATACGACGGCAAGAAAGCGGACGTGTGGAGCATGGGGGTGGTGTTGTATGCGATGGCTTGCGCGAGACTACCTTTCAGTGATGAAGACATGAAAGCTTTGTCTAGGAATGAGTATCACGGCAAGATCAAATTTTCTAAAAGAGTTAGTAAAGGTATGGGGATAGGACTTGAAAAGCAATTGTTTGTTTGTTACCTATTTGTTTGAGCAGGTTGAAGTTTTGGCAGCTATTCAGCTGATGTGGACCTGGTATACCCACCCACTCATACACTCACAAAGGACAGCCACAACACCGGAAATTTCATCCCCTACTCTTCCCAATTAGTGTGTGGGTTCTTTAAATTTATGTCCCACAGGGAACAAATGAACATGTAAGGTATTTGTGAGAAGGGACCTACTGTTGATAGTCCTTATCCGAGGAGATTTGAAAGTCTAACCATTTGCGGATAAAATCACACAGGCAGCACTTTCTCCTCAGTTGTTTTAAGATCCTGAGTGTTGGTCCGGTCCGGTGCTCAACCAACTGAGCCACCGGTGCGCGGTGATCCCTACGTTCCATCCTGTTACTGACAGGAGATACTAACGTAATGAGGCTTTTATAGTTTAACTATACTCGGAAGATTAGACAGTAGAAAGGCACTTGTATGCAAAACTGTTATTTAAAAAAAACCCTGCGGTTTAATGATACGCCTATGAGGAAAAAGCGTACTGCCTCCGATGTCGCCCATACAACGTCAAATATTACGGGTAGACAAACAAGAATCGAAAAGAGACCTGGACTCAACGTGACAATGCATCATCATGAATGATTCAGTTATAATTCCAGGGGAAGAAAATGCTTTTTTATAAGGTTTTAGGCGCTCTAGTACACATAATCATGTCCAGTGCGTTATTGGATACTACTACAGTTGACCAAATTTTAATCGAGCGAAACGGGATGTATTTGAATACATTTTGAAGTTGTAGTGAGTCACATCTCGGTACGTTTGATGCACCAAATAACACAGACAAAAGCGCTGGTATGGCATTCAAGGTGTCTTTTAAAAGCTCTCTTCTTATAGACATGACATAGCGTGTAAAAGAAAACATTCATTTGGATAATGACAAACAACCCAGTTTTGAAAAAAAGGTTGAAGGATTCATCGAGTGTTTTTAACACGGCGTTTTTAGGTGTCTCAAATACGAAGATCTAAGAGTTCAGACCCCACCCCAAATCTCAAAAAGTAAGATATATATATCTTATTCGATGGTTTAACTTATAATACGCGCGGACATTTTGTGAGTTGCATAGTACTTTTCCGAGCCAAGCAGGGGCGAGGAAAAATACGAGCAATGAGCAAAATGTCCGCGAATATTATATGTCAAACCATTTAACAAGAAATTTATTCCACTACAAAAAGGTGTTATATTGCTTCAATTTATTTGGTAAGAGTGTTTCTAAAAAAAATGTATCATCTGACAGTGTCCTTCAGGGCGCTTGTGAAAGATAGTAAGCAGCACAGAAAGGCAGCCAAATGTTTTTTAGTCTATAGTATAATGAACGAAATACCAGGGGACAAGCGATGACAAGATAAATGCTAGGGCTGGGGATCGGGTTGAAGACAACTTCTTTGATTGAAAAACTGCCGTTCCGTCCGTATTTGCTCTGTTCTAAACCGGTCAAACCGGGTCACTACAGTGTACTACCGTCTCATATTTTGCGCCTTCTCTTGACCAAATATGGTAAAATGGCGTAATAGAGGGATAATAATGAAATTTAAAACCTTTCTGCTAGAGGAATGAAAAAAAAAACAGTCAATTTTATGATCGGTCCATTTCGATCCGAACTCTCGCATGAGTTGCCTTCGATATGAATACATTTCAAACAGATGAGTTAGACAAATGTTCCTCTCTGTTTTTATTTATTATTTTCGTTTTATTCGAAAATGGTCAAAACAAAACGTGGTCGTTAACCTACAAATAATATCATATCCTTTATTCATTTAAAGTAGCACCCCAAACCCAAAACTGACGGTTCCTATTTTTGGCCTTAAACTGTAGAATGCATCGTTTGTTCCTCGTTACGTGGCATTTCAAAAGAGCCGTTCGTTGAACCATTGTCTTTTCAGTTGAGACTACATACTACATGTAGTTTTTGAGATTTAGGTGGAGTCTTATATCTTAGTTTTCGAGACACCCCAATGTTTTCCTGTGTCCTTTATAAACCTCTGCTTTCTTTTTCTCCTACAGAGTGTCGTGATCTAGTTCGCAGTTTGCTGAATCCGGATCAAAATGAACGTTTGACGGCTGAGGAAGCATTTCGGAGTCCCTGGTGCTTGAAGGCTTTGTATGATAATCCTAGTCTGAGCTATCTGGAGGATAATTTGAGACCGGTATCCATGCGAAAACCATCAGAATGTGCCCCTCCCGAAACAGATAAATTCGGTAAGTTCAGGGGCTCTTTTCTTTATTCAGTTTCATCCATAATCCGTGAAAAAAAAAACCAGTGTACTGAGAAAAGCACCAAAGCACCCCAAAAAAAAAAGAACATAGTTCGCGTGAGGTTGAATAACTAAATTTAGCGCCCTGGATTTGGGAACCTGGCCTCCGTTGTTTAAAGGGGCTAGGTCACGCTATTTTAGGTAATTTTGTTTAATTTTGTTAATTATGAGCTCTAAACGTCAAATCGGCAGAGCGAGAGTCTTTCATTTGCAAAATCACGGCCACATAACAACTGAGAATGATTTTCCAGCTGTGTAAATGACATTTTGATATAGACTGATATAAACTTGAAAAAAGGTGGGCCGACGTTTTTCAAATTTACCCAAATTCAATCCATTTCAATCCTCTCCAGTTTTGTCCATCCATGTCCCTTCTTGGCTTCCCTGTGTTTTGTTACAATTCTTCTATAGTTTTGAACAGTTATTTTGATATTTTAGTTAATTCTATGACCATTCGATCAGTGCTTAAATTGCCTAAAATTGCTTTAAATGGTGGACTTCTATACAGCCGATAGGGCTCTGTCAAAATCAATTGATTTATCTCCTGTGTAAAGCTAGCCTGCGAACGCAGACGTGTTTTCGGCGGTCATTTCTCTCCCCCGAAAAATAGCTTCTGCGGACACGAACTGCTTAACTATATCTGTGACGCAAAATCTTAGCCAATCAGAGTTAGGTTCATTAATTTCCAAAACCAACACACAGGGAACACGCAAAGTATTTGCGCGTCGTCCACGTAAACATACTTCGTCAAAATGGGGGATGCGATTCGAAAAGTTTGCCAAATTTTCGGTATCAATAATTAAGCCGTAGCCACCAGGAATATGAGGTCAAGTGTGTTGTAGAGAAGAAACGCAATGTTTTTGTCATTCTATCCAAACGATTAAGCCTTGCTGGACTCGTGTTGTTTTCGTTTGTGAGGTGTTCTTCTGAGAAAAATATTCCTTTCGGATTGTTTTACTAGAGATGTCCTTTGGACTCTTTTTGTTCCGATTCTGGAAGAGACAATGCCTTCAATTTAGAGCTTTGAAAGAAAGGAAAGGAAAGGAAAGAAACTTATCTAGTCGTTCTAGCGCTGGAGCACTAATTGGGGACAATGTAAACTGAAATTAACAATTAACGCAAATCATGCAAGTCAATTGTTGGTTTTAGAGGAGAGGGGAAACCGGAGTACCCGGAGAAACCGTCCCGGTGCAGAGTAGAGAACCAACAATCTCAACCCACATATGACGCCGAGTCTGGGAATCGAACCCGGGCAACATTGGAGGGAGGCGAGTGCTTTCACCTCTGCAACATCCCCGAGTTTCCTCTTAACGAAGCAGCGTTAACGTTGATGCATTTGGCTCCCAATGAAACTTCCGAATACCTTTTTACCGAAAATTTGGGGTCTTGCGTGGGGGTGCAAAAACAAGCGCTGGAACAGGTGAAGGGCTAACAACGCCCAACGCAATCGGGCTTTTGCATACTCCAGGGCTTACAACGGCGCTCTGGGCGATTCTACTGGGTCTTTTTACTTAATGAGTAGACGGCGCAACGTTCGAGCAAGCGTCACCAAAGCTCAGACACTTCTTCGCCTCCGGTGCGCTGCTTTACTCTTTAGCCAATCTCTTAAGGCAAAGTGAAATGTCACCGTCATATTGTCTTTTAACTTCTTCCTCAATCTCGTTCACTTTACGTACGACATTCTTGTATGGTATCAGTCGTGAAATATTTTGCAACACTCGAAGAGAAATTTCGTATCTCCGTGCGGCCATGTAATATCTCCTATGTTTGTTTATTCCGTTCATTCTTTGTTAGAACTTAAATCGATTGCTATCGATTGCATATGCACTCAAATGACCATATATTCCTCGTCACATTTTTGTTTATTGCTCATTTTTCAGAGGAGGAATCGTATCCGGTAGAAATCAAACAGCTTCATCCTAAACTTGGTCAAAGTCCCAGACTTATCAATTGTTTCACATTTCCGGCCAAAGAGCAACAACCAAAGCAGTCCAGGTGGGATACGAGCCGACGTCACACTATTTCAGGTCTCCCCGTTCTGGATAGCAGCTACCGAATGAATCTACGCGATGACCTATTGCGATCATTGGCTGACAAGGCGGTAAAATCATTGCATGCGATTGAGGAAGAGAAAAAAGAGCTACCAATTGAATCATATGGAAGACGACATTCGAGGCGAAGTAGTACTATTGTAACTGACGTTCTAGGCTCCTTGACACCGACCGATAACATAGCAAAGGACCTCTCAGATAAGAAGACATCTTTAGTAGCTGACGTTATAATGAAATTTGATCCAAAAAAGCGCGGTTCCACAGCTTCAAGGGAAATGACCCGTTTGCCGAAACATCTTAAAACAGGAATAGTGACTCGATCTCTCCCACAGATTCAACCTGGATACGTAAATGCACAAAGGCTGAAAGTGGAGAATCGCAGCGTACCAGAAAAGTACCTACCATTAGCATGCCTAAGTAGGCGCATTCCTGGCGGACGAGATTCGCGATTCAAGGAAATCCAAAAGCTTAAGTTCACTTCTGCGGCAAGAGCTGCTAAGATGGCTTTCAAAGAGGCTCAAATATCCATGCAAGCCAATCGAAGGATGTCCAGTGTTGCCACCGACTATTATGTGACTGTACAGTTTCATACAATAAATAACACATCAAGAATGCAAGGTTCGATTGAAAAGGATGCAAGCGCTAATACCAAGTTCTTTCTCTGGCGGAAGAAATTCCAAGAAGCCGGCTTGAATCAAGATACCTTGGCCACTATCGTTGCTTCAGAAAAAGAGGAACAGCAGAAATCGTGAAAAATTTAAAACTGCTCCTTTTGATTGGTTCATGTTCAACTCCCCTGACTTACAGTCAAACAGGCATGCGAAGTAATAGTAAAATAAAGCGCTTGCCCGCTTTGCTCGGATAACTGAAATTAGGCAGTCATATCATTGATGATATGTTGCAATTTTGCATTCAGGCCTTCGTTTGTTGTAAGTGATCAGTACAATGATAAATAAAATCAAACGTTTTAGTCAAACATCGTGTTGTTAAATCAAGGTCTTTGATGATTAGACGAGACTGGATATTAAAAATTCCAGTTGGGCACCTTTTGCAATTTTCAAAGGCTCGCACACATTACCAAGGGAAGTTAAGGTAGTCCACACAGGCTACTGAACGGTAGGTAAGGTAAAGTCTGCATACGAGCCAAGTGGCCCATCAGGCCGGAACTTATCCCGGTTTCCATGGAATGAAGCGACTAGGAGTATTTCTACTCCCCCCTGGATGGGATGCAGGGTTACCCCCAGAATTTCGCCGGTACCCATTTATTCACCTGGGTGGAGAGAGGCACCGTGGGAGTAAAGTGTCTTGCTCAAGAACACAACACAATGTCCCCGGCCAGGATTCGAACCCGGACCATTCGCTCCGGAGTCGAGCACACTAACCATTAATTAAAGGGAAGAGTTATTAGTTTTTAGGCGGTGAGAAATCTCCCGGCAATATGTCAGCCACGCACTTATTTTTTCCGTCCCCAGCGCTGGTAGCGCAGTCGCATCATAGTTGTCATATATCATGGGTGCTATGATTGGGCGAATGAATGCACCCTATTCTACAGTAGAGGCCTCTTTTTTTTTCTTTTATACTTTGTTGCTTGACTCAAAGCTCTAGAGATATAACTTACTTTCCTGGAATTCTTAGCCACTTGAAGTACATCGTGCTTTACAGTATTCTGAGGACTGAACCGAGAAAAACGCGGGTTATGAAATACAGTAAGATCCTCAAGTGAGATCGGGCATTTAGACCAAAGGTCTGCAGCTTGGTTTATTGAATTGCTTGTATCCGTAGTGATCACACTGCGTATAACAATTATTGTCGTCTGACCGACTCAATCAATGAAGACCACCTCTCGTCACAAAAATAACCATGAAAAAAAGCTGTCCCTATCATCAAACAAGCAAACAACTTTCCCCTTAAGTATGGATTCAATTGTTACGCGGGGAATTGGCCAAGTTGATTTCGTGATGATCAGTGCAATTGCAAGCTCACTGTCACTAGTCTGATTCTTTCTCAAAATGAAGATGGCGGGCAATCTTGCCTAACTTGGCTCTTAATAAATAGCAAATATATGCATTTATTAAAAGCTGAACTACGGATATTAGCATTTTCCTTGGCTCGTCGGACACAGGCTATCACTTCATATACCTGCTGCACCTAGTATGGTCAAGCAACGCGTCAGCAATAAAGCGAGCTGAAAACATTCTTGCAGCTCTGACAAAAAATGGCCGACAAAAGCCACTTTGGATCGGAATTGACCGAGACGGAAATCGATGCTCAAGTCGACAATACTACCCCGGGAACACCAAAGATGAGTTGTTGATCCTGGAGTTTTTAATAAAACAATTATTCTTCTCGGGAAGGCTGGATATAAAATGACTATAACCAACTCGGTGCGTTAGCTATCACTTCATATCCAGCACGCCCTCGTAGAATAATTGTTAATTATTATATGACTAGCTCCGTGAGCGGGCAAGATGAACCAAATCGCGCGCTCTGATTGGCTACCCGAGCGGGCAAGATGGAGCGATACTGCCCGCTCGGGATTTCTCGCTTGGTCCCGCAAGATCAAAGATCATTTTTTGGTGTTTTAAGTCATATAATAAATCCTTTATTGACCAAGATTGTTCGGTCAAGATGACTGGATATTGGCCTCGTTCTTTTTTTGCGTGTTTATGGACCTCGACTTCGTCTCGGTCCATAAACACGCAAAAAAAGAACTTGGCCAATATCCAGTCATCTTGACCTCACGCTTGGTCGATAACCCATACTTATTATTATATACTCGACACAATATCACGTTTCTGATCGGTCAATGACGAAGTCATAAATAGGTTATAGAGTGCAATACGGAAGTCGCTTTGGAAACAGTGATGAAGCATTCTTGTGGAGTATAGACCTCTTTAGCTTGGTAAAGGTTAGTACGGTCGTAGGATGACCAAAACGAAATTTTCTCGCACAGATGGATTACCTTATTTTCTTACCAGTGCTTCCCCGCGCGCTTTCGGTGCGCGAAGTTCGCTATAATAAATAAAAAAAGTTTTCAGGTGCATATAAACAGACAGGGAAGAACTCTGGGGAACCCTGAAACAAAGTGTTTTCTCATTGCTTTTCCTGAAGAGCAATCAAAAGCGTCTCTAATTGGTGCATTCATGTTAGCACGAGGAGTGAGCAGGCGCGGTAAGGTTCAAATACCCAATTTTTGACTAGAAGAACCCTACGAAGCATGTTCTCCTACGTAGAGTTTCCCAGAGCCTTGGGTCGATCCGAGGCTCTGGTGACGAGAATGCTTGACACAGGGCTTCATTCAATAACTGTCAACTGAGCTGCGTTTTGTTTTCCAGGACGTAATATGTAGCTCTCATAGTACACGATATTGTTTTGATATCGCAAATCATTATAGTGCCATGGTAGATG
>NC_090890.1:16023341-16065841 GCF_036669925.1 Montipora capricornis
CTCCGAGGCTTTCAGGTCAATCTTCTATATTTGGTGTTATTTTCTTTGTATCTAAGTCTCCTTGGGAATTGAGAGACAGAAGATACTTGAAAATTTTGCAATTTTGACCTGAAAGCCTCGGACCCATGCTTGAATATATATCGAACGTGGCCTTTCATGTGAGCTGTGAGTAGCGTTTTTTTTTTTAAGATTTAAGGTTACAAAGTTGCACTTGTTTGATGAAACTGTTGTAGCAAAAATAGAACAAAGTCTTTGAGACGAATTCCCTAACAACGCCGAATTTGCACGAGACTTAAGGAAACTGACTCCTTAACGTATGTCTTTGAGTGAGCAATTCCAGAATAGGGATTCGTTTATCTATGTAAATGGAATAATCTTTTTCCAACAGCTAATGCGTTGGAAGATGAAGAACAGACACTCCGATGCTAAGCAAATCCAAAGCTCGCAACAAGCAGTGAGCCATTGCAATGAAGAATTCTATCCAAACATTTCGAACATTTTGCAGCTTCTGTTGACCCTTCTAGTTGGCTCCTGTTCATGCGAGAGCGTTCCTTCAGCTAACTGGGAAGGCTTTTAAATCCTGATCCCAAACAAGCATGGCTAAAGCGAGGCTGAACGGGCTTGTTTTAGCGCACATTCACAAACCAACGGAAATTAACAGAAGTTCTGTTTTAAAGAGATGGTATGCCTTAGCTTTCAGTAAAGATTAAACGACGGCAAAAAGGTTTCACCCTCCTAACTATTAAAGGAGAAGTTTACTACTCTTAATCGTGAAAGTTAGTGACTTCTTTGTCTTTCAAGAATAAAAGATGACACTGTTTAAGTATTAGAGATGGCAATATTATGACATGGCTGTCTCAGAGTTGAAGAACATAAGCAAGAGTGTATCGAAACAGATTATCGATAAGTGAACGTGTATATCATCTAAGGACTAACTTCTCCTAATTATCTACAGTATAAAATCCAGACTCGCCCAAGACTGACTTTTCTGAAGAAATAATGCCACGGAAAATGCTTAAAAGAGCATTACTGAGCCACTAGATTTCAAAATTATCTGGAGGGTATGCCCCAAGACCCCTCTAGCAGCTCGCACCTTCGGCGCTCGAAACTTGCCTCCTCTTGTTCTGAAGTCTGGCTACGGCCCTGCACGTGCGCGTAAGTCAAGTAACTTATCTAAGACGTCGGCTCATTTGGGCTTTTGCTTTCACAACAAATTTTCAGCACAACAAATCTCATCGCAACCATTTCACAGCTACAAGACTTCGCTATCAAAGTTTTAATTAAACCTTCAAACGACCTTTGACCTCTTCTGTTCTCCCCTGCTGTTTTTTCGTTACTTCAATTAAAGTTTATATCGTTTCGTTACCGCTTTGCGTTGGAAATGTCTGGTTTATCTGCAACCTTTTCTCCCGCTCCACATGTAACCACTACGGGTTACACATGGTTCAGCTGCTAGATTTGCCCTGGCAGAAAGCTACAGAAATAAAGCCTAAATTGAATGCGGACGTGTCAGGATTCCAAAAATGTCCTCTTTAGGTACTTAAAAGCCAGTGAGTCTCAACCATTTCAATAGACCAAAATAGCCAACTCAATGTTCTATTCAATTCAGACCCTTTGGGAATCAAAACGTTTTGTTCCAATATTTTCATATCATTTAAATGTGAAAGCTACATTATAATGCAAATATAAGATCTAAATTGAGCACAACAATGGTTAGACGATTTTGTCTGTTACACTACTGAATAAATATATCCGGAGTCAGAAACGCAACTCCAGACTGAAGCCAGCAATTTTGCCAATCACAGTTCGAGCTTGTCGTGAAAAGTACCAAGCAATAAACGGGAAAATGCATACGTTACTAATTTTATTGACAAAGTGCAGCGCGATGCTTTAAATTGGTCTCTAAAACAAATGCAATTCGTTTGATAAAAGCCACTTCTCAACGCAGAACGTTGCAAGATAGCAACTGAATCCAGGCAGTTATGATCGACCTTACTGTGTTTCAACAGTGGACGATTTCCAATTGGCCATTTGTATAGGAGAAATATTTTTTCCATTCAGATTTTTCGGCTCTCCAAGGAACAAAAACAAAATTTCGCGGACAAGTAAAACCCCTCATTAGCTCAAAGCAATTTAAAATTAATAGTAAACTACAATACCATGCAGTTGGTATAATTGAGTCCGCATTAAAAACAAAACAGAAAGTTATAACTTTGGGTAATGACAACAGAGACAGAAAACAAAATAAAAAATGCAAACCAGAATCATACCAACACATGCACGTAACAACAACAAACAACAACAAAACGTTTATTTGTACCACACGTAAATAGGGGTACACGAAATAAGTAAGAGACTAACGAAAGGTACAATGCCCCCTAGAAAATAACTAAGAAGCTAATCTAGCTAGGAGGCAGGATAAATAATTTTACGTCTAAAGGAAAAAAGTCGATTCAAGGAGACACAAATAAAATGATAAAAGAAAGGCAAGAAGCACACTAGGAGACGAAAGAACACGGAGCTCACTCCGACACGTCCGACCTCCATGACCGACGGTCCTGGAATCACAAAATAAATAAACGTAATAAATAATAATAATAAGTAGTAAACGTACGTTTAATATGAAGTATCAGGAGCTCCTTGTAGTACTTAAGACACTCAATTGAACCGCACTATCCCCTCCCCCACCCTACTTTAGGGACCTTAAGATTTACGACAGCAACTTCAACAAGAACACCTGACTTAAACAATAGTATTTGATTAATGAACAGAACAATGGATCTGCATGTGTGAGTTTGCCACTTTATAATTTTGTACATTTTTCCCGTCCTCTGCTGAGTCTGTGCTGTGTAAAATGACCAAATTTCATGGTCTAGATCTAGTGTGAACACAATTCCAAATTGATACCATCTCTGCGAATGCAGAGAGTTCGGCTAATTTGAAGAAGTTGAATCTCTATAGAGATCATGCATGAAAAAGTTTGAAAAATGAAAACTTTCAATTTATCTTGACTTGTCCCCATTTATACCGGGGAAGATTAATTCGAGATTAAAGGCTTGGTTCTAATGAGATGCTTGCTATAACTTCAATCAATTTTTCGCACGAAGCCGAGCGCAGTTTTAATATACTCACGCATGGTATTTTTTTTTTCAGTTAATA
Source organism: Montipora capricornis (assembly GCF_036669925.1). Lineage (NCBI taxonomy): Eukaryota > Metazoa > Cnidaria > Anthozoa > Scleractinia > Acroporidae > Montipora > Montipora capricornis. The sequence continues at coordinate 16,026,501 of NC_090890.1, forward strand.
TGTTATATTTATATAATATGTTATAATATTATATTTTAATACCATTTTTTATAGCATTCCTATGAGATATTTGTTTCCCATTTTTAAGTTTTGTGCAACCGAAAATTAAATCCTTTAAACACTTTTAGACAATTTAGTGTTCATTTGGACCCTCTAACAAAGAGAATAAGAAAAAAGTAAGTTACGTAAAAGCTCCAACTACAGACATCGTTATTTCCGAGAATAACATGTTCTACACATTCGTGAGAAGCGGTCATATGCCGAGCCAAAATCACTATATAGTTAGATAATATATGACCACTATCTGCTCGAGCGGAACGTACAGTTAATCTATGCCAATATAATTTAAAGGCTTGCAATTTGAGGAAAGTATCTCAATTTAACATCAAATCAAGTACTTGAAGTCTGCAATTCAGTTTATCGGTAACTGCAATCTTTCCTTCTGTACTGCATACAGTCACTGCTTCCGGTCCATTAAATTGTCCCCATCCTTGTCCACAAGTGCCAATCTTACTCAATAGCCGTCCATCAAGAGAAAATATCTTCAAACAATCATTGCTGTAGTCGCAAACAAGCACGTACTTGTCCTTGTAAACAGCAATTCCCGAAGGTGCATTTAAGCCCTCTCCAAACTTTCTCAAAAACGTACCCCGTGTATCGAAAACCTTCACGCAATCGTTATCCGTGTCAGCGACGTAAAAGCGTCCAGTGTGGAAGACAGCATAACACGGGTAGTTCAGCTTTTCTGGACCTTTGTTTCCAAAGAGAAATAGAAAATTTCCTTCTTGGTCGAAAACCTGTATGCGCGAGTTCACGGTGTCCGCTATGATAATCCGGTTTCGCGCATCAATCGAAACGCCGTGAGGACCTCTGAACTGAGCAGGGTCCTTGCCATGCCGACCGAATGCTCGAAGAATTGTACCTGCAGGAGAGAGAACAACTATGCGGTTTCTTGCCTTTTCAACTACTGCCATGTTCCCCAAGGAGTCACACGCGACTCCAGTAGGGGAGAAAAATGTAAACCGCTTCCCACTCTCTCTCGAGTAACTGTCGTGAACTTGAATTATTTCACCTTCTTTTGATACAACTTGTAATCTGTCATTGTTGTAGTCGGCGATAACAATCTCTCCTTGTGGGTTGTAAGTTACTCCAACTGGCTCTTCAAACTCGCCAAAACCCTCTCCTTTCCGTCCAAAATGAAATAACAGATTGAAATGAGGCAGTGGAGAAGTTGTTTTGGCTTGTTTCCTTTCTGTCTGGATAACAGCTGAATTCCTTTTGTTATTGCCAATAACTATATTTTGCTTCTGAAAAATCTCATGTTGCCTGTTGATGTTGTTATGCAAGACCACTTGTGGAGTTGTTTGAGGTAAACTCGACTGGATTGACGAAGATGGAATTTCCTTTAACTTGTCGTTGTGATTTCTTCCTGTCTCAAGCTGAGTTTCAGAAACATCAGTTTTAGGTTGATGATTCAAATAAAACTGCTTCTCCGTCGGCGGCCTGTTGTTGTTAGTATTTCTGACAATCTCATCGGACAGTGAAGTGTATAAATTTGTCTTGAAATCTGCCACGTTTCTTCGGTTGACCAAATTCATGGCCATTTTTTCCGACCATTTGGAGCATGAAGCGTGAAATCCACCAACCGCCGCAAAAAACCCTGGGTTTGTCGAGGCAAACTGCAGTGTTCCCAGTGGAATTTTCTCTTGGGTCATTGTTCCGTGAACGGACAACGCTTTCAGATTATTTGGCATGAATTCGCTGTTTTTTGTACTGTCTTCAAATGACTTCGTGAGCTTCTCAACTCGAGCTAGTTTAAGCGTATATCTGACAAAGAAAGGCCGCAGCACATTTACGTCACCTTGAAGTTATCACATTTAGAGCTTAGCCAGCAAAAATGCTCCTAGACGCACGAGAAGTGTCGTTGGAGTAGTTTCCTTTTAATGTATAAAATCCAAATTAGCAATAGTTGATTCCCAACCTTTGACCCAGATCATTATCAAAGATTATTTCTTTGTGCGATTACCTTAGTCTGATTGGCCAATACAATATCAAAAGCAGAAAAGATCTGTTCATCATTTCCCTTGACAGACTTAACCACGTACAATGTTTTACCCTTTATACAAATCTTCTTCCTTTTTGGCAAAACGTGCGTTTAATTTCAATTTTTAATTTTTCAGCGACAGTTTAAAAAGCTGCCCTTAATGTGTGACAAATTGCAAAGTAATCGACTAGATTTCTATATTTACTCAAAACGACAAAGGTGGAAAATAACATGCAATGCGAGCAAAGTTTGCAATGTGACGAGTGTGGCAGTGAAACTGCTTCCGAATGAAATCAAATTCAACGAAAACACTAAGTCCCCCATGAGGGAAACCAAAACTCAAATGATTGAAAGTGTTTGTCCGTTAATTGCTTCATTGATTTCATAAGTACATAGTCATTTTTTCGTAAACATCATGATTTTAAGACTCCTCGTACCCGGGGGAGGGGGAAGGGGGCTTCCATATAAAAAGGGGAGGAATGCTCGTCGTCTCGCTTTGGGGTGTAAATGTCGGATTTTGGTCTCACTTAGGGTGTTCTGGGCAAAACGCCATCATATGTAGGGTTGTGCGCGAAGAAATGTGAAAGTGCATAGTTACTTTAGGGGTCAAAAAAAGCCTGGGCAATGCCCAGATTGGTCTCAGGGGGTTCAGTAATTTAAAATTTCCGACGAGCATCCCTCCTCTTTTTATATGGGAGTTTCCCCCCCCCCCTCCCCCCCCTGGACATGGAAAGTAATTTTTAGCTTACCTCACATCTCACCGATAAAATCACACTTCTCCTACCACAGGTCCAGCGAGTATCCATTGTTGAGAAACAGCGATAAACATTGAAACAATCAAGACCCTTTGAGGCTTGCTTACGAAGTCAACTGCACTGTTCTCTTGAGCCTCGATACGGTGAGAGCAAACCAGTGAACGGTTGACTTGCTTTGTCCAAATACCTTGTAAGTGAGGTTTTGATTATTTGGATATTCATCGCTGTTTTTCAACAATGGATACTCGCGGGACCTTGAAACTTGGTCAAAGAAAAGTAAATTTCATGTGGCCATCGCCGGAGTTTGAGCGTGACTGATGTAGGAGAAGTGTGATTTATTTTTCCAGCCTTTCCTTTGTTTTGGGAAGCTGAGAAATCATAGGTTTACGTACCCTAGGCTCACGGAGTATCATTGTTGCGTTACATAAATTTTATAAGGCCGAGTTTGTATCGGGAATTTAGCGATCGTTATTTAGGGCATTAAAATAGAAATAAAAATACACCAGAATTTCTCACCTTGCCTCCTTGTCTTATTTATGGTATGTTCTTAGCATTTCTGGCCGTTTCAGGGCGATTCTAGGGAGTTTTAGTTCTACCGTCCGTTTCTCTCTTATATATATATATTCATAGCTTCACTTGATTTCATATCCGCAGTTCATATATGATTAATTTCATATACCATTTCATCATTGATTCAGTCCTCACGGGACGATTAGTAGACACAAATTACCAGCTCCCAACGTAAGTGGCTTCCTAGCTCAGTTGGTTAGAGCGTCGCACCGGAATCGCGAGGTCACGGGTTCAAACCCCGTTGAAGTCCTGAATTTTACAGGCTTCTCTACGCAATTGCAAAAATTGCGCTCATAACTGCGAATATCATAGCTTCACTTGAAGAATTCCTTTCTCCTAAATTCAGACCACCTATTGAACACCAACCCAACGTGGTTTATAAAATACCCTGTGCCGATTGCGATTGGTGTTATATAGGCGAAACTGGCCGTTGCTTTGAAACCCGCAAGAAAGAACACGTTAGGAATGTAAAAACATGTGCTAATGGGTCAAACATTGCGAAACATGCGTGGTCTTTCGGTTATCGCATTGATTTCAATCATTCTCGAGTTATCGACAAAGGCTCTTTTCGTATTAGAAAAACTCTAGAGTCCTGGCACACCTCTGCTACCAAGCATGCTGACAATAACTCTAAGCCGATTCCTAATCAGTATAGCATTCTTTTTAAACAATAGCCACCTTTTTTCATACTTTTACTCTGTTCTTTTTATTACTTTTATCTCGCCTTTTCTGTATATATTTCACTAATTTACATTCAATGTTTTATCCGTGGAAGGCTGTAGATCGACAGCCGAAAGCTTATATTCCTTTTCAAAATTTTTAGCCAGAGAACGTTTTTTATTGTATTTCAATAGAAAAGTGAAAACGTAATTCATGCATTGTGTATGATCCCAAAACAAAAGACTGTGCACGGTCGTGGACTTCCCAACCTAAATCTTAGCATCTTTATTTGCTCCTTTGACGTTTCACGTTTGCCGAGCTTCCAAACCAGTCCCCCACTTATTTGCTCTCACCGTATCGAGTCCCAAAAGAACGGATTTTGAAAATTGGAATATTTTTCGCTGTTTCTCAGCAATGGATCCTCGCTGGACCTTGAAACTTGGCCAAGGATAAGTAAATTTATTCGTGTGGCTATCGCCGGAGTTTGAGCGTGAGTGATGCCGGAGAAGTGTGATTTTATCGGCGAGATGTGAGGTAAGCTAGAAATTACTTTCCAGCCTTTCCTTTATTTAGGTACGAGTGACAACCCGGGAATTTGAGAAGTCGCTTAAATCGCATTCAATCAGGCAAATAACCACACAAAAAGCGAGAAATTCACCACGACAATAAAGTACGGGTTTTTTATTGAGAACTTTTGCGGGTAAATATCTTTTTCAGTTTGTTATCGAGATTCCCATACAAATCTTTATAATTGTTTAACTTCCGACTCTGGGCCGCCTGTGCCCCCATCTAAGATAATACGGATGGCAGTTGAGGTGTTTTCCAATTAATATGTGCTGCACATTGTGATGTCTTCATATTATTTTACATGTAATTAGGTTGGTAAATGAAAGTGAAAGATGCAAGGAAAGGATGGGCAACAACAAACAGCATTTATTTAGTAATTTCCTGTCAATTGGAAGGCAAATTACATAATTTTGGAAAATGCCTTGAAAATTTACATTAAAACAGGAACAGGTAGAACATTCAATGACTAGAAGGCAACATTTCGGCTTCATCTTTTTTATCCATGTGGTTCTTTCCACGGTACCTTGAAATATCATAAAATAGGAACAAAACTCGCTTATTATATTCGGCGTGTCTCTGATTATTATTATCTGTGAATAACTGCATGTTATAAAAATGATCAAAGATTGTTTGAAAATGTTGATACTGAGACTATGTTTTTGCTTTCTGAGGTTGCGTCTAGCAATTTGTGGCCGAGTCTGTCGCCACTGTTTCTGATTTCATTTGTGGCTGACAAATCGTCGCCCCTGTCTTGCAAACATGGCCAATGGCGATGACGATATTGTCGCTGAAATCCTTGCTGAAATGAGAGACAGCCAAGCTCCATCGCCTCTCTCTCCAATCAAGTCCCCAGAAAAGAGGACCCTCTCGGATTCAGACAAAGACATACCTCCCTCACAACCAACCCCCAAACGCCAAAAGGCAGAGGGTTTCAATTAACCGAGGAACAGAATTGCCTCCCTAGAAACAAGACGTGCCAAACGTTAAAGAGCGTTGACCGTTTTAAAAGAATTTGCCGCCAAAAACCCCTGTCCAGTTGGTCTCCAATACCGGCCACGGCCGCTAGTAAGACCAGATGAACAATTCACTGCGGCCTACAACAAGATCTGCCAGAAAGCAGAACAAGACCTCCTCCAACTACTGATCCGCCAACAGCAAAAGACACTGACACAGACACTGAGGCCATATCCAGTCTCAAACAACAGCTGAACCAAATGTTCTCTGATCAGTCAAAGAGAGAGTAAGCAGCAAACTACACCTGTTCGATCTAACTGGCAGCCGCCACCACAACCTTCGGTGGCACTTGAAAACTACTTGGTGCAGGGATAGCGCGGGGTGCAGGGATGGCGCAGTGGTGAGACCACCCGCTTCCCACCAATGTGGCCCAGGTTTCGATTCCTCGACTCGGCGTCATATATGGGTTGACTTTGTTGGTTCTCTACTCTGCACCGAGCGGTTTTCTCCGGGTACTCCGGTTTCCCCTCTCCTCAAAAACCAACATTTGAATTGTTTTGTTAATTGTTAATTTCACTTTACAGTGTCCCCAATTATTGCTCAAGCGCTAAATCTACTAGACACTTAAATAAAGTTCCTTTCCTTTTTGCTACAATATCGTTCTGCGATTCGCGGGACAATCTATCAGCAAAAGAACGAGAAGCAAACAGGAAGGTGAACATTAAAAAAGCCGATGAGGGGAACACCACAGTCGTTATGAATACTCAGAGAAAAATCACGGAGGGCAATGATCAAGTACGTGACACAAATTACTACACCTCTCTACAAGAACGAATAGTAGCACCAACGGCTAACAAAGTCAAACTTATAGTCAATAAACTGTATGTTAACAAACACATTGACGAGACTACTTTCAAGTGGCTCAACAATAGTCAAAATCCTCCCAGAATACCGGAATTCTATAAGCTGACTAAACTGTCGACAAACCGAATTTAGCCGGCAGACGAATAGTTTCCGGAAACGGTGGACCTACAGAACGCATTTCAAGCTTCACTGACTCACTCTTACAGCCTGTTGCTAAGAAACAAGAGTGCGATGTCTTAAAGCAATGACACCGCTCGGTGTATTTATAACCAACTGATTCTGTTCAGTTACAGACAACAGTGAAACTATATCGGGGGAAATCTTTTTTGGAGTACTTTAATCAGAATACATTCCATAAGTTCTGTCTTCTCGGCCCTTTTCGTGCTTATCCGCTTGAAAAAAGGGCGGGAAAACTGAGGATTATTTTTTTTTTTTTTCCAGCCTTCCTCATTTTTACGAAAAACCGTCCGAAAAACCTTAAAAAACAATGACCACAACCAGGTTTTCTGAGCCCGCGAGACTGAGCACCCCCAGCAAACCATTGTTTTAACGAAAACCGCTGGTCAGCAACCTGGTTCTGGTCATTGCTGTCTAAGGTCTTCCCATTTTTACGGCCCCTCGGCCTCGGGAAAACTGGTGACGATCATCACGAAGAAAGCGTGGGGAGGGACGAACTGAGCCTTAAAAACGGCTGCGAAGGAGGCAAATAACGGCGTTTGAACCAAGTGTAGTGAAGAAAGCACCGAAAAAAACAGAGCCGCCTTGGATAATGAGATAACCGCTCAATTCAATAACATAAACACTGAAGATATGGCCACCCAAAATAAATAAAACAATGTCTGGCTTTCCATAATAGGTTATTTTTATCTGTTGTTCCCATGCCCGCTCGGTTCACTTTCACTCCAACTGCAGACCCAGTGTGATAGCAATACATAAGAATGTCGATGTCTTTCGCTGAGGCTGTTGTAAAAATTGTACTTACCTATGCGTCGTGCAAGTTATAATGTACATGTGCAAGGTCGCACTTAATATTAAAGTGAAGCGAAGTCCTTGAAAGAACCACGCAGTATGACAGAACCAGTAGGATTCAAATAATTTGGATCGGAATATGCCCAAATACGGGAGATTCGCTTCATGATCTAAAGTACATTTGTGACGAATTACATAATGTCTTTTTGACATGCTTGCCACGATACTGATATCTTTACATTGATGACCAAAGAAAAAATATGAACAATATCATCATGATACTGATTTAAAAAAAACAGTCCTGGACGCCAACACCACAACCCCCGGGCCACAACCGTAAAAGGGATTTGTTGAAAGAACTCTCATATATAGCGTTGTTCTGACGGTGCATGCAGTGCTGTAATGGTATCGCTTCTTTTTAAAGATGATTTTTTATTGGATAGCAATCATTTCCATTTCAGTTCTTTGGCAAAGCGAGTCTCCTTCTTGGATGTGTATACTTGGTCAAAAAATTTCAACCTAATTGCTCTTGGATCGTTACTCTGATTCCACAAAGACGACGGGAAAGGCATGCTAGCATTCATTTCTTATGAATGAACCAGCGTTGAATTCCGTCAATTTACCATGTTCTTGCAGTTCAACAGGGGCACCCAACGTCAATTTTCGGAAAATATCTGTTCGGAAGACGATTTGAGATCTAGAATTTTCGGAATATTTGTTGTAAAATTTATTGCTTGCCTGCCTGTCCTAGGATTTTCGAACATCTGAAAAATGATATAATTGCCCATTTTAAATGGATTTTTTACCCTGAAAAGGTCACCTAGAATTTTCGGAGCCTCTTTAATATTTTCTGCCTGGAATTTTCGAAAAGGTAAGTTTTGATCCCTATAATTTTCGGATCACTAAACTTTCAGCTAGGAAATCCGAACAGATGAAAAATTTTTAGGGGATAGAAATATGCCTATATCTACTGTTTAAATACCAAAATACGCTAAACAACTGTATATTTAAGTGGTTTTGAACTATATTCTCGTTGGGTGCCCCTGGTTCAAGGCTCTGCAAGTCTTATGTTTCTATTAATCTATAGACATAGGTCTCTTTGGTATGAACTGATGCCATAAAAAATGATGATTACAATTAGCACATTATGTTTACCTATGTTCTGTTCTCCCCAGAAAACTAGTATATGTATTTTAGGTATAAAAAGCCACTGGGCTGCCAACTATGTACTGGCAATTTCCTCTTGAAAGGAATGACGCACGCGATTACATTTTTGCCTCATGTTAGCGAAAGAAACCGGAGAAAGCGGCCAACGTGCACGTGCACACAACTGGGTCGTTTTTACACGAGACGCACACACGATCACTAGCAGAAAATATCTGTGGAAAGGTGGCGTGAATGCAATGATGACCTAAGGGAAGAGATGAGCACGTGGTTTACACGGATCAGGATGTGGAACAATAAATGAACAAGCGCAAGCTAAATTCATGATAGCTCTGGTCTAGAACACTGTTATGCTTTCACATTGCTAAGAAAAAAAGGGAAGTAATAAACATTCATGCAAGTCGTTAATGATATTTGCCGTGTATATATTTTTTAATGTGTACCGGTAAAACTGAGATGACATGTGCCGTTACAGTTTTATTTAATTGAGTCCATACGGCGGCTTTTATAGAGCAAGACAGATTTGCCAGGACAGTTGACATAGAGAAAACAGCCCGTTCAGTTCTACGGTCGGTGAACATTGTATTTGAAAGAGCTTACCGACTTTAAAGGAGAAAGAAAATAGGAACCGTCATACTGCCGCATCTTCACCGGACTTACTTTTCTACTTGCATGCGATTATTACGCCGGTTCGGTTAAGGGGTGAATATTGCGATACTGTGGCAATTCTTGTCATGTTGCTCGAAAGGGTTGGTCAAACGGCTACTCAACCTCATCGCATCCGGTCAGAACTTCGACTGGATGTTGATCTACAATTTGCTTTTGCAAGTTTCTCAGTTAACTCTCTCCTCCGTCAAGCTAAATTTATTTGGGAAAACAAGATTAGCTTATCTGTCAGAGCTGAATTCTTGTTGAAAGACGTTGTCTTTATCCTTTATCCAGTCGTGTTTACATATATTTTCGATCGGATTTCAAGAGGGATGCGCATCGAAAACAACGTAATACCCTTGAAACATAATCGGCTCGTCGTGGTTTACGGATGAGAAATAGATCTGCCCGGTTCAAATTAATCGTTTATTAAATAACAAAAAATGTACTACGATCAAGTCAGGGTTAATAGCCTCTTACAAGCCATCTATCTGATTTTCTACATCTGACTGAGAAAACTCTTAAATAAATTGTAACATACATTGCATTTCTTTTTCCCCAAATTTAATCATGAAAATTTCTTGTGTTCCAAAACTGATTTACACCGTGAAAAATTGTTGGGAAGTGAACATCCTCTGGAAACGTAAAACGACCCACCGATTTCGAGCTATTTTAATACTAGGATTTAATGCATTGACCTGTTCGAACATAGTAAATACTTGAGACTTCCTTGACTGCTATGAAAAAAAAAACAATAAATATTTTTTTTCTTCATCGTATTGCTTGTTAGGGCCAACTGAGTTCCCTGCGGATATTCATTTGTTATTGCGACAAAAACTTTGCGCGGACTTGGCGCATATCGAACGTGTTCTGTTCCCTATATAAGGCGTCTGGAGGGTTCAAATCTTAACGGTAAAATATCCGTACGTATAATACGAAAGACAAAACTTGATATGGAATTCTATACTTGACCTTCAAGAAAATCGGTTCATGAATGGATTGGATTCAACAATGCAATTAACTGTCCAATCAATGAAAATAAACGACTACGTATCACTACTCTATATCAAATATCTATAGTAAGAATGTATATTACGATCGCAAGGCAAGATAACTATATTATAGGTCAACAAATATTGATTGATCATAGTGGTGTTTCCAGGATGTATTTGGATCTGGCAAATTGCGTAGCGCTTATGTAACCATTCCTTCTCCTGTAGGCTTTGTTGTCGCTCTCTGAAACTGTAATATTGGTGGTGTTACCGTTCTCAAAGACCTGATGTTTCTTAAAGTCACTTAGTTTTCTTTGATCTTGAATCGCGAACTGCTTTATCGCTGGGCAATCAGTCGTGTCTAATATCTCTACAAAACTGCACGACCGACGGAACTCGTCTACACCATCCTGCGTCAATTCACGTGAGCGACTCACGTTCAGCGATTTCAATTTTTTAGATCGCCAGTATGATAAACTACTACCCAATTCCAAGAGAATGTCATCATCTAGACCCTTTTCGTCTCCAATAGCACAAAGCCCTAAATACTCTAAGCTCTGGATTTTCGCTATTTGAGGAAGGGCCGATTTCAGCCCTGCTTGGGTGATGAGCCGGCACCATCCTAACTCAAGATGTTTCAAAGAGGCACAACGCCAAGCTATTCGTTGCACTGTGTCGTCGTCTAAACTGATTCCGTCCAGGATAAGAGTCTTTAATTTGGTGCATGATTGCAGAAAGTTTTCAATACAGTCACCCGTAAGGAAAGAACATTTTCGCACACTCAGGACTTCAAGTTTTCTGCAGCGCGAAAAAAGAGCCAAAGAGCAGTCTTTCAGCATCAAGCAGTGACTTAAGTCAAGTTTCCTCAAATGCTTCATACCGTCGATGGTAGTCTCCAGACTTTCATCCGCTAAAAGAGTCCGGAAGAAGGCATCACACAGGCCCAGCCATTTTACGTGTCTAAGCTCTTTCCCAATTGCCCGGTACACACTGGGGCTACCATGGGAGAAGCGGATGTCAAGACATTCTAGATGTTTTGGAAAGAGTACAACATCCTTCTCACTCTTTTTGGTGCAATTTTGCGAGAAGGTCACACTTCTCAATTTCAAGACGCGCAATTTCTTGCACTGTATTGCAAGAACTCGAAGAGAGTCTTCCGTCAAAACAAATCCACTTAAATCGATGCAATTGATCTTTTCCCCAAGTCGACTGTTCGCCAAAGCTTGAAACTTTGTCGGGTCATTTAGACTGTTAGAGAAACGTCGTAAGTCCGTGTTCTTCCATAAGAGCAAGTCAAATGATAATCTGTACCACAACCGACTAACTTGGCATACGCGCAACAAATCCTTTAAGGATAGAAAACTGAAAATATTTAAGAGCGTACCCTCGTCCAAACTGTATACCGGTGCGGAGTCAGCTGAATAACTCCGAGCAGGGCTTTCACCAAGCAGCTCAATCAACATATTAACTTCTGAGTTCAATAATAATTATTGTTGTAAAACTCGAACAAAATTACGGTGCATTCGACGACGTTTTCCACGACTTGCTCTTGACGACTGACAAATGTTACTGAAGCAAAAATTTTGCTGGTGCGTATTTTTATCGTAATCTTCATGAAAAGTTGTACTCATATGGGTCATCGATAATTGACCAGTTCTCGTGTTTCCGGTCTTTCACGTGAACAGGGGAAAACCACACACGTCATTGACACATTGAAGGAAAACGCTTGAAATATAAAACTTACTTTTAATAAGTGGTGATTTGAAAATGCAAAAATAATTTTGTTTTGGTAGATAACACGTTGTCCCTAATTTGTTGCCTTAGTATATTTATCAAAGCAGAAAAAGAATATTTGTCAGCGTACTTGTAGAAAAATTTCACGCACCTATCACGCAAAAAAGGGACAAGCGAAGCAGCGGTCAGTAGCCCAGCGGGTTCTCGTTTTAGCAGTCGCACGTGAACAGCACTTGTAAAGCATAAGTCTTTTGTACTGTAAAAAAGTCTTTTGTACTGTCTGAACCTCATGCTGGCAAATTTATGTTTTAGTTCGTTTAATGATCACTAACAAAAACCTTTGACACTCACAAATAGAATCATTAACCAGAATCAAAGAGGATTTCCACAACAATGTCGCTTTCAACGCCAGGAAGCTCTAAAGTTTCCCTTCTCGGCAATACTCAACAACAGTGACCGTGACTGAGCAAATTCCATCATGCTGATCGTGTTGGATTTGATGTGTTCTGTATCAATCCTTTTGTGTTTCTTTCTTAAACTCGGGTTATGAATATAGGGCCTGGTTTGTCCGCATTTTTTTTACGAGAGTGTGTTTAAATCAATCACAAAATCTATCCAGATCATGTATACACTCACAATATTATTTTTGCCGACAGGAAACTAAGCCCATCGTTCTCTAGACCCCCAACTCCGCCTTCCCTGGTCATCCCATAAAAAACGACCGGCAGCTATTAAATCAGGCGGCAAATGAAATAGCTTCCAGGTTAAAAAACGTTCTAGACATAGAAGCACGGCTGTGCCATGAATCTTTCGTGGAACGTACCGCAAACATCAAGCAACAAAGTCACGAACAAACCCTTTAAACTCACGTTCAGGGTCCATATACCTTTTTGCAGATAGGGCGGCCATTTTGATTTTTTTTCTATTGTTTCAAACAGCTATTATGGGATGCCCGGGGGGCGGGAAATACATATTAATTTGCCCCCTGAGCATTTCATAATGTCTTTCGAAACAATAAAATCCAACTGTAGTTAACTTTGAATTCACGTTGCTCGTGCAGTGTTAAAATTGGTCACGCTTCGCCTCGCGTGAGCAGGAAAAGGACAAAACAAGAATCGATCGTTGAGTAAGTCCCTTAGTTACTTATGTTTTAGTTCGTTTAATAATCACTAACAAAAACCTTTGACACTCACAAATAGAATCATTGACCAGAATCAAAGAGGATTTCCACAACAATGTCGCTTTCAACGCCAGGAAGCTCTAAAGTTTCCCTTCTCGGCAATACTCAACAACAGTGACCGTGACTGAGCAAATTCCATCATGCTGATCGTGTTGGATTTGATGTGTTCTGTATCAATCCTTTTGTGTTTCTTTCTTAAACTCGGGTTATGAATATAGGGCCTGGTTTGTCCGCATTTTGTTTTACGAGAGTGTGTTTAAATCGATCACAAAATCTATCCAGATCATGTATACACTCACAATATTATTTTTGCCGACAGGAAACTAAGCCCATCGTTCTCTAGACCCCCAACTCCGCCTCCCCTGGTCATCCCATAAAAAACGACCGGCAGCTATTAAATCAGGCGGCAAATGAAATAGCTTCCAGGTTAAAAAACGTTCTAGACATAGAAGCACGGCTGTGCCATGAATCTTTCGTGGAACGTACCGCAAACATCAAGCAACAAAGTCACGAACAAACCCTTTAAACTCACGTTCAGGGTCCATATACCTTTTTGCAGATAGGGCGGCCATTTTGATTTTTATTGTTTCAATTAGCTATTATGGGATGCCCGGGGGGCGGGAAATACATAGTAATTTGCCCCCTGAGCATTTCATAATGTCTTTCGAAACAATAAAATCCAACTGTAGTTAACTTTGAATTCACGTTGCTCGTGCAGTGTTAAAATTGGTCACGCTTCGCCTCGCGTGAACAGGAACAGGACAAAACAAGAATCGAACGTTGAGTGACTTGAGCAAGTCCCTTGGTTACTTATGTTTTAGTTCGTTTAATAATCACTAACAAAAACCTTTGACACTCACAAATAGAATCATTGACCAGAATCAAAGAGGATTTCCACAACAATGTCGCTTTCAACGCCAGGAAGCTCTAAAGTTTCCCTTCTCGGCAATACTCAACAACAGTGACCGTGACTGGGCAAATTCCATCATGCTGATCGTGTTGGATTTGATGTGTTCTGTATCAATTCTTTTGTGTTTCTTTCTTAAACTCGGGCTATGAATATAGGGCCTGCTTTCTTCGCATTTTTTTTTTTTTACGAGAGTGTGTTTAAATCGATCACAAAATCTATCCAGATCATGTATACACTCACAATATTATTTTTGCCGACAGGAAACTAAGCCCATCGTTCTCTAGACCTCCAACTCCGCCTCCCCTGGTCATCCCATAAAAAAACGACCGGCAGCTATTAAATCAGGCGGCAAATGAAATAGCTTCCAGGTTAAAAAACGTTCTAGACATAGAAGCACGGATGTGCCATGAATCTTTCGTGGAACGTGCCACAAACATCAAGCAACAAAGTCACGAACAAACCCTTTAAACTCACGTTCAGGGTCCATATACCTTTTTGCAGATAGGGCGGCCATTTTGATTTCTATTGTTTCAAATAGCTATTATGGGATGCCCGGGGGGGGCAAATACATATTTAATTTGCCCCCTGAGCATTTCATGTTTTCGAAACAATAAAATCCACTTGTAGTTAACTTTGAATTCTCGTTGCTCGTGCAGTGTTAAAATTCAGTGGTCACGCTTCGCCTCGCGTGAACAGGAACAGGACAAAACAAGAATCGAACGTTGAGTAAGTCCCTTAGTTACAGGAGACCGGAACTACATGACAAGGAAAGATTATGGTGGGGGGTCCAGTTTTGCTAAGTATTTGGATCAAGTGAGAATGGTGCGATAGTGGCTATAAAGATATCCGATTTAGCAGGGGCAACCAACGAGAATATAGTTCAAAATCACTTAAACGTAGCATTGTTAAACGTATTTTAGTATTTAAACCGTAGATATGGGCATATTTTTATCCCCTAAAAATTTTTCATCTGTTCGGATTTCCTAGCTGAAAGTTTAGCGATCCGAAAATTATAGGGATCAAAACTTACCTTTTCGAAAATTTCAGCCGGACAAAAGGCTCCCGAAAATTCTAGGCGACCTTTTTAGGGTAAAAATCTGTTAAAAATGGGTAATTATACCATTTTTCAGATGTTCTAAAATCCTAGGAGAGGCAGGCAAGCAAGAAATTTACAACAAATGTTCCGAAAATTCTAGATCTCAAATCGTCTTCCGAACAGATGTTTTCCGAAAATTGACGTTGGGAGTTAGGGATACCTTTATCTGATTTTGCCATTCAGCTTTTGCGATTGCTAGTCTCCAAATTTATCTCTTGTAAAATTCTGCTCTTGTACAATTCTCTCGACCCCTTGATTCTCCTGGCCTCGACAGACTAAAATGACAGTAAATGGGGTAGTTTCTAAAGAAACTCTGGTGCTACGTCGGTGGGGAAGTAGTACATAAAACCATCGTACAGAGATTCTAAAAGCTGACGTTTCCTGTGTTAGCCCTTCGTCAGGACCTTCGGGACCGCAAATGTCAAGACAAGAATCGTCTTCCATCGGCACCCTTAATCCCCACGGTATTAACAAACGCTTTTCATTTAACTACTGTTTCCTGTTTGTCACGTTGCCTTGTTACCACCAATAGCGTAGCTCCTACTCTACTATGAAAACTGCACACAACCCCCATTTACATTATCAACTCCGTTGATAAAACCAACTAAACTTAATGCTTACTTACTGTACAGAAATAAGCTCTGAAGGCCAAATCAATAAGTTCCCCTATTCGACGAATATCCTTGATATTTTTCAGTCGTGTTTTCGAGTTCCGTTGTTCCTGTTTTTTTCCAATGGACCATATTATTAGGAATTACATTGAAAGTCGGACTTTGAAGTAATTGCCTCAGCAATTACTTCAACAAAGAGTATGCCTTTAAATCATTCTATGGCAATGAAGACAATCAAGAAGTAAACAAAATTTATTTGATCTCACCTACAAATGGACAACTTTAGACAATCCAAGTGAATTGAAAGCGTGTCAATCTCAGTTTACAGTTTTTATCAGAACAAAAAAGGAGCTCTCAGCCCAAAGCAAATGAAGAGTCTGGCAATACGGTATACGAATTTATACAAGCCAGCCAATGAGAAGATCGCAGCCTTCCAAGGTCTTTGAAAAATGTCAGATAAAAGTGTCGCCGGGTGTTCCTTTTAACCTGCACGAGTGCATAAAAGATTGCAGGATAGTAGCATTGGATATTTTCCTTTTTTGCGTGATGTTGTAGTTTGTCCAATGTCCCCGGCTGGTTGCGGGCCTTCTTTGCAAAGTCACACAAAAACATGACCTTCAAAATTGTTCATATTAGAGGCATGGCCTCCAACTCAGTTCTGATTATGTTATTCAATTTAATTGTAGTAAGATTAGACCGGTAAAAAAACCTTAGGACTTGTGCGTGAAAAATAACTTCAATTTCCTCAGCATATGAAATTTGACCTGAGATAAAAACATGTCACCGATGACCATGTTGGCTTGACACACGCAACGTGGTCACAGCAGGTGACGTCGGCAAAGGAAAAATCTTGATCCAAGAACGCGTAAAAAGAGCAATTCGCGGGGCTGTAAAAACCTTAATATGAGAAGTACCTTTTTGAACAATGACTGAGAAGTAAGTTTTGAACCAGAGTTGTTACAGTAGAATTCGTAGGTAAAAAAGGTCATGTTCAGCTGGAAAATTATCTAGGGGTTTGTGGCCAAAACAAGTGATCAGTTTCGTTTATTTTTTCGCTCAGGGGGATACAGTTATTTTATTTCTTTTTTTTTCGGAAATTGTGAGAGCAGACCACCGGAATTCATTAAGCTTGTGAGAAAATCTTTGCCAAAATAATCAAATCTAATTGAATGGACGTTAAGAGCCTTGTCATCGAACCGCCGCACCCAGTCACCCATCGCTTTCACATGACGATGCACTTTTCAAACTTTTTAATAGAGAAAATAAAGAATACGTGTCATCCTTAGTCATAGCATTTAAATAAAACAAGCCAATCTGTATTTTCACAATAAACTTTTATTGTATTGTATTGTATTGTATTGTATTGTATTGTATTGTATTGTATTGTATTGTATTGTATTGTATTGTATTGTATTGTATTGTATTGTATTGATATAGACCATGCTTAGTTGAGGCGCTAGATTCTTTGCCGTTATCTTCAAAACAAAAATGATTGAAAGTCTGTTCAACGTAAGGCATGCCAATGATACATCGCTCATTCACTAACCGTTTGTACCAATCCACCTATTTACTATAGGTTAAAAGCAATTTTAAAAAGGTGTGTCTTAAGCCTAGTTTTAAAGGAATCTAAGGTCTCGGAGTATCTTATGAAATCAGGAAGTTGGTTCCAAAGCCCAGGGGATACACACGCAAAGGATTAGTCACCATAGGTGGAGGTTCTAGATCTTGGAACAGACAGATTGTTGGACCTTGAGGAAGGGAGGGTGCGGACACGTTTATAGAAAGTTAACAGATTTGCCAAGTAATCAGGGGCCAGACCATGAAGTGCTTTATAGGTATAGAGAAGAAGCTTGAAGATAACGCGATGTTCTATAGGGAGCCAGTGAAGATTGATAAGGACTGGAGTGATATGATCAGATTTTTTTGTTCGCTAACCTTGTCACTGACTCGTAATATTTTTGAGGTGCTTCACTGACATTTCAAACAAAGTCTTCATCACTTTTAAGAAGGCGTGATGCTAAGATCATTAATACGAGGGATTTTAAAGAGTAAATATATAAATAATTGGAAAAGGTTGAGCAGTGTGCGTGACTTAGAGACATTATTTCTTTATGCGATTCACTCACCCTGACATCCAAACTCCAAGCAAAAGCTATTTGCGGTCATGTGGCCATATCTGACTCTCGGCGCAAACCGACATCCCGTAAGACGGACCGAGTTTTGCAAAGGCAGGTCTAGTTGGGTCGACTCGGATCGACGGGTACACACAAATCGATCGGATCGACGGTCCACTCGTTACCATCCGACTCCGGCAGATTGGGTGTATTTGGACAAACCTCATTTTAAACGGAGGGTGTAAAGTGCAGGTTGCAGGTTAGGGTTGCATCTCATTGTTTTACCATGACTGAAACAACCCAAACCTTTACAAAAATGCTAACCTTGGGCTAACATTGTTTTTTAGGGATAATGTTAGCATAAGTGAAGTTTTGGGTTGTTTCAGCTATGGTGAAAGGATGTTGCAACCTGCAGTTTACACCCTCCACATTTTCACGCTTTTTTCCTTTAACTTGTGTATGCAAAAATTGTCTTCCTCCGTTACACCTTTAGAATTGTTCACTTGAATAACAACAGCACTGCATCAACCAACAAGCAATAAAACGTCTTTCCTTGCACGCCTGTTTTTGTGTTATTTTCTAAATTTCAACAATTGAAGCTGAGCTAGGAGCTTCTTTACCCTAGAGATCCGTTAGAAGCTCCAGAGCAAAGAGAGGAGTCTTTATTTAAGATTTAGGTTAAGGTCCCAGGTAAAAGGCTTCAATCCATTAGGTTTAACATCCGTTCGATTTTGGTGAACAGAGATGATGTAACCGTTGAAAGCCCAAAACCAAAGAGGATCTTCTTAACTCCATAAAAACTGCCCGGAATTTCTTAACAACGTACTAAAAAAATGTTGCTTTTGCTTTTTGTCTACTTAAATATCGAAAGGGGTATGTTAGCTTAAAATGTTCCGATTTTCATAAGGGTTCTGAAACATGGAAACGTCACAGTACTAAAATCCTCATTACTGGTTTGAACTTATCGAGAGACTCAAGTAAGAAAGATGTTGTTTTGGTTACCGTGTGTGTGTGCAGGGGTATCTTCAGTCTGAAGGATGAAACGCTTATCGATTACACCATGCACAGATACCCCAACCAATGCGCATTTATTGAAAGGAAGCCAATACAACTAGCTATTCAAACATTGAATATACTTTTGACTTCCCCACATAGTCCTTTGGAAAGTTCCAACTCAGTGACATATTTTAAGTTTACGACATACGTTTCTTACAGTCCAGAGCCCAAGGGCTAATTTCGTCAGCAAGGAAGACTGTTCGTATCAATGTTATAAATAATAACATTGAACGTATAACTCATTTGTTAAATACTTAGGAGTTTACATAGATCAACACCTAAATTGGGAATCTCAGATTCAGCATGTAAATAACAAACTAGCAAAAAAACTTATATATATAGCAATACTTTCTAGCTAGGGGACGGAAATATGTTGACCTAAATGTCCTTAAGCAGTTATATTATACTCTTGCAAAGCTCTGCTTAAATTATGGTATCATGAGCTGGGGCAGTGCATGCAAAACAAGACTCACAAGAGTATTGACTTCATTAAACAAAATCAATATGTACGGTGCATGTTCTTTGCTCACTGGACAGAAAATTCTAAAATTTACTATGCTGTACTTGAAATCATGGAATTAAATAATATGTACAAGTTGAGGATAGCACTCTTTGCCCATAAAATTCAAAATGATAAAAAAGGTATTCCAGCTATTTTCTCAGATACTGAAACACAAGCATCTGAAATCCATTGTCATAATTCCACGTATGCATCGAGTCAAAACTTCTACAGGATAAGTACAACAACTAGATTTGGTCCGCAATCAACATTTCAGCTCAGCATCAAAAATCTGGGATTCAGTTTCTTTACCTTATAATTCCTTTAAAAAACAATTCAAACAGTTTCTCCTACTTTCACAAAATAATTGAATAACTGAATAACTGAATTGTAATTTTTGAACAGTGCAAAAAATTTTTATTATGCCTCATGCTCCATACAGTCTGACTGATATTGTTGGCAAGTCATTGCTCTGGGCGAGCTCCGTTTGCTGGGACACAAATAATACCCATATGTTTGGGATATTTTGGCCAAGCCCTGATGGGCTAGGCCGTTTATTAAAAATCAGCATAGTAACCTAGAAAATACCCAAATATAGAAGACATAATCCCAGCAAAAGTGAGGGGACATACGTCATCCACAAGAAATATATAAAAATAGGGAGGGTGGAGAGGGAAAATTGATTTGACTCTGTTGAATCAGCCGCCGCCTAGCTTGCACAAACGGTGAATGATCTCCATAAAATCCCGGATGACAGAAATGCCCAAACTGCAACATGGGAATAACTGACTAAGCATGTCACACAGCATAAATCCATTTTTTTCCTCTGGGCAATAAATTTCCTTTACTTATTTTTTCTGTACATAATGCAAGCGCGTCTATATAATATTCATGTAATAATACACATCTTAAAACAATGTATGTTAGTGATTAACACAAGTATATATATTTATTATTTATTATATAGATACTGATGAAATACCAGAATTTCTCCTTTTACTAAAAAATCATATCTTCAACGCGCGCATTGAACATATCATTTTTATCTTTCATATGTGAAGATATAGGTGTCGTCCTGTTAACACGATTAGCCAATAAAACGCGACCTTCACCCTCAATGTAAGATACCTTTGATCTGTAATATAATTCGTCTATACTACATTAACATTTTTATTGCGCAATTTTACATTATCATAACTTTCCTATCTTGTTTCATGTTACACAACATGAATATTCGGCGAGAGAAGCGTGAATCCGCGAGCGAAGCCGCGGAGTGGGACCTATCTTTTTGGTTTTTTTTTTTTTTTTTTTTGCTTTTATGTATTATATTTATTTTCTAGTAAGTGCTAATATAGTATTAACTATCTTGTAATCGACGTTATATAAATAGTGCATAATGAAGAACTGAATTGAATTGAATTTTACTTTACTTCATCGTGTACAGGTCATTTTCAATAGCGCGCGAAAAAATATACTGACTCAAAGTACAGAAATCGCTTTCAACGGAAGAGGTTTCTAAATATTTTCTCTGACACTTTGTCGTGGACAACAGGCTACTCTATCGGGCCATTACATATGCAGAAGAGTGAATTAATTGCCTGTTACCTCATTCCAGAGAAGAACAAAAATTAACAAATGCCACGAAAATATCTTAAACGATGAAAAAAATGTTCACTGAAATCAAACAGGAGCAACTCAAATCGTGCCATATCTCGGAGATTTGAAAAAATTATTTACAGAACAACCACCCGCTGCCATAAAGAACGAAGGCAAGATTGGAAAACCAGTTACTAGTGATGTGAAACTCTGCTCAAAAAGCGTTCGTATAAAATCCCAGCGTCTGAAACAAATAAATTTAACCAGAGACTGGAATAGCCTAGTACCCTTGAATGCCGTTAAGGCAGAGTTCATCAATTCGAGCTAAGCTGCTCATGCACTAATTATTGTTGTTATTAATATTAATAATGATATTATAATTTTTAATTATTATTTGTTGCCATAAATAAGGCCGCTGACCACTTGCTAAGAATTTGGAAAATAAATAATAAATAAAATAATTGCTGAATACTAAGTGTTCAAATTGGGTAGCCTGACAAGAAATATAAAATCAGTATCTCTTCACTGGCACGTCAAATTCAAACGGGACTGGCGCAAGGTTATGTTGAGAATGATGATCGTCGATGGTGTTATACGTTCCATCACACCTGGTGAAACTCATCAAAACTTGACATTGGACCGATTATGGTGCTAAAAACTCATCAGAACTTTATCAAGCATTAGCCCAAAAGAATCACCCTAAGCCTTTTGATGAATGCTCTACACCTGAGACAGAAAATTATTTTTGCCTATCACAATGGTGAGAAAGATGATGACACGTCCCTACTGTATGACCCTAGATATGTACATGGACATTGCGGCCAAGCTGCCCCAGACTTGAAAGGGACACCGGGACAGGAACTAAAGAGGATCCTTGTCAAGGTACGGAGCAAGACTCCACGGCAGAAGTAGAATGAAACCAAGAGTAATGCGATGAGGCTGCAGATAATTTACCTGAAAAGCAGTCCCACCGTTTAAGTAGATGCTCTCTAAGGATAACTTACGATGTAATGGGACAACAATCCTTTCAACCGAGATTTAAAGCAGGGATTCAAGGCATCACATTGTCGTATTCTCAGCAATATGGCAACACTTGACAGTACCTTGATAAATGCAACCTGTCTTGTAGCCCTACCGGCAGCTATTTTGTACCCTTTTCAGGACCAGTTCAGCCGATGTATTCAATGTCAGCTTGGTCAGGTGTGAAAAGCGGACCGTTAGAAACTCAATCGAAAATGAACTAAACCTGTTGAAGCTACGTTCAAGTTAGATCACTGATAAACGTTTCTTTTAGTATTGTATATTTTTCAATGACATTTAGTCCGTGCGAAGAGGTGTAATCCTGTCCTATTAGGAGAAATTTTTTCCTTATCTCGGAATTTCTCCGTATAAGGAAGTTAAGTACTGTTTGTAACCCTTGAGGTTCAATTAAATGCAACTAAACATCCTTTGAATGGCGTAATGATATATGAAATAAATCATATATGGAACTGCGGATATGAAATCAAGTGAAGCTACTATGATCGTCGCAGTTATGAACGCAATAATTTAGCAATTACGTAGCAAAGCTTGTTCAGGACTTCAACGGCGTTTCAACCCGTGACCTCGCGATGCCGATGGGTCGGTTTAAGCAAAAAATGACCATCTCCTAACATCAGCGGCTTCATAGCTCAGTCGGTTAGAGCGTCGCACAGACATTGCGAGGTCACGGGTTCAAAGCCCGTTGAAGTCCTGAAATTTTCAAGCTTCACTACGCAATTGCTAAAATTACGTTCATAACTGCATGCCAGGATCATGACTTCACTTGATAAATGTTGTTTCTAACGAATGTTCTTTGTATTTGTTTTAAAGCACATGAAAGTGTGTCGTGCTAAGGGAACTCTAGTTCTACCTTTATGGAAGTCGTCGTTCCTTCGGAACGTATACGCGCAAGAGACGGCGTGCACTGGAATAGTTTTATTATTGATTGGGTCTACCTGCCTAAGTTTCAGGGTTTATTTGTCAAAGGGAAGGCTCGTCATTCGCTCTTTGGCACGATATCTTTAGATTTTGATGTTGTTGCCCTTCGGGTCGACTTTCGTCGAACAATGTCCTCTTCCCGTCTTGCGGGTTTTTGCACTTTGCCTTGAGGGAAGAGCAGCTTTTGTAGTTAGACGCTGCTCTTGTTTAGTTTCCTTGACCATTGGCTGAGCTGCCTTTATTTTCACAGAGTCTTGCTCTATATGTAATAAAAGGTTTATTTTATTTGTTGTATTTTTGATTGTGTTTCTTCTTCGGCAGTTTTCTCCTGTGTTCTTAGTTTGCCATAGTTATTATTGCTCTCAACGCTCCTTTCCTGTTTTTTGTTTTTCCTAGACATTTTCCGGTCCAGTTTCTAGGATGTTGACCAGGACGCGATATCAGACGGTCTTATCCGAGGTTTAGCTGACAGATTGAAGTCGACATTTCTTTCCGCTAACTCCAACAGTACGTCTTTGCTGTACTACCGTGCATATCGCAAGAGGACGGAATTCACCATTAATGAGCACGTTTGATTGGAATGTTTTCCCGGCCAATCCCTTTCACGTTGCCTTGTATTTGCAGCACCTTATTGAAGAATCCCATTCTCCTAGTGTTATACATTCTACCTTTTAGGACATCAGGTGGGCTCATACTTTGGCCGGTGTCCCCTCCCCAACGGATAACTCTATTGTCTGCTTCTAAAAGAATTCTTGGTACTGGCATTGTCAACCGCAAGGAGCCCATTTCATCTAGTTCGATTCATGATATTATGACCCTCTTGTATTACGCAATATTACTATGTATGTTTTGTCATTTGCCGGCTTTTTTTAGGTTTGACGACGTTTCGAGGATAAGGAAGGATGATATTTTCTTTAACGAAGGGTTCATGGTAACCGTTATTAAAGTTCTTAATGAGTAAGAACGACCAACTTCTCCGGGGAGACGAAATATTTCTGAACTTTCTAGTTGCCCGTGTCCTGTTAAATTGCTTAAAAGGTATCTTTCTCAAATTTCGAATTCCTCCAAACTCCAGGTGTCTGATTTTTAGACCCATTTCTAGAGGGAAGGGTTCTTGTAAGTTAGTTTCTCCCAACAAGCCTATAAGTTACGGCACTATAAGAGAAGCTTTTAGGCGGCACTTGAAAACACTGGGACCGACCCTTCCAAGTTCGGGCTGCATTCTCTGCGTTCGGGAGGAGCAGCAATGGTGTCAGCGACAGATTGTTTCAGCGACACGGTCGCTCATGAGGTGCAAGCCAGAAAATTATACGTTGACGACGATCTGGATCAAAGGCTTGCAGTTTCCAAATTTCTTAGGCTTTGAGAGTCAACGATTCGTACCTTTGCCCAATTCTTTGTCGCTTGATATAGTGTTCTGGTTGGTTCTCGCCAATCCCTGCCAAAATAAACTTATTTGATTCAGTGATGCTTGTATATATGTTGCCCTCAGCATGAACAAGTGGACGATAGTCTCTTCTAACGGTGCCTTGTACTTCTGTATGTCGTCCTGAAGTGACTGGTTGATCAGGCCAAAGTAACGAAAAATGTTCACTTAAACGTCACCGATTTTATTCGCTGCAGCATCAGTAACCGTAGCGGACCGTGGCTGCAGCGAATAAAACCGGACTGACCCGGAAAATAAGTTCGTTGATAAACGGTATCGAAACGTAGAACAATTTATTGCACCTCAAGGGCTTCATGACAGTACGGTACGTAAGGAGTACACTAGGTTTTGTTATAAACAGTCCAGCTCGCCAATTCATAGCATTGCTATGAATTGGCGGCGGTACATTGCTATGAATTGGCGGCGGCGGAGCTACGAGAAATCCTCCATGTCCCCTCCTTTTGTATTGTGTGCACGTACACATGATCCGACCGCCAGCAAAAGGAATTAATCGTTCAGTAATAAGAACCTAAACTATAATAATTTTCCTCCATTATTTTAAAGAGATTTGGCTTGCGAAATATTGTTAAATACGCTAACTTTTGTTCATATGTTAGGAAAAGTTGTACTTGATCTCAAATATCATCAGTCGGTAGTTCAAATAACATTTAATCCATTTTCAATGTAGATGTACTTGAAGTTGGCGAGTTAAGGACAGGAGCATTCTCGCAAAAAAACCTAATTATTGAATGCCAATAGGCACGTTTCATAGATAAAAAGTACCACTGGTATCCAGTCCTAAATGGCCCCTTCAGTTCAAATTCACGTCCGTTCCTATTTTTTGGCTCAAGCAAGCTATTTCCTGCCATCCTGAATCTGACAGTTTAAATATTTGATAGTCAATGGTTTCTGTCTTATGACCTTTGACTGATCATAAATTTGCTGTTTATCCCAACTGAGGTGCTTCGTCGCATCATTTGTCAGTTTTACTGTTCACGGATGCTGAGGATTTTCGAACCTTGCAAGTAGGTTTTAGTTCAGTGTGTTGGTAGTTCCTTCCTTGTCCTCGCATTTTGTCAAACTTTGATCTTTAAAGGTTGACTTTGACAGCTAAATCGATTGCATTTTAAAAGTCTAATTCTGCTCACATCCTCTTTTCCTTTTTGTTTTTGTTGTTGTTGAAGACATTTATTCTAAATTCGAATAACTTAGCTGCAATAGAGGGATACAATGATATAACAATTTACATTCTTGACTTATTGCAATTTTCACGGCAGAAAATCGCACCTTCAATCGTAGTTAATTAATACTTCAATATAGAATTGTAACAGACATAAGAGTAAAAAGAAGAAGACCCATTAAAATCTTCAACCAATTAACCTAATAACCTAACCTAACCTAATATGTGATTGGCATAGTCGGAAATGGTAATTGTTTTTTATCTTAACCCACACTAGAATAAATGCAAAATTTCGTGAATAGCAGTGTATAATTTAATTGCGTCTACTAATTGATGAAACTCAAAGAAAATCCGAGCATCAATCCTCTGAGCAAATCCCAGAAGTTGTCATCGGCCATGCATTGAAATGATCATTAACGGTAATCGTTCGTTTTAATTTCAATTGTTGCCAGTTTTGCAAGGGACCGTAAACTCACATTTTTAATTTTTCTTCCGTTTTAATATGAAACATGCATCTCTTGCTACAAACTGTGCACAGACACTTTCCCACCATAAAGAAAGAAGGAAGGAAATGAAGAAACAACACAAACAAGAACAGACAATACTTTCATTTCTCCGAGCAGGACGTATTGACCTGGTTCAACTCTGTGTTCCAATTTGCTTCTCTCAATGAAAGAATCGATGAACACTGAGTTAATTTGCCTCAACACGCTCGGGCTCATGGACCATGAAGGTGGTTAATAAGAGCTCTCTGTTTTTGCTCGTTTTTGTGCCGAATATAAGGTTCTTGTCGGTGGTTTATGATTTTGTTTAGACTGGGTCGATGTTGTTAAAACCATAAAAGAACTCTCTCGCCTCGCCTTTCTGGTTTTTTCTCAAAAGTCATAAAAAAAACTATTTATAGGGCCTGGTATGTTGATTGGCTTTCAGAGCAGGAAAAGATAAATCTATGCAAAGTGACACGCCTCGAAAAGCTTACTTTTTTAGTTTACACAGGGTATTATGACATTCCGTAATCACGAGGATGAAAATTCGCGTCGTGAAAGAAACGTTTTCCGGTATAAGTGGCAGTTGCGATCATAGCGTTTTTTAGTTTCATTTTTTTCATTTTTATTTTGTCGACAGCATAGAGATGCGAGGCAAATGTTGTTTTGCAGGAAATATACGAACGTTAATTAGGCAATAAGTTATAAGAGTAAGTTCTTTGATGAAAATATAATTTGAGGGAAAAAAGTTCTGGCAGAAAACGTCTTGAAAAGTTCCAGAAAAAAAAGAGTTAACAACAACGAGTGCAAACTTTCAAAAGAATTTTACTTGGCCGTAAATCGAGTAAACTAAGCTGAATAGACGTAAATGGCTTGTTACAAAAAGTTGGCTAGCTGGTTTTCTTATAATAAATAAGGCTCGTTTTATGGAGACTTCATCTTAATATAAGAATAAGAACTTGAGTATTACGCTGACAGGCCGGTGAATAAAGTTCCCCAAAACTTCACGGGCTCAAGTGTAGTATATATAGGCCGAGGATTTTCCTTCACAAGAATTTCCCTCCCTCATCTTTAACATCAAAGTAACCGTACTCAGAGAATACCACTAGCTCTCAAAGGTCAAATTTTTGAATTACATCTCTTGAAGAGATGTAATTAGAAAATTTGACCTGGCAGGAATCCATTTGATCGCACTAAAGGCATTTCCAATTACACATTTTCCCGCAAGGGCGGGTGAGAGGTGACCTGTTGTCAAAAATTCGTTTGAAAAAGTCTTTTATCTCAATAATAAATTTCTTTCCAAGCTAAGCAGAATTTTCACTTCAAGAGATATTTTGGTGTTTTACCAATATTATCAAATGTTGGACCCTTTGCTGCTGCTGCGAAAATATGTTCTGTTGGTTAAGAAGTGCGCGCGATTGGCAATTAGACAGCTGACATGTAGCGAGAAGCGACAAAGAATCAGTCCTTTATGAATCCAAATGCACTGTTCCTTTAAAGAACGACAGGTTACTTCTCTCCCTCATGAGCGGGATAATCATTTTTTAGCAAATGCCAACGTCTTTTAATATCTCGAATAGACGGAAAGGCCTGGCCAAACGCAACATGTCAATGTTTATGTGCCCCATGCAGGCCCCGGGCGTGCAACAAGTGGACCTAGCGCGCATTCCCTATTGCAACAATGTTGAGTGAACGTGGCCAAACGAGTACAACATCATGCAACATTCAAAATGTTGCCCGAAAAATTTGACCGCTTTCAAATTTGATCAGACATCATCCAACATGTTGCAACATATCGCAACATATCGTAACAGGGTGGCCAAACGCATGCAACATGTTGTTCCCAAGAATGTTGCAAGATGTTGCGTTGAAATGTTGCGAGCGTTTGGCCAGGCCCTTACGGCTGAGCGACAGCACAATAGCATAATCCCTTTGCCTGTTAGAGACTAATTGCATTCATTTGTTGAACAGTTACAGACTGCCAAAATGTCTTGTGCATCTAAGTTGGAGTCTGATTGGCTAACTGGAGTGTTCCTGGAGCGTTTTTCGAAGACGCGCGGCACCAGTGGTGTGGCATCAGTGGTTAGTATACACGATGAAGAATTGTTGCGGATTTTTAGCTTTCTTCCGCTCGTAGACTTAACAACTGTTTCTTGCGTTTGTCGACGATGGTACAAATTAACATTCGATCATACTTTGTGGAGGGAAGTTGATTTAAAGCGCTTTTCCCGCAGATTTACTGATTCTGAAAAGCTTGACGCTTTGGTTTTAAGACGATTTTCGGTCTGCAAAATTCAACGTCTAGATTTGAGTGGATTTACTGTGTCCGAGGAAACCTTACATATTCTTAATTCGTCTTGCAAAACGTTGAAAGCTTTGACGTTAAAGAATGTTACTTTTAGCTCATCACGTGCATACAAAGCAACAAAATCGCAGAATACGGCCGTTGAAATCAAGTCATTCCCCTCTTTTCTCGAATACTTGGACATCAGATTTTCTCAAGGTCACTGTTCTGTGTATCGAAAGATTGCTTCAAGTCTCAGCAACATTAAACAACTTGGTGTATGTAACACTTTTGTGTATACTCTTATGAGGGAAGATATCTTAGAAACAACGGTGGAGAAGATGAGAAGTTTGCGAGAGTTGGATTTTAGTCAATGCCTGTTACTCAGGGATGACACTTTGTCGCTCTTCGCCCGCTGTGGAAATCTTCAGGTACTCAGTGTGCGAAAATGCTATTTGCTGACGGGAATTTTTATTCAAGACTTTCTACAGATTTGTAAAGGTCTTAAAACTCTTATACTTGACGGGGTAAGCATAGATGACAGTATTTTGCTAAGCACTCGGTGGGACAATTCTTGCTTGACTCATCTGGATATAGGGTGGCTTCCGCTGGTAACTCCACTCGGGCTCAATGCAGTCATCTCGTGGATTTCAAAGATTGACACTTTGGAGTATTTAAGACTGAGCGTAGTCGGAGATAGCGAAGCACTGAACCATAAACTTCTTTATCAATTAAGAAATTGTCTATTGGGTAGGACGAACAGAAAATCAAACAGGTTAAACCTTCACTGTTTTGAGTGTGCTCTAAGGAATGGTTTCGGCACGCTTCGACACTTTGTTTGTAACCTTGACACAACTCGTTGTCCTGTCGTAAGGATTTCATTCACAAAAACGACAAAGGAAAAGCCAGTCGACAATAATTACGACGTTTCCCCGAGCAATACCAGAGAGGCAAGAAAGAGAAATCGAGCCATTTGCAGCAGCAGAGTGTTTAGATCAACATTACACACATTAGAGACACCAGTTTAAAAATGCAACTCATCCGATAATTAAACGCCTTCGAAGTTAAATTAGCTGTGGCCTCGATATTACAGCCGCCGACAAAATGGGACACATTGCACTTCCCTTCCCCCTCCAATTGCTGGTTTATGGTATCTGGAAGGGAGACCAACCAAGGTGCAAAATCGATGTAATGGTGAGCTGTTGCGGTGAACGAAATCCGACACTGTGATTCAAAAGTGGCCGAGAGCGCTATCCACGTACAGATCATCCCCTGTTCAGTTATCCCGGCTGGGAAATGATTAAAATGCAGGGACGATAGTGTAATATCCAATCTTCCCACAACTTCGTCCGTTTCCATGATGTGACTCTCTCATATAAGAGATGAAAGCCTTGACACTAGTAATAATCTCCATTTAAGTGTAAACTGTTTATTTATCGCTGTGGCACTAAATGGGGCACTGTACAGGAACGTGTCGATAACCCCAAAAACATTTTTGGCCCGGAAACAAAGGAATAAAGATGCTTTTGAAAGTCCCGCTGTTCTCGTCAACACGGAACCCGAGACAAAACGCCGGAAGAATAAGACTACTGCGCTAGAACGTCCCACAACCGCATAAGAAACACCACAAGATATATAATGTCGAGGAGTCAACAATGGTGTGCGAGGCGATGCATGAAGGCTCGAGCGAAGCGCTGAAGGAACACCGTGAATGTGCCAAACGCAACGTTCTTTGTTTACGCGACTACTTGTTGATGCAAATTATCGAGACCCTGGAATGAGATCACTAGCCCCTTCACTCGGTCTTGCAGAAAAAAGAAATAACTTTGAAAATTCATAAAAATACGAGGTTTCAACGAACTGAAAAAGAAATTTGCGGTATCTTGCTCAGTGAAACATAAAGATTTTTTTAAGCCCAAAAAATTGTTTGGGGTTATAGGTACTTTAAATCATTAAAATCGTAGGTTGGTGTTTGAGGTCGGAAAAGGAAGCCGGAATACTCGGAGAAATCCTCTCGAAGCAGAGAAGAGAACCAACAACTCAACCGACCCAGATGTGACGCCATGTCCGGGAATCGAACACTCTAGGGAGAGAGGCGAGTGTCTCAGTCACTACTGCGCCTTCCCTGCTCAGCCACACTTGCTTGAGTTGTAATGTGAGCACTTTAAGCAAAAGCCTGACCAGTGTTTTTTCTATGGGTCGTTTAATTAGCAGCATGTACAGAAAAAGGTCGATCCATTCGCAGTCGAAGGAACTGCAACGTTAATCATTGACGATGTTTTGTAAAAAAGGGTGACGTTACTTTCGGAATAACAAGTGACAAACTACCCTTGAATTTTGGCGCGAAATTACTATGTTGCCATGGCAACCTTTCCTGCAGTGCCAAAATGGCGTCTTATGAAGGTAATTTGTGACCCATGATATTAATACCTAATCAAACGTTATACTCGGGAAATTATTTGATTCTGGACATGAAACGCGCGTGAAATTACTCCCTAATTTCACTCGTCACCACTTGATTAACCATACTATCTACATAAGCAAGTCAGTTACAAATGATCAGCTTAGCTGGATGAGGAATTTGTTAGGTTGTAGAATTCTACATATAAGGTATATGACGGTAACCAGGCAAGACTGATTGAAAAAGATGTGAACAATTTTAACATCTTAATACCAGGTTTAAGTATTTATATTGATTATGAGTCCGTCCGTATATTGCCTCTGCCAACTAGTCAATTGAGCTAATAATCAAACTAGACAGAATCCAGAGGCGTGCAACGAAATTTATGTTACGACTGCCTTAATTCTGACCTTGTAGCTTAGTCGGTAGAGCAGCGGTCATCTAACCCGAAGGTCGTGGGTTCAATTCCCACCCTGGTCAGAGTTTTTCTCTGTCCTTGTGTGGGCCCCTTTTCATTAGTAGGGCTAACGCTCACATGGTTCATATGTGGTACAAAACTAGCACTTCACATTACAGTCCAATCAGACATATCTCTCTAGTAGCCACCGAGTTTGCATAGCACAAAGCTCTGCTTGAACTCGAGGAACCTTTGAGTCTACAGAGATTACCAGGAGCCGCCGGCTTGAAGTTGAAGTCGCTGCCAAAAGTATGAAGACATATATCGCCCTCACTTGCAGTATTTAATGTTTCGGGTACAAACAAAGCAATGTACCGATCCGATGGGGAAGATACTCAGCTACATTATGGATGATATTTAGGTGCATTAAAACTAACTAAAGCTTAATTTAAACGTAAAAAGCTTCTTAAAACCTTGGAGCTATGGCAAAACTCGACCACCATCTTGCATGCATATGAAATTGACTGGCCAATACATATGTAAGCGGAAACGGATGCAACTGATTCTAAACTACCGGAGCTGAGCGACCACTCACACAACTAAGATGTGGTCACAGGAAGCCTAGGAAAAAAACACCTGTTGGAAAAAACCCCCGTTGAGGAAAATGTGCAGTAAACCTGGGTAGGATTCGCGGCCCGTGCTCCTACCGGGGCTCCTACAGGTTAGAAGCCCATCCTACGAGACTTTATAGAAAGTAAAATAGCCCATCTAACCAAGGAATAACACCTGAAAAAACGCTAAACGAACAAAAATTAACTTAACGCAGAACGCGGTTGGATCTGAGGCCTAGATGACCACCACGTGTAACACCCGGCCTAATATAACTCTGTATCACTACCCATGATTCCACTTGTATCTCGAGTTGCCAAAATACATTTCAGCCTTCTTCGCGAGCTCAGTAGTCGGAAATAACATATTCAAAATAATTTTTATCAACATGCATGCTGCTAAATAAGGGGATTCTTTCTCTCCTCTTACATTTAGAAAAAAATCAAAATACAAAGCTAAGGTACTTCCTTTATAATCTATCGTGGCCATTATTTTTCATGATGAAAGCTGAGGAGGAAAAAAAAGAAATTGAACAGACAAAAGCCCCCTTTTCCGGTGAAAAGTTAACGATTGTTGTCTTTTTTAATAACTGTTGCCACTAACATGATTGCAATAGCAATATAAACTAGATGCTTCTATGAAGCATACACTGGCTTGCCTGTGGTACGTGCTACAGAAAATCAGAAGGCACTGAATTGTGTGGTATTGAAATACAGCATTCCAGTCTCTGAAGAATAACAAATAAAAGAGAAGCGAGAAACATTGGCTTCTGGGCTGACAAGTTGATAATTTTCAAGTTCCCTCACAACTTCTTTTCACCACAAGTGTGCCCTATGAGCATCCGAAAACTTTGTAATACTAAACTTCACTGAAGTCAAGCCCTGTTTCGCGGGGTTAGTGTTGGGATGGGAGACCAAAGCAATAAACCCCTCATAAAAAACAGAAACATCTGACCGAAAATACTATTAACGCTAACAAATGCGAACTCAGCAAGGTACAGATTCTGGTAGCTTGCTTTATGCAAAACAAATATTGATGAAAAAGCAAATAAATATTGATACACAGTTTTCAGAAAGAGCAGAAGGAAGTTTCCCGGACGGTCGATCGAGAATAAAATATTTACGACATGAAAACAACATTAATTTTGAACCGTGAATATAGAATATAAAAAGTTACGATCAGCGACATTTTTGCTACGTACAAGTGAATTGCAAAATCGAAAATTTAACTAGAGGCATCCGGCTAGGCGTACATCTCTGCGACTCGATACCGCTTGCACTAACTTTAAGATCAGGAACTTTCTTCTTCAGGAAACTTTCACAGTTCTGTGCTTCTCTCCTTTGGCATTTGGTTGCAGTGCAGTTCATATCATGATTTTCACATATTTGTTCATTTAGTACACATTTGTTCTCAACATGTAAACTTTCTTTCAGTTTGCGGACCAACCCCGGCCAAAACAATCGCTCAACAGCATCTTTTAGTGTGGGTCTACCGCAAACGGCGTGTGCATAAGTGAGTTGTTTGAGCGTTCCGAGGAAGAAGCTTAATACAACAAAAAGCAATATGCTCACAAACGACATACTGTCATGGGCTACACACTTCGCCACAACTTGGTCGCGCAAACAAATGATATTTGGTATGATCACGCTTAATCATATGGTTTTGCCTGTCAATAAAAGGCATTATCATACTTATTATACTTAGGATCGAAATTCTCCAAGCACAATTAGCTATTTTAACAACTTGTTTCCTCAGAAGGACGTCTCTGAAGGTGCCCAATCAAAACATGACGACTTCTATCCACTTAGTGCTATAAATTCACACAAACCACCAACGCCTGTTTCCCTTCGTTTATTTCAGGAGGGGTTAGTTAGTATCTGTCTATCGTTAGAATCTCTCGACTCCTGTCTCGTGTTGCTATCGCACACCCACTAAAATTCGCTCATTCCTGGTCGTTTTATTCCTACTCGTTTAGAACCAAACAACTACCTCCTAAATGTCAACACCAGTAAATGATCACGCAAACGAAGCCAATGGCGAGAAATAATATTTCAACTGAATAGCTTGAAATAAAATTTGCGCGAAATCTCTCTCTTTAAAAAAGTTAAAGAAATATAAGGGCCGTTTATACGAGAGAAAATAAAACGCGAACAGCCCATATAAATGATGCAAAATCTACGTTCACAGCTTTCTCAAGCCCCGGCTTATCCTGGCCTGGGAGTTTATACTCGCATAAATAGTTCCTTTCGCGTATTATGTACGCCGCGTCCAGAGTAAGCCGCGGCTTATTTTCTCTCGTATAAAGGACCCTATTGTTGTTTTCTCAAGTTAACAATAACTTCATTTTACACAAGAGTGACTATACTGAAATCTTTTTCTGACCTTAATTAAAAACGATCGCCAGCTGTAATCATTTGCCAGAACAATCATACCTACAAATTCCTGTCATCTTTATTTAATGCGTATTAAATTTCAACTCACTTATGCAAATTAGTTAAACTCGAACACAACAGTTGAAACATCTCACAAAAACCTTTTCCAGCATGAAATTTATTGAAACTAACTAAATATTTGCTATTGGAGACAAAAAAAAACCCTTTCTATTCCAATTCCGTGCGTGCAAACAAGAAACAATCCGTCTCACAAACCATAAGATATGCAAATAAATATATTTTTCAGTTCAAGATTGAACTCTTTCCTAAAGAACCTTTTCCAAAGCACAAAATAGACAACAACCTTTCTTTCCAATAATTCACTGTCACATTTTCAATTATTTTTTTACCTGAAAACTGTACAGCTTGACTGCAAATTAAATGCCAATTGCCAGACAAATGAGATGCCACTTCGGTAAACACTGTGATACATTCAAGACATTCGATTCCTTTTACACCTATACTCAATTTCCCACTTACTGTCAGTGTTCTACATACCAGCACAGTTTATAAAATAAGATTAGAAACAACACACACTTTCTCATATCCGACCGCAATTGTTCTCGAAGACCATCCCTCGTCGCTTTTAAGATTCCAGATATTTATTTTCCCCGCCTGTTTCGTTATTCCAATTGACGTTCCATTCTTGATCTCATAAAGGTATATTTTTTCCACTAAAACGCCATCCCCGTTACCACGACTTTCGACGCCATTGCGGGTTTAATAATTACTGGGTTGCCAACCCAGTCGGAATCTGTCTTTAATTTCGTCGTTTTTTTATTTTTCGTTTTCTTTTTTTTTTTTTCTTTTTTTCCGTGTCGGTAAAAGTCCTGCCTGTCACTCCCCTGCTAAGTGGTGTCTTTGTGCATAGAGCCTTCTACGCGTATTTTCTTAGGATCGAGAGGGTAGTGGGAAATGCGTAGATTTCTCTGGTGGACACAGTAGAACGATTAACTTAACCGGCAATGGCGTCGAAAGTCATGTAACGCGAATGGCGTTTTAGGGGATCTTTGAACAAAATGTACCCTAATGAAGCTCAATTAATAATGGCAAGCGAATTGGATACTGGACAGGACAGGCGGTCGAATGTTAGAAGCGACGAGTAATGAACTTCGACAACAATCTGTCGCCCGTCGAGCCGTAATCAAAGTGAGCAGTCTTCCTAACATTTTGCCAAGCGTGGTGTTTTGTACAACACTCAAACCAAATGAACAGTTCTCTGGTAACTCAGTGTGGGTTCAACAAAGACAGATAAGGAATCCATATAGTGGATCTGTTATCTCAGTTGTCTCGCTATTTGTCAGATTTGTATTTACCTGTTCTCAACTCTGCACAGTCTTCCAGTATAACAATTGGAAATTTCACTAATAAGTCATTGACGTGAATGGCGTTTTAGTGGATCTTTAAACAAAATATACCCTCATGGAGCTCAAGAATGGATCGTCAATTGTATGAGCAAGACAGCGCTGAAAAATAAATATCTGGATTGTAAGAGACGAGTAATGGTCTTCGACAACAATTTCATTTTTCGCCTTTGGATATCAAGTGAGCTTTGTTTCTAATATTTTACTAACTTGGTATTATATAAAACACGGAAATCAAATAGCAATTTTTTTATGGATTTAACCATAGTTACTAACTATGATTTAACAAATTAACATTGAAGGAATCGAACGCCAACAAGAATGCATCACAGTGTTTACTCAAGTCGCATCTTAGTTGTCTGACAATTTACATTTACCGGTATTTTGTACTCAACTCAGCAAAGGTGTAAAATATTTGGAAATGTGACAGTGAAAAATTACTTGAATGAAAGCTTGTTGTCTCTTTTGTGCTTTATTATTTACGGTCAAGGTTCTTTCGAAAAGGGTTAAATGTGAACTGTCAGAAATTTATTTAATTGCATATGCTTTGTGATTGTTTGTTTCGCTTGCACGCACGCAACTGAAATAGGAAGGGTTTCTTGCCTCTTATAGCAAATATGTTGCTTGTTTCAATAAATGTTTCGCTGGAAAATATTTCTGTGAAATTTCTAGCTTTTGTAAATTTATCATGTTGTGTAATTTTCGAGCTTAGCAAATTTGCATACATGTGTTGAAATGTGATACGGGGAGAATTTTTGTGGTAACGCATTAGTCACGAAAATAAACAGGTCTGTTGGAAGCGTGCTTGAGTTTCAACAAAATGACCCCCAAAATCGGCAAAAGATTGTGACGCTGATGAATAATAAAGTAGCTGCTATTACCAAAACGATGGAATTACCTGGTGATAAATAACCTTGTCTTGGAGAGTAAATTTTTGATTTTCCAGAAACAATGGTCAACCTCTGAGAGTTGCGCGATTGTGATCTTTGTGTTGAATTCGCACATTTCTTGTCAAAATTTATAACAATCGAAATAAAAAGAAAACTAACAAAAACAAAAACCAGGTAGCTTGGCATCATTTGACACACATGCTTCACTGTTTCGCGAGTAAACATGCCGCGGTAAAATAACGCGGTAACTTGATCACTGCGCTCGCTGAATTCGATGTGCGATTTACTCGGTGCAGCCAAACTTGTACAATTACAACAAAACAACTAAAATCTCCCAAACTGTTTTTCGCTGATGGTAACTTTTTATATTCGTGGTTCAAAATAAATGTTGTTTTCATGTCGTAGATTTTATTACCGATGGCAAAATATTTTATGCTCGATCGACCGTCCTGAAACTTCCTTCTGCTCTTCTTAAAAACTGTGTATCCATATTTATTTACTTTTACATCAATATTTGTTTTGGATAAAGCAAGCTAACAAAATCTGTATCTTGCTTGGTTCGCATTTGATAGCATTAAAATAGAATTTTCGGTCCTATGCTTCTGTTACTGAGTGGTATATTTCTTAGGTCGCCCATCCAGATACTAACCCCGCCGAATAGGAATAACTTCAGCTTTCAACTGTTGTTTACAAAGCTTTCAGATGCTGTCAGATGCTGTCAGTGCACGCTTACACTTGTGGTGGAAAGAAGTTGCATGATCAACATGTCAGCCCAGAAGCCAATGTTTCTCGATTCCCTTTTATTTTCTTCAGTCTCTCTGGGTTCAGTACTTTGCTAGTAACCACATGTCTTCTCAAGGGGCTATTTATTAAAGACTTATACCATGGCGCTACAATGATAGACAATACCAAAACAATATCGTGTACTGTTAGACCTACATATTACGCAAAGACAACGGTCAACATGTCATCCCAGAAGACAATGTTTTTCACTTCCCATTTATTTTCTTCAATCTTTCTGGGCTCAGTACTTTGCTAGTAACCACATGTCTTCTCAGGCTATTTACCCAAGACTTCTACCATTTCACTACAATGATACACAATACCAAAACAATATCGTGCACTGTTAGAGCTACATATTACGCAAGGACAACTTGAAGCTCCTGGAAGACAACACACAGTTCAGTTGACATTATGGAATAAATCGCTGTGTTACTTCACTACCACACGTAAGCAATGCGTGTCAATTTTTTTTAAAGAGGACAGGAATTTCTTCTTTCTGACAAATGATTAATTAATAGGCCGGTCGCCAGGTTTTTAACCTCACAAAAGGATCTGTTTCGTCGTATGAACGTGTGAAGACCTGTGAGCCAAAGGGCCTCTGCTGGTATGACTTCTGGTATGACTTCTGGTACGAGTTCTGGGTCACCCCCCCCCCCCCCCCCCCTCCAACTTGAAAAAATTGCGTGGAACGCTGCACGTACCACAGGCAACCCAGTGTACCCTCACGGAGGGTCTAGTTAAACGTTCATCTGTGTGCACCAAGGAAATCTACGTATTCCCCCCCCCTCAAACCTAACTAAATACACAGCCAAGAATATATGCACAAAGCCACTACTTAGCAGGGGACTGACAGGCAAGACTTTTACCGACACGCAAAAAAAAAATTAACCAGACCCTCCGTGAGGGTACACTGGGTTGCCTGTGGTACGCGCAGCGTTCCAGGCAATTTTTTTCAAGTTGGGGGGGAGGGGGGGGGGGGGGGGTGACCCAGAAGTCATACCAGAAGTCATACCAGCAGAGGCCCTTTGGCTCACAGGTCTTCACACGTTCGTACGACGAAACAGATCCTTTTGTGAGGTTAAAAGCCTGGCGACCGGCCTATTAATTAATCATTTGTCAGAAAGAAGAAATTCCTGTCCTCTTTAAAAAAAATTGACACGCATTGCTTACGTGTGGTAGTGAAGTAACACAGCGATTTATTCCATAATGTCAACTGAACTGTGTGTTGTCTTCCAGGAGA
Organism: Montipora capricornis; assembly: GCF_036669925.1. Classification (NCBI taxonomy): domain Eukaryota; kingdom Metazoa; phylum Cnidaria; class Anthozoa; order Scleractinia; family Acroporidae; genus Montipora; species Montipora capricornis. Next base: position 16,064,934 of record NC_090890.1, read on the forward strand.
TTCAAGTTGTCCTTGCGTAATATGTAGCTCTAACAGTGCACGATATTGTTTTGGTCTTGTCTATCATTGTAGTGAAATGGTAGAAGTCTTGGGTCAGTTGGGTAAATAGCCTGAGAAGACATGTGGTTACTAGCAAAGTACTGAGCCCAGAAAGATTGAAGAAAATAAATGGGAAGTGAAAAACATTGTCTTCTGGGATGACATGTTGACCGTTGTCTTTGCGTAATATGTAGGTCTAACAGTACACGATATTGTTTTGGTATTGTCTATCATTGTAGCGCCATGGTAGAAGTCTTAGATAAATAGCCCCTTGAGAAGACATGTGGTTACTAGCAAAGTACTGAACCCAGAGAGACTGAAGAAAATAAAAGGGAATCGAGAAACATTGGCTTCTGGGCTGACATGTTGATCATGCAACTTCTTTCCACCACAAGTGTAAGCGTGCACTGACAGCATCTGAAAGCTTTGTAAACAACAGTTGAAAGCTGAAGTAATGCCTATTCGGCGGCGTTAGTATCTGGATGGGCGACCTAAGAAATTTACCACTCAGTAACAGAAGTATAGGACCGAAAATTCTATTTTAATGCTATCAAATGCGAACCAAGCAAGATACAGATTTTGTTAGCTTGCTTTATCCAAAACAAATATTGATGTAAAAGTAAATAAATATGGATACACAGTTTTTAAGAAGAGCAGAAGGAAGTTTCAGGACGGTCGATCGAGCATAAAATATTTTGCCATCGGTAATAAAATCTACGACATGAAAACAACATTAATTTTGAACCACGAATATAAAAAGTTACCATCAGCGAAAAACAGTATGGGAGATTTTAGTTGTTTTGTTGTAATTGTACAAGTTTGGCTGCACCGAGTAAATCGCACATCGAATTCAGCGCGCGCAGTGATCA
>NC_090890.1:16070841-16108341 GCF_036669925.1 Montipora capricornis
GGGTCACCCAGAATTAAAACCAGAAGTCAAACCACAACCCAAACCACCAGAGGCCCTTTGGCTCACATGTACTCAGACGTTCGTACTATGAAACAGTTCCTTTTCTGTGGTTAAAAACCTCGCTACCGGCCTATTAATTAATCATTTGTCAGAAAGAAGAAATTCCTGTCCTCTTTAAAAAAAATTGACATGCATTGCTTACGTGTGGTAGTGAAGTAACACAGCGATTTATTCCATAAAGTCAAGTAAGCTGTGTGTTGTCTTCCAGGAGATTCAAGTTGTCCTTGCGTAACATGTAGCTCTAACAGTGCACGATATTGTTTTGGTATTGTCTATCATTGTAGTGCCATGGTAGAAGTCTTGGGTAAATAGCCTGAGAAGACATGTGGTTACTAGCAAAGTACTGAGCCCAGAAAGATTGAAGAAAATAAATGGGAAGTGAAAAACATTGTCTTCTGGGATGACATGTTGACAGTTGTCTTTGCGTAATATGTAGGTCTAACAGTACACGATATTGTTTTGGTATTGTCTATCATTGTAGCGCCATGGTAGAAGTCTTAGATAAATAGCCCCTTGAGAAGACATGTGGTTACTAGCAAAGTACTGAACCCAGAGAGATTGAAGAAAATAAAAGGGAATCGAGAAACATTGGCTTCTGGGCTGACATGTTGATCATGCAACTTCTTTCCACCACAAGTGTAAGCGTGCACTGACAGCATCTGACAGCTTTACAAACAAAAGTTGAAAGCTGAAGTTGAAAGCTGAAGTTTATACCTGTTCGGCGGGGTTAGTAAGAAATATACCACTCAGTAACAGAAGCATAGGACCGAAAATTCTATTTTCATGCTATCAACTGCGAACCAAGCAAGATACAGATTTTGTTAGCTTGCTTTATGCAAAACAAATATTGATGTAAAAGTAAATAAATATGGATACACAATTTGTAAGAAGAGCAGAAGGAAGTTTCAGGACGGGCGATCGAGAATAAAAGATGTTGCCATCGGTACCAAACTCTACGACATGAAAACACAAGTTATTTTGGCACCACGGATAGAAAAAGTTACCATCAGCGAAAAACAGTTTGGGAGATTTTAGTTGTTTTGTTGTAATTGTACAAGTTTGGCTGCACCGAGTAAATCGCACATCGAATTCAGCGGGTGCTCTGATCAAGTTACCGCGTTATTTTACCGCGGCATGTTTACTCGCGAAACAGTGAAGCAACTGTGTCAAATGATGCCAAGCTACCGGGTTTTTGTTTTTGTTAGTTTTCTTTTTCTTTCGATTGTTATAAATTTTGACAAGAAATGTGCGAATTCAACACAAAGATCACAATCGCCCAACTCTCAGAGGTTGACCATTGTTTCTGGAAAATCAAAAATTTACTCTCCAAGACAAGGTTATTTATCACCAGGTAATTCCATCGTTTTGGTAATAGCAGCTACTTTATTATTCATCAGCGTCACAATCTTTTGCCGATTTTGGGGGTCATTTTGTTGAAACTCAAGCACGCTTCCAACAGACCTGTTTATTTTCGTGACTTAAGCGTTACTACAAAAATTCTCTCCGTATCACATTTCAACACATGTATGCAAATTTGCTAAGCTCGAAAATTACACAACATGATAAATTTCCAAAAGCTAGAAATTTCACAGAAATATTTTCCAGCGAAACATTTATTGAAACAAGCAACATATTTGCTATAAGAGGCAAGAAACCCTTCCTATTTCAGTTGCGTGCGTGCAAGCGAAACACACAATCACAAAGCATATGCAATTAAATAAATTTCTGACAGTTCACATTCAACCCTTTTCGAAAGAACCTTGACCGTGAATAATAAAGCACAAAAGGGACAAGAAGCTTTCATTCAAGTAATTATTCACTGTCACATTGACAATATTTTTTAGACTTTGCAGAGATGGGTACAAAATGAATGTTACTTGCCAGACAAACAGGCAAACTTTAAATAGATGCGACGTCAGTAAACACTGTGAGACACACAACAGAGATCACAGATCTACCTGTGGTGTTCGATTCCTTCTCTGTCTTTGTTGAACCCGTAAGTTACCAGAGAAATTTCCATTTGGTTTCAGTGTTGTACGTAACACCACCTTAGGCTTGGCGAAATATTAGCAGTCCAGCATATTTTGATTTCGGCTCGACGGGCGAAAGATTCACGCTGTCGAAGTCCATTACTCGTCGCTTTTAAGATTCCAGATCTTTATGTTTCACCGCCTGTCTTGACGTTCCATTCTTGAGCTCCATATGGGTATATTTTCTTTAAAGATGTACTAAAACGCCATTCGCGTTACAATGACTTCCGACGCCATTACAGGTTAATTGTGCAGAGCAAGCTGCGCATTACCCCAGCCCCCTCAAACCTAACAAAATACGCACAGAAGACTCTATGCACAAAGACATCACTTAGCAGGGGAGTGACAGGCAAGACTTTTACCGACACGGAAAAAAATACTAAAACGGAAATCTACCCATTTTCCGACTGGGTTTGGCAACCCAGTAAAAAAACACGAAACTAAACACAGATTCCAACTGGTTTGCCATACTGGCAAGCCAGTAAAAAGACCGTTGGTCGAAAGTCCGCATATTTGTGAAAGGCGCAATATTTTCAATAATAGGGACTGAGATCCGCGACGGCGACCGCGACGAAAACGTCACCTCAAATATAATTTTACATTATCGTAAATCCTTAGCGATTACAATTTCATCTCGTTCACGTCGTTCAGTATGGGCGAAGCATCTCCCTAAAAGCGGTTTTAAGGGTACAAACAGAGAAAAGTTCACGTTTGTATACAAGTGTCTCATTCACCCGTTCCTCTGCCAGTGATTCACGGCGCCATTAAATGGGCCACTGTTGCTATTTTAAAAATTCAGCTTGAAAGAGAGGTTTAGAGGACAAAGAAAAGGAAAGTGGATATGTTAATATATTTCACATTCATTGCAACTTGTTTCTATTGTATTTTGTCCTCACTGCAATCAAGCTGATCAAGCTGAATATTGATATTTCGAAAATGGCCTATTGGAATAGACCGTTTTATAGTCATGTGCTCAGTTACCACTCCTTTGAATAAAAGCGAGGCTGGCATTGACCTTGCTTTAATACAACCTCATTGCTATACATGTTAACATAATGATGCCAAAGTTTAAGTCTTTGACTCTGCCCCATCAAGACTATTGCAGGGCTGTGGGGGTTGTATTGGTTTTAAAAAAACCTACAGAATAGACGGCACGTAGCCCACAAAAGGCCCCTAATTTTAATGACAACATGTGGCCCGGTAGAAAAGCTTGGTGGAAAAACAGCACGTGTAGCTCCATCCTTGTGCTCTAAAGTCTGGCGGGAAAATGACAATGTGTTGATAGTCAGCCTCAAACCAGGAAAACTAATCGCAGGAACAACAAAAGAAAGAATACACGAATTCCAAGTGGACTGAAAACCTTTTCTTTCTGCCGTTTGCCAGTGGTGACAAAAACGCGGGGGGAAAAGGATCTCACTAAGAATCGATATTTACATGAAAATAAGAACAGGAAGCTGACAGAATAGAATTCCAGTTTAATGCAAAAGTTCATGAAATATCCACTTCATTCGATTAGTTACTTCTTGTATTCTTTGGTATACAGACCGGTGGGTTGTCTTGCACAATAGCGTATCCACATCTTGCTTGTCACAAGGTTCTGGCCTGCAAGAGATAAAGGCTGACAAAAGGAGTGCAGTCAGCAACACAGGGCAAACAGAAGCCTGCGGTAGCTCTGTCAACTCGACGACAGGTGGCTCCTGGCTTGGCTGCTCTTGGACCCACCACTGAAGGATACTTACGAAAAAATAACCTTCATTACTTAACTTACATACTCAGTAGTGGTCGGAATATTAAAGCTCTCAATTCTCTTGGTATTTACAGTGATAAATAAGAAACCTAAAATATACTAATATCTCCATTTCCTTTGTTGTACCAAAAACCTTTAAGTAAATATGAAGTGGGCACAACTGGGCCAGTCCACTTCATATTCACTTGATATTTCCTAATAAAGTTGAATTTCGATTAATTGAAACGGGACGGGATGGGACAGGTCAGCTGACGGTGAGAATTCCCTGGGACTGCTTGCAGTCGACTTTGGTACCATCTGCAGTTAGGACAACGCCGAGATCTTGTAAGAACTTGAGGCACTGCCCGTCGTCACTGAAACCTAACTCGGATTCAACGAAGGAGACAGCTATTGAGGGACGGTACCTACACAGCACACAAGCCACGTGACATGAACAGCAGGAGGAGGGAGAAAGCAAAAACAACACAAGTTAGTAAAGCAATAACAACATGACTTTAGATTCACAAACTGAGCATATATCCCAGTTGAACTACTTTCAATTCAACCTCAACAAACCCTTCCTCTATATGTTTCGCTCGTCAAACTAGCCTTGGATACCGAGTCGCGTTTACGGATATCATCCCACAGGTACGACGACCACGAGAATACGAGCAAGACCTAAATTCTGAGTTGCTGGCTTGCGTTAATTCCAGGTTATTCTAGGTTGTGATTACAATTAATCCAGTTTCAAACTAACGTGGACGCTTCGAACAACTTAACCCAAAAACTGCACAGGAAACACTAAGGGCTCGAGTCCATTAACAGTGAGAAAGACTTTACAATAATAATTTATCAGTGACTCAATGCAAAACTTAATACTAACACTAAACGGTTTTCCAGCGATAAACAATTAACAGGCGGATAGCAACAAAGGCACACAAATAAGAAGGCAGAGTTAGCATGAAAATTCACAAACACGCTACATGAACATAATCACAAAGTCTTCCTGAACGAAAGACGCATGTCGTGCCTGAGACAACACAGAAAAAGCATAACATTCAGAAGGTTCTAATAATATTCACCTAAGGGCACGACTTTGACGATCAACCCAATTTTCGAATTTTTTATTCTCACATCTCCTCCAAAACTAAATTTCAATTTTAGGCGAGTTCACAACTCGGTTGAGTGCGATCGTTATAGTGAATACTGACAATTCCTCTGCACGTGCAGATCAGATCGACTGGTGATGTTCAACCACAGCTAAGAAATCCTTCGCGCTCCATTTTTTTTACCCTCGGTTCTAGTCCTTTCAAAAACAATCTTCCCTCTCAGATTGTTCCTCAGCCGAAAACCAATGCCGAGGAATGGTTCGACCGAGTAAGCAACATTCAGGAGACCCTTACTTGGAGAGGAAGAATTAAACGACGTCACTTATTTTAACTCTTTCAAGTTCGACTAATAACTGTAACGATCTAAGCACCAACTTAAGCAGTTTCAAAAAGGCATGAAGAAAAAATGTAGACTTGAACGGGACTCGAGCGACCGCGTCGTACAGCTGTTCCTCACGACGAATCACATTTTAACTGTTGCACATGCGCGCCGGGTTTCTAGACTCGACAAGTGCAAAGAATGTGCTTTACAGCGGTTACCAGTCACACGCCCCTCAACGACATTTTATCACATTTTGAAAAGTAAATTTAAGTGGACGTCAATCAAATGTTTCCATGACGAATTCAACTGCTGCCAAGAGCACGGGACCATTGTCATGGAAAGATTTGATTGACGTCCACCTAAATTTTAGTTTCAAAATATGAAAAAATGTCGTTGAGGGGCGCGTGTGACTGATAACCACTGTAACATTTTAAAATAGACTCCTATCAGCTATTGTCGTTGCGTAGTACGTCATTTTCGGAAATTAAAATTCGTTTGGGTGAAACCAAAAGACGTCAAATAGTTTAAAATGGTCCCAGGAAAGTTCCATTGATCATCATTTTATTCCTTAAAGGAAAATTTTTTCCCAAGCAAGTGAAAAACCAGTGTTTTTTTTAACTGTAAAATATTTGTTCAACAGGCGTTGAACTGCACTCAAGTTGTCTAAGTATCCATCAAAGTATGCAGCAAACCTCAAGAATAAACTAACCGAAGACAATCGCACTTAACCAAGTTATCAGAATTCTGTATTCCGATGTTCCTATTTGCTGACTTAGAGACCACACCGATACCATAATACCATAAACAGTACAAAAGGGGCTGATCGTCAAAGGGCCTAGTAAATAGAGAACAAAAACAACCCACGATTTAACCATGGCCTTGAGGGCTTGAACTCTCTCGCGCTGTACAAAGAGATCTAATAGATAGCCTGACATGATGGGAGCACTCAAATACAGCTGGAAAAAAGTGTGATAATTAGACAAAGCCCAAGCTGAGCGTATTAACAAAGCATGTTTTATAGCCGGGTCGGATTTTTCTTCTTTCGTTAGACGTGCCAAAGCTGTGGTCAGATCTGATAAATTTACGTCAAGGAGAAAATCACACCAAGACTTTCAAAGAAAGAGACCTATTTGACAAGCCATCGATGTCTTTCTAAGGGCCGATTTACACGGCAGGATTTTTGTCGCATGCGACAACAGCTTACGACAGGCCCACGACATGATTTACGATTGTTGTGTACGTCTGAAAAAGTGTTGTAGCATTTTAAAACATGTTTTAAAACGCTGCGACAATCGTTACTCATGTCGTAGGCCTGTCGTGCTTGTCGCATGCGACAAAATCGTATCGTGTAAATCGGCCCTAAGTCTTAGCCTCAAACCTCTTAGGGCCGATTTACACGGTACGATTTTTGTCGCATGCGACAACGGCTTACGACAGGCCCACGACATCATTTACGATTGTTGTGTACGTCTGCAAAAATGTCGTAGCATTTTAAAACATGTTTTAAAACGCTGCGACAATCGTAAAGTCCTGTCGTAGGCCTGTCGTAAGCCGTTGTCGCATGCGACAAAAATCGTATCGTGTAAATCGGCCCTTACGCCTTCTTAATGATTCCCTTTACAGTTAACATTCTACCTTTTCATACCTGTTTCGACAAGTTTCCAAATAGCACGTAAGATATTTCAATAATAATTGCTCGTGTTCAGTTCAATTATTACACTTCTTAAGATGCAGATACTGTAAGTACCTAGTGAGGGGTAACCGTGTAAGAAGTTCTAATAAATCAACAAAAAATAGCCTGTCACTCACGAGGGTATCGCTCATTACAATAGGGAGACAAGAATGCATCACGGATAACACAACTCTTTCTACACTCCTAATTTGTCGGCAAGCATATGATCAAGTAAGGTAGCTGAAACAATTATCAAGGATACCCAAAGTATTTTTGGTGAGTATGTAGTAGAGCAATCTGTAAGCAGTAAATTCGAATATGCTTCCCGGCAAGTTTTCGGCGTATAGGGCTTTTAGCTGTGTCTGGCATTGGTTGAATTCTTCACGATCTCCCTGCAAAGACAAACGCATTGGCAGGAAAGCAAGTCAGGAACGAAAACGTGGAATCAACCAATCAAAAAATTTGCCCCCCATTACAATAAATTTTTCATTGCTTATTAGTCTGCGTTTTGGAATCTCTCGTGATCATTATGAAACGCCTAGGAGAAACCTCGAGATGTATACGAAATCCAAAAAATCTCTTAAATCAGGGCTCGAGACTAACGGTTGCCATCTACCCCACAGGCTAGTGAAATTTCAGTTTAGGCTAGTAGATTTTGAGCTTTCAGTAGCCAATAGACCTTATTCATAAATGGCGGTCACATTTATAATTCTTTTGTCCAAGTGCAAATTAGCCTACCAAGCCTCATTTTAGAGCAAGAATTATTTTCAATCCACTGTATGGTATCGAGGCTTGGTAGGCTAATTTGCAAATGGACAAAAGAATTATAAATGTGACCGCCATTTATGAATAAGGTCTATAGGGCTAGTAACTATTGTGAAGCAGTGGAGTTCTGGACGAAAACAAAAATGAAAATTATTTCGTATGACAGGGGCAGAAGGAGAGAACAGAAACTAAAAAAAAACAGAAACTGTGAGCGGATTCTATGGAATTTACTGCCTTAGAAAATGATAAGTTGGAAAGAAAACTGAAGAGGCAAACACGGATCACAGTTTCCCTGCCTCCCGTTATGAACGATTAATCACGTGTAAAATCATGCGGAACTTCTCGGCTGCTGTTAAAGCCTAGTTTCCATATGCTCGTAACTCCGTCGCAAACAATCGCAAGCACCTTCCGATAACTTGATCGCAAACAGTTTGCGTAAATGGAAACACCTTTTATGTTCATCTCCGACCAATCGTAAATGATTGCAAACAAGACGCAAGAGAGAAAATTCTCTATCGCTTCGTGTTTTTCGCGATGAGTAGCGACGCAAAAGTGAGGAAACAACGATATGGAAATATTTAATAGTAGCGCGGGTTGTGTTTGCAAATGTGGATTTTTTTTCGTGACAGTTTTCATTATCGTCACCAGAGCCTCGGATCGACCCAAGGCTCTAAGAAACTATGTAGTGAGAACATGCGTCATAAGGTTCTTGTAGCCAAAAATTGGAGCCAAAAATTAGAGATGCTTTTGATTGTTCTTCACCAAAACCAATGAGAAGACCTTTTCTTTCATTTATTTTATGGTTCCTCAGAGCTGTTCTCTCCCTTCAGTCAAGAGAAGAGTTCTGGGGTCGAGATTGGATAGTTTTTGCAAATGAATGAAACTGCGCATGACGAGACTGGCTAGTGCAAATTTAGATTTGGCTACTGAAATCAGACCTGATACTAGCCACTAGGCTAATGGGCTGAAAAGTTAGTCTCAAGCCCTGTCTTTACGACAGCAATTGCTAATAAGGTGAACTGACCTAGTTGGACTACATTTCATTTGAGTTTACAATATGGTGTGCTCCTTAGAGAAAAACCACAGCCTCTGAGAAACCCGGAGGAGGAAAAACATTCCATCATTCATTTCGTACTATATATCTATAAAACATGTGTCGAAATGACTAACCTTTTCTAAGGCTATTCTAGCATGAGTTTCGTAGACTTGAACTGTGAACGAGTCTCTAATTCCCTGCACCTGGTAAACACAGAAAATTAAAACCCCTCAGCATTACACCATAATAAATATGTATGGTGGAACTTTAGTCTCGTTGTTAGAAACAGTTGAGAACTGTCTTGTACCGTAAGATCCTGACGAACAGACTTAAGCTGTTCACAAGCATAGGCATAGTCTTGCCTCTGCCTCCATCGATTCTTTATATTTTCCATAGCCTTGACGAGCACTTCAGCGGGGCGAACAGTAGATGGGTCTGGCGCCTAAAAAGTGAAACATAAAGCAATATTTAGCCGTAATACAGAATTTCAAAATTTGGCATTCTCGAGAGAAAACGACATGGAAGGCCCCAATAATACATGTAACAATAAATTCCCAAATAGGGTCACAAATTATACTAGAGTATCACGTGTACTTTGATTCAAATCAGGCACGTAAAACACATTCAGAAGCAATTATCTTGATCCTGGACTATCAAATAATAACATCAAACTATGTTTATACGTGAACAGACATGACTGATTAGAGTATAATGTGAAGTGCTAGTTTTGTACCCCATATGAACCACATGAGCGTTAGCCCTACTAATGGCAATGGGCAAACACAAGGACAGAGAAAAACTCTGACCAGGGTGTTTCTACGTCATAACTAAACCATAGTGGGGACCTTAAGATCTATGCCGGAGACGTCGACAAAGACATCAAGAAAAACCAAGAGGTTTCATTTTTTTAACTTTTTTCGTAATCGCTCAAGACAAAAATGTACGAGAGTTCCAAACGCAAGAGTAGAACCAAATGGCGCTGAGTCATTGCTCGCGCTCCTAAAATGAAGTGAAGTGAAGTGAAGTGAAGTAAAGCAAAGCAACCATATTTAACGTCGATAATTCGTAACGCGCCCGGTGTCGCTTTCCAGGAGCGACACCGGGCTTAACAACGACGAAATGAGAGCAGCAATGGCAGACAGATTGATCTGGATGAGGAATTTCATCATGTCACCGAACTGAAGTTCGGATGCACCTACTACTACTACTAATACGTAACAGTAATTCAACTGACAAACCTGATGTCGACGGTGAGCTCATTTTATTCCCCCCTCTCCATCAGTGCTCCGTTTTACGGGTATTTAAAGCTACTTAAGCTACACAGAACGGAGAGTGAGTTGAAACAAGGATGTGAGATCTCAGGATCTCTTGCACCAAGGACGTGAACTAACCGACTGTGCCATCCTTGCTCCTGGAGGCGACAGAGCCCGAGTTCAAATAGCGGGTCAGGAAAATGTTTTTTCAGGTTGCTACAAAACAACTCCCGGAACACGGGAATTTCAACAAAAATTGCAATTTGTGACTACGATGAAGAAAAATAAAAAGGAAAAGGAACGAGCCCGAGTTCAGTGGTCTCGTGGCTGCCTACGGCAACCCACGGAATGAGGAAATACGTCGCTACTTACCGAAGTTAGTCTAAGATAGGGCTTCTCCAGGTCTTGACAAGTGCCAACAACATGATACTGACTCCAATCCATCTCCTCGCCATCTTCACATGACTAAAACAAACAATTAAAATCAGATATTACACTCACCTTCCTCATAGTCCTAGGGTTAGAAGAGATTAGGGCATGATGAAGCCTGCTTTCATCGCAAACAAGAGAGCCACTAATAATACTGGCAAATACAACAATTTGAAAGGAGGATATGGAAAAAAGCTGCTTTGTGAATGGGCCAGAAAAAAGTTCAATCTTTCTGGCAGAACACCAAGAACATGACTCCAGCTGACTAGAAGGGAAAAATAACTGACAAGGGGGACAATGATCAAACAGATGTAGGTGACAGAGATCGACAGTGACTTGTCTCCAAAAGGAATGGTGTAGTGTTTGCTGACAGTTAGAACAGCATCCCAGTATACAGCTGTACATTCATTATCATTTATACAATAACATGTATTATCACAGAACAGAGGGAGAACAATGAAGTTAACCCCTCTCACCATCATCTGTATTGTACTGAGAATACTTGGTGTTGTGGATCGCTGTGGGTTTAAAGACGCTTTAAATCTTTCAGCCCGTTTTTGGATTTTTTCTTGTGCCTCTGGGTCAGCACTTGCATTGTAAACTATTTTTTGCCTGAAACAAATTGAATGTAAAAACAGTCGTGAACACTCTAAAAGATGGTTAAAACTTCATTTACAGTAGTATATTTATAAATGTAAAATTTCCACCGGAAATAGCCTTGATGTACAGCAACATTGGCATAATTGTATCATCCATGCATGAGTAAAAGAAAATCACTGACGATGTTTAGTCAGCTTATTAGGTAGCTAATAAGAAAGCCATCCGAGTGATTTAGCGCCTCAACTTGCATTTCATCATCATAAAAAATTATTACCGCTACATTAATCTTAGGTCTATCATTTTGATTGTTTTAAGTAATTAAAATTAATTAATTATAGAATTCTATGAAAAAGAACTAAATTAAAGATTTGATTTGATTTGATTTGATTTGATATGGCTTCTCCCCATATGTGCATACAGTACATGTAACTTGAACTACTAACTGCACCAAATACATTGTTTAATTAAAGTGTTATACGGTTTCATCGTAGTTTTTCAAATCATTCTACAAGTTTGAGTAACGACAATTTCGTCACAGTTCTTTTTATGATTCTAGAATTCAAGGAAGCGTAACTGTCATTATAATTATAATCCAGATCAATTAATTATAATAATTATAATCCAGATCAAGGACATCTAAATAAAGCATTGACACAAAACTGTGCAACATCAGTGGTTATTCATTACGTTATTTGAGACTAACAAACTTCACCCTTTGCAGAATGTTACATTTTTAAAAACCGGTGGCCACAATTTGCCGTACAAATTGACTTTGTGTTTCCTTTAGCTTCTGTTTCGAATGGTACACCACCATATCCGCCATGATCAATGCCCACTATTCACGACGCCCTTTTCATATTCAGTACTGATTTGTAATCTCCCCGCCCTGGACAAACTGAATTCCACGTACAACTGTACTTAACATCAGGGGCAGCTGTAGTGCAAATTATTACTTATTTACTTAGAGGCTGTTTATTTATTTTTTACGTTGCTTGTGGCCCAGTGCATTCTGGTTAAATGCAATGCACTCCAGTTAAACGTAATGCACTCTCGAATTCGAGAATTCGTCGCAGCTTGCATACTTCTCCCTAAATCCAGATTATGTTGCTGCTCGCTCGCTTCCTTGCTCGGCGGCAATAACTTTCGACTTTAGCAAACTCCTACATTGCTTACCCTTTTGCATTCTTCTTTCCTTTCGGTGTTTTCTGACCTTTGCCTTTCTGTTTTGGGGATTTCTTTCCAAGCCTTTTATTATCAAATTTCGGTCTCATCTTGTTCTCTGGACTAGGGCTTCTGCTTCTACTTCTACTTCTACTGTAACTTCTGGAATGTGATAAACTTCTGCTTCTTTCTCTTCTTCGTCTGGTTGCTGGTGGGGATCTCCTTCGTGAAGGATGCCATCTTGGTAGCTTTTTCTCTTCTTGTGGAGATCTCTTTAAGCTTACCATAAAATATGAAAAAAAAAATTAATGCTTTCACGGCAGATACAGCAATTCCAGAAAATTTAGTCCCAACATCAGGTGGCAACAAGCAACCTTAGATTTTAAGGACTCTCGGGAGGATGCTTGCGATCCCAATAAGACTGTTCTTTCAAGTGCTGCCAACTCTACCCCAGCTTTTATGATGATCAGTTATCATCAGCATGTACACTAGATTTTATCCACATGTACCGATACTTTTCATTCTGATCAATTAATACACGTTAACCCCAGCAAGCAATACTTTTTATCATTCGATGTATTTCCTTCTTTTTCATTGGCCGAGATCCCACCACGTGTCCTGCAAATAATATCCTGCTCATGCGTTATTGAAACCACACTCTTGTGTGAAAATTGCAGATCGGTAAACTGTCGGAGAGCATATTAAAGCTTCTTTATCAATGAATACCACATTTTTCCCTCTCTGGGATTTGGATTTCAAGTCCTTGAAGACTGTGAAAATTTTCAGCTTTGTTTATGCCTACATTTTGTTATTGAGCGTTTGACTGTAAGTACAATTTGAAGTCTACAAATAAAATTATGCTGAGAAGGAAACAAATTGATTTTTGCCAATAGAGGTTTTGCACAGCAGCCATGTTGCATGGCAGGAACACTAGATTCTTTTTCCTATGGGAACAAATGTTCTTTCTAATGCAAACATTTTCATTGTTCCTGCCATATGCATGCAACATGGCTGCCGTGCAAAACCTGTATACGCGACTCAGCTTACAGCTTCCCGAAAACAAAAATAAAAAACAAACTCAGTGATCGAATGATAAATAATTATTAAACTGGGCTATCACAAAATAACATGATTGGTGTCTGCTTGCCACTGACAAATCACGATATTTTGCTCAACCTCGCCCAATAATTGTTAATTATTTAGCCGCATCGTCACCAGATCCACTGAAATCAATAACTTATTTGTATGAGATTGTGAGTTGTGACAATATTTCTTTCTTTTTTTCTCCTTTCCTTCATCCCCATGTTAACCTCGCTAACTTTACCGGCATTGTTTACTGAGATATATATAATTTTACCAGTTTCTTGCCCAACAGAAGCTTGGGCTTTTTCCCCTAAAGCCTTTATTAATTTCTGGTTGGTTGTAACTGTTGCTTTCCACCCTAACAATCATTCTTACCTTGGCAATTGTTCTTTATTCCAATCAACGACCCAAGCAGTTCCATCTTTGAATGAAGTTGTCAGCATATTTTTCAGGTATTGCTCAGTCTGATCTTTATCTGATTCTGTTTCACACTTTTCGAATGCTTTCTGGACATATTCCCTATACCGACAACACATCATTTGCACATCAGTGATTTGCAACTAAATAACATAAAATTATTACATTCACAATTCCAAACATCTGATTTTAACTTTTAAAATATGGAGGCAGTGGGGCCCAGTGGTTAGGGCGCTTGCCTTGAGATCTGGGGATCCCGGGTTCAAGACACGTGACCAATAGTTGAATTTGTTCCTGGTAGTCCCTGGTTCAACTTCTCAGCTGCGCTCGTAAATAGCCAACTGGTTTGCCTCCGGCCAGTAGGGATTCTTAACAGTCGTTGTTGCATGTTCTGTTCTGCCGAGATTGTGTTGCACTGGCCTGAAAAGCCCATCATTATCCGGCGGGGTTAGTATCTGGATGGGCGACCCTGGAGAAGTTATGAAATCTTCGAGATGCATACGTGTAGTTACATTATTTTATTCCAACAAAATCAAGTTGCACTGTCGTTGTAAGAAAAAAAGGTGGAAACATTCTTCATATTACGCTAATGGCTAATCAGTCTAGGGGACTTCGCAAGAGCTGCAAGCAATCACGAAGCGTTTTGACTGCCAATCAGATCATGAGTTTGGTCCGCCGACAGTCCGGAATTTTAGTGAGTGACGACGTAAGAGAACACACATGTATTCAGAGCGAAGCTAAAATGGGCCTGATTGCAGGTTAATTCTAATGAGATCTCTGTTATACATGTAAATTGTTATAAAACATATACCTCAAGCTTGGTGGCCATTCCTGAGCAGACAGAGAGCTATCATCCCTGCAAAAAATAAATAAACAAAATAATTTAAGAAGCAGAATACATCTTGAGAAGAAAATACAGAAGACAACACACAAATTTTACTCAATTTATTATGAGCTGTTAACTTCCTTCAAAATGTTGTGGTCACTGTGCAGTAATGTTTTAAGTTTGAGAACTCGGGCCAAAACGACTTTAAACAACATCGTCGCTCTTTGGAGGTTGGGTGCCCGAAACATCCTGGAGCTTCACTATTGGCAGCCAGCTCCAAGGTGGAGACTGCACCGATGGCTGGCAAAACCTGACAACCCAGCCATGAGCCCCCACGCCCAGCCGGAGGACCTCCGAGCCTAGATGGCTCGGAGAGAGGGGCTCATGGCCCCTAAGCAAGAGCCCCGACTCGCCCAATCCGACGGCACCCAACAACCAAAGAGCTGCTCATGACCACGCTAACAGCCTAGACCACTGCAATGTGCTAACCGCAAACTGCCAGAACAACCCAGAAACTACAACCAACCCAAGGGATCCATGCACATGTGGACAACAGCAGACTGCGGAATGGAGAGGGGTGTAATGGGGCGGAAGTGGACTGGGGAAACAACACACACTAGACAACATCGCCAAGAATACAGCACCACGCTAACAACGCTGAGAATACAACGCCATGCAATACAACGCTAAAAAACAACGCTGGGAATACACCGCAATGCAACGCTAAGACGCAACGCAACGCTAAACAACGCTGAGAATACAACGCCACGCAATACAAAATATATATATATATATATCTATAACGCCCCGCAATGCAACGCTAAAAAACAACGCAATGCAACTCTAAGGTGGAACGCAACGCTAAACAACAATGCAAAAAAGTATAACGCTTGCTCCTCGTAAACTAAGTAATTATATTAAACTACATAAGTACGAAAAACTGTACAAAACAAGTCCACGCAACATGCTAGCTAGCAAATGAAAAGAGAAAATACACGCTAACACCACGCCGATACATAAAATATACAACGGCCCAAGCCTCTTGATAATAGTAATAGTAGTATCAAAAATATGCTTATAGTCGAGTTCAAGGCCCAAAGCAAAACTAGAAACAAACTACAACCAAGAGAGAGTGCCTATGACGCGACCATAACGCTAAAAGCCTGACAGAATACGAGCGAGACGCTAAAATTGACGCTACGCCACCTAACACCTGAGCTATGTGTAGCTCAAATGCATGAAATGCCCTGTCCCATATGAAACTGTGCAAAGGATACGCTGTCCAAGGTCGGTCGAAGACAAGCTTCCCGCGAGGTGATTCTTGTACGGGGATCGGAGATGGCCAAAGGTCACGCCGTGATCCCAAGCAAATTCCACGTGGTCGTGAATGGCTTTATGCGATAAGAAGCGGGGCCCTGAATAAGATCTCGATGGGAGAAAACGCTTACTGAAGCTGCGTGAACTGACTTTGCCAAAAATAAAGCGACAAGACTCCAACATGGCGGCTATCCAAACTCGATCGCAAGTTCGCCCGAAGTTGCGTTTCCCCCAAAACAAACCCGTAACTGGACCCAAAAGGAATCCTGACTAACAGGAAAGCAGTTTTGAACACATCTACGGAATGACGACTGTATATAGGAAACAAAAAACCGCTAAATGCTCCACACACAATGCTCCTACTTCCCGCCACACTGATAAATAAGCGATACAGCCTAAAGCACTAGGTATTCCACGCATGCGCAAGTATACTAAAACCACTGACCAACTGGCTGAAGTCGCTCCTAGTTGTTTACTTGGTTAAACTTCGTTTAACCTCATTCAAATCAGTACAAAAGTAGCAAAAATACCAACCTGGAGTCCTTTACTGGGGAGGATTTCTCTGGTTTTGGTTTCTGATAGGGTGATGTTGGTGGTTGCTGTGGCTGTTGCTTCCACGTAGAATCATTTGGGTCAGCCATTTCTGTACCAGAAGAGGGACTATAACTTTCAGTTTGGTAAGGACCTGTACCATATGAAGGTTTAAACTTTTTGTTCTTTGACGGTGGAACATTATTGTTATCCACATTTTCCCCTGTAATGGAAGATTGTTGCCATAGGTTTAAATCTCCAAAGGCACTTAGGGTGCATGTAATTCTTTACCAGATAAAAACAGGCATGTTTGCAGCCAGTCATGTTTGGGAGCAGTCAATTTGCCTTGAAACCCTTGAAGTCATGTTTGAATACATGTATTGATAGCGGAGCTCAGGTGCACGAAGCGTGTCAGCGGAGCACCATGGGTAAGATTTTTTGGGTAATCTATCAATGTGAGAAATTTTGGTTATGACGTCACGTACATTTGCCCGTACAGACTGTTGGGGTGGAGGCAGGGAGGCAGGACAGCCTCTGGGGACGGGAGTTTTCGGGAAATTTTCCTTGGCTGGAAATCGTGAAGCAGCATTGCATTGGCGGGAAATCACATTAGTGACGAGCAACAGGATAAAGATTAAAGAACAGGAAAGAGCACGAGAGAAGAAGCGACGAAATTTGAGAAATTTAAGGACGGTGCCTGCTATTGTTACTGCGCATACGTTCTGCGCATCTCAAGACACTCAGATTTCCTATCGGTGATGCTTACAAATATAGGGATATTTTTGCGCGGTTTAAAACTACCCGGAGAAAGTAGATCTTAGTAAGTACTCTTGGTATCCAAAACGAAAACTGGGGGTAACAATGATAAGAGAGATAATTAAGCTTCAATTTGAGAAAGAACGTCATACACAGCTTTGTATTTTAAGCTTTTTACAAATATTATTCATGAATTATCTTTGAAAAATGCGTGGTTACCCCCAATTTTCTTTTTGGATTTCAATAACACTTGTTAAGATCTACAGTTCCTGCATAATCACACACCAGGGCAAAAATATCTTTAATTAGTAGGCACCGCCCTTAAGCCAAGTTCCCTTACAACTTCTATTTCACCACAAACTTGTTTGAGCGTGCACTCTAAGCCCTGTTGGACGGGGTTAGTATTTGAATGGGTGACCTCAAAACATAGGACTTTCCGTCAGAAACATAGGACTGAAAATTCTATTTTAATGCTCAAAAATGCGAACTAAGCAAGGTACAGATTTTGTTAACCTGCTTTATGCAAAACAAATATTGATGCAAAAGTAAATAAATATTGATACACAGTTTTTAGGGAGAGAAGAAGAAGTTTTCAGAAGTATCAATCGAGAATAAAATATTTTGCCATCAGCAACAAAATTTGCGACATAGAAAAAAATTAAAATTGCCAACTTAAGGTACCATCAGCGAAGAAATTTTGGGAGATTTTTGCTACGTTCAATTTTTCTCTCGTACTTTTGGCTGCACCAGTAAATCGCAAAATCGAAAGTGACATTGAATTCAGCGGGCGCCGTGATCAAATGACCTCGCATGTTTACTCACGAAACAAAGGATACATCGGTGTCAAAATGATGGCAAGTGTTTCAAAAATTTACAAGAAATGTGCAAATTCAACACAAAGATCACAATAGCCCAACTCTTGAGGATGTTGACCACTGTTTTGCAAAGTCAAAAATTCACTCTCCTGGACCAGGTTATTTATCACTAGGTAATCGTTTTGGAAATGGCAGCTGCTTTATCATTCATTAGTGTTACAAATTCATGCCGATTTTGGAGCTCATTTTGTTGAAACTCCAGCTCGCTTCCAGCAGACCTGTTCATGTTCGTGAGTTATGCACGCCCTGCGGGCCTATTTGCCACCATCGCCTTGTGGCCTGGCCAAACGCTCGCAACATTTCAACACAACATCTTGCAACATTGTTGCATGATGTTGTGACATGTGTTGAATGGACTGGCCAAACGCACACAACATATCCAAACTGGGGGGCCAAACGTACACATCATGTTGTGCCCAATAATGTTGCAAGATGTTGCGTTGAAATGTTGCGAGCATTTGGCCAGGCCTTTACAATCACTTTACTCACTCAATCACTCACTCCACAAACCCAGTGACATAGTGTGAAGTGCACTACCACAAAAACTATACCATGTAAAGTAATAAACATCTTTAAGAACGTTTTCAGCCTCACAACACCAGACTATATTATAAGAACGTTTATAAAAAACAAGAGTGTATAATTTGCTTTCTGGGGTTAGCAGCGGGAGCTCCACTTTTAGGCTTGGCTAAATCTATATATTACAGCATACTCTGTATACATATGTATGAAAAACATAGATTTCTGTATTCCTAAAGCCATACGTAGGTAAAGCAAAACATTGATGAACTTGCCTGGTGTCCATTTTGGCTGATTTGACTGTTTCCAAAACTGTTTGCCAGTACCATTGCTGTAGGACTCATTACTCCGTTTCACAATATCCGCATAAGAACTGCTCTGCTGTCTTTCTGCTAAAGCTGTGGTTGGGGGCACCTGTGAGCTATGCCTCTTTTCTTCTTCCATGATTTCAAACTCCTAAAGTAGAGATTTCAATAAACTTTGAGATTGGTGACTGGTTTGAGTGGACTACCGGTAACCACCTGTAACAAGGGGCCTAACAGACCCTCTCTCTACTAAGTGGTGACTGGAGACATGACTTACTTCAGTTGCGGTTTTCGTCCACACTATCACACTATCAGCAAAGACGAGGTATTACCACGTGGAAATGCACTAATAGTTTCGAGCGGTACTGTACAGATGATTATGACTGTAGTGTAAGAGGCATGTCCAGAGGTTTGTATTTACCGTATTTACCCGTGTATAAGTCGACCTTTTATGGCCTCAAAAGAAGCTCCAAAAATCGCCCTCGACTTATACACGGGTCAAAGATTTTGAGCCAAGTTCCAGCTAAGTAATTTATTCAAAATTAACATAATAATGTTGTCTTGGGCATAACGAACGCAATGGACTAAAGCCGACGTACATTGTAAAAGACTTCAAAATGAATGACAAAAGACTTCAAAACGAATGTAAGCAATTCCAGTTGAAATAAAAAAGGATTTGTCCAACTCTAAATGTTGAAGATACTCACAAGCACAAATATGAAATAGACACGGGAAATTTTCGTTTTCCAAAGGCGGAAAGCTCTATAAAGCATTTCTGTTTCTTCGAATAAAACACGATCGTTCAACGGCTTAGTAACCTGGCGCAATACCTCGTGTTTGCGTGCAAGCATCGTCACTCGTGTTGGCGTGAAAACGCTGGTTGGTAATGATTGTTTTTTATTCTTTATACAAACCTGGCAGATTTAAATGCTTTTGCAAACTTCGTATTGTTTGGTTTATGAGTTTTGTTTTGTTTGTCATTTGAGAAATCGTAAGTCAAGGACCAATTAAACCTTGCACATTTTCCCATCGTTCCCAAGTTATTTTCAAAGATCGACTCCTGCTTCTGTGATGTTGCATTGTGCTTATCCTCTAAAGCCCTTTATCCTTGAACAACGAAACAGGTGAGTTTGAGGTTTACATGTTCGATTTTCAGAGAACTTTTTCGAAACTCAAGGACAAAACGCCCGCATATACAACAGCTGCTGAACAACAAAACTATTAAGCGCTTGAGGCCCTGATTTTTTTGTGTATCCAGATTTCCAGAAATCGAAGAATACAGGATTAGTGTCTCATGAACATTTGACAAAGAAATTAAGAAATTGCGTTTTTTGCCATCAAAAATTGGGGGTCCACTTATACATGGGATCGACCTATACACGGGTAAATACGGTAACCCACTTACATGTTATTTCTCCAAATTTTCCTGTGGACAACGAAAAGCCCAGCCAAGCTCATAAAACACACAAAATTTAATACAATCGCAACTTGTTGTGTAAAGTCAGTTGTTATGCGGATTTTTATTGGCAATTATTGTTATGCCAATTATCTGATAGTTCAAGTGCTACCAAACCAGCTCTAACTGTATGACTCAAGTATAAGTCGAGGGCAATTTTTGGAGCTGATTTTTAGGTCATAAAAGGTCAACATAAACAGGAGTAAACATAGGATGTGCACTGCCAGGGCTGTCAATAAGGGCTGGTAGCAAGTCAAAACAGCCGGCTAGTAAGCCAGCTTCAGCCAGCTTCTTTCGTCTCATTTTACCACCACTCAAAATGAGAAATCTTACACTTGTTTAATTACCTATCATCGAAGAAACACTCAGCACTTGAAGCTCAGTTTTCTTCTCCACCTCTTGGTGACCTTCTTTCACAGAATGGTCACCAAATAACTATGTAATGTTGGTTGCCATTTTCCCTCCATGACACACTGTGGAGTATTATATGAACGAAAGAACTGCGGACTATTTTGAGCTGAAGAAACCGATTATTTCCCTTGGGGTTATCAGCGTGACATCAGGCTGATAATAACAATAATAATACCAAAGGAAACACAACCTCAGCATGGCTTGGGTTGATGTCAGGAAAGCATACGATTCTGTGGATAATAGTTGGCTGATAGAGATGATGGAAGTACACAGGCTACCCATCTGGATTGGCAAGGTGATTCAAAATCTAAGCTGGAATACTAAGATCATAGCTTCTAAAAAGCGAGGAATGGAGACATCAGCCACCATCAGATTAAGAAAGGGACTGCCTCAGGGTAATGCCCTCTGTCCATGTCTTTTTACTTTGTGTTTAAAACCCATTGCGTGGTTATTGAATGCTGCTGAGGGATACAAATTGCCCAAACCTTTATCGACCAAGGTGACTCACTTACTTTATGTGGATGACCTTAATGAGTGCCTCTGAGTGTAAATTAAACAGGTTTTACGATCAACCTGTAATGCTATGCAAGACATGGTCTCCACTGGAATTCAAAGAAATGCAACATCATCCATGTTAGAAGAGGTAAACAAGTTCAAAATGTTAAAGATCTCAGGCTTGATGAAACAACAGCAGGTGAAGAACCTTGAGTCAGGGTTCAACTGCAAGTTCCTACTGTAGGAATTAGAGAGTGTGATGCAACAAGAGAATCAAGCCCTTAGAGGTGACGAAGGTGTACTTGAAATGATTGTCAGTAATCTGGACAAGCCCTCTGTCAGATTGTAATCGCGTTATCACAACCAACCAGTTTGCTTTACCCGTGCTCACATGCATACCCTATGTGGACACAGCACTGGCCACTAGAAGAACTAAGGAACATACATGTAGATAGACAGACAAGAAAGATCATCAGTGAAAACGGAGGAAAGCATCCACTAAGCTCCACGGCCACATTATATCTTCCCAGAGAGAAAGGTGGACGAGGTTAAACAAGAGTATAAGTTGATCAAGATAAAAGCCCCTGTCAAGTTACATGACAATTCAGACCCCATGATGGCAACTGTCCAACAATTTGAGGAAAGACTGGCAGAAAAGGTGTTTCTCCTCACCCATTAAAGATGCAAACAAGTTTGCTGACGAACTAGGGATAGCTCTGAAGTTGAATAACCCCGAACCATCGTGCAGCCCATTGGAAGCACCAGAGGTGAAGATCAAGGGACAGCTGATCAAGAAACATCTCAAGAAGGCTGTAAATGAAAAGCTTGTGGAGAAGATCGAAGATCAACCTTGGCACGGAAATCTACCGAGATCAAGATGGCAGGTATTATGGATTGCAGGTATTATGGAGCTGTATGAACAGCTCACTCCAACTTTAGTCTACCCGGCTTTTAAGACTGGAACAACATCACATATAGAATGTGTGGTAAAGCCACTGAAAGTCTGGCCCATGTACTTGCTGGTTGTCCATCCCTAGCACAGTCAAAATAGTTAAAGAAAGACACAATATGGCAATGAAGGTGCTTTTCTTTGAGATGCTTAGAGATCTCAAGCTTCCTGAGAAAGTTCCTCCATGGTTGTCTCAAGTGAGGCCTAGACCACTCTCCACGTCATCTGATGCAGAAGCATTTTGGGACGTACCAGTATGTGCTGATCACACTTTTGTACGTTCTAATCGCCTGGATGCACGCTTTGTTGATCACAAGAGCAAGAAAGTACTGATGGTTGAGATGAGCTGTCCGTGGTTAGAAAGAAACAGAAAAGGCAGAGAAGTATGGACCTCTACGACTGGAGCTGTCAAGACAACACCCAGGATACAAGATCATACAATTGAATGTCATTATGGATGTACTTGGAGGTTGGTCCAAGGAGCTTGAAATTGAGATGAGAAACATTTTTGGAAGAAGACAGAGAAATTCTGATGAGAATGCAGAAAGCTGTTTTGAGCTGCACACTAATATTGCCAGGACATTCAAAATGATCACATCTTAATATTTCTGCAATTTTTAGTTATTTTAAGGGGTCATCTGATTACCACATTTTTAATTTTTATTTTGTTTTTCTTCCATTAGAATTTGTAGTTTTATTTTCCTGTTATGCAGATAGGTTACGTGATTCGCCCTATCTTGCTTTATCTACCAGCATCCAAACATTTGTACTGCTATAATAATAATAATAATACTGTAAGAATTTACTTGCCAGTACATCGCCGGTACTGACAATCGCTGCTTGCAAGGTATAAAAAATAGTTGCTTTGCACAAAAAAAGGCAAAACTAGTATGCCTATGTATTCACTAAAGAGACCAGGCTTGTTGTAAAGTATGATTTTCAATTCAGGGAAGAGGAGATCCACAGGCATGCTCTTTTGTTTGGTCAATTAAAGGTAATAAAACTTTGTTCAAAAGAGAACCTTGTTGCTTTATACTTGAGAAGGCAAGGGAGGTAAGTTTGAAACTATAAAGCCTAAAATCCAGGCAGAGATTAAATATGCTTACCTGTTCAGGAGGCAATGACACAGCTGATCAGTGCTGCCAAACGGTGATCAGCAAGTAATGAATGACAAGTAAAAGGTAATCGGTAAACCTTTGACAATTTCGCAGGAAAATGGAGCCAGACACATGGAGTAAACGAGTGACACTGACTGCGTGCAACTTAGAAAGCCAACCTTCTTTCTCAAAGACAATTGCTTTTATTAGGTCAAAGCCAAAATCTAAATTATTTGTGACCTTCCACGGGAAAACGTACACTAACGCTAAACCGTTAAATTGACCGAAGCGTTAGATATCCGTTAGCCGTCCGTTAGAAGTTTACATGAAACCGTCAGAGCGTCAACTTCATCCGTTAGAACGTTAGTCTTATCCGTCAGAACGTTAGGTTCATCCGTCAGAGCGTCAGCCTCGTCCGTTAGAGCGTTAGTCTCATACGTCAGATATATAATAGTTATTAACCTTATCCGTTGGGCAAATCTTGGATTCTGTTGGCAAGTGAATTAATAATCTGTATCGATTGTTCCGGATCAGAGGATTCGTAGAGCGTCGTTTAAAAATGTGACCCTCTTTGGGAAAACCGGCCGTGTCCTTCTACAACTTAGTAGAATTACATGTAGTAGAGCGCTTTTTAAAAAATTAAAAATACCGAGAAAAATGAAGGGTTTGTGTTCGACGTTCACCTCTGCGTACCAATAGTAAAACAAGGGTGGAAAGCTCGATTTCGGATCGCTCCAGCACCAAGCCGATTTTCACTGACAAATTCGCATCGTACAGGTTTCAAATCACGCACCAAGCAAGCTGAAACCCAGAGGTTTCCTTTCATGCCATTATATCTGAAATCCGTCCAAAACTCGAAGCGCTGGACCTCAAATAAAATTGAAAAAATCCAGCATTCGGAACTCCAAGGAAGCGTAGTTGGAGTTTGGTGTGACGGCTTGCAGCCGTCACAACGTTTGCTCCTCTGTGATTGGCTAATAAGAAATCATCATCCAATCAGAGAGGAGCACATGGCGTGACGGCTGCAAGCATGTATCTAAAGCCGGTATACGAAAATCCTGCTACGCATCCTTGGCGCTGGGAATGCTGGAGTTTTCGATATTATTTGAGGTTGAGCGCTTCGAGTCTTGGATGGATTTCAAACTGAAATAACTACGCTAATAGGTAGAATGGACAATAAAGACTCCAAAAACTAAGACCAAAGATCGAAGACCCATCCTGAGCGAACGCCATATTATATGTGATTGAATGATGCATGACTTACCAAATTTCAACTGAAAAATATCTGTTTAACTTAACCACTCGCCTGGAGTTTCTCGCGAGCTTTTTTGCCCCCTCGGCATCTTAACTGATGATACAGAACTCTTTTATCGTATTTATAGCAAAGAGCTCTCTTATGAACGCACCGCTTTGAATTTATCGTTACTTCGGCTTTGAAAACAACATGAAATGCTACATTTCTTTGGATGAAAATAATCATTTGTTGTATTTTACTTTGCAACTACAGTAGCTAATGAAGTAATGGATGCCGTGAGAAATTCACAATTTAGTAATGCATCGCTTCATTGTGAGTCCGACGGTCAAAACATATCGAGATTAGCCACTTTTATCCGGACTTCGTTGCATTCAGCAGTTATGGCGCCATGGGCGCGCCTCTTCGGAATCGTATTTTAAAAGTCACGCAATCGTTTCTGGTGGCCTGTCTACATCGTAGTATTCTTAAAGCAAAAAACTCGCTGAAATGTGCATCCGATTTGTTTTGGCCAGCTCACGATGGTGCTAGTACTTCAAACCATGGCCTTTGTTCGATGAACGGTAATCGCTCACTACGTTGTGGTGTCATCGATCAGCCTTTCGAGCTTAGAACTAAGACTTGGTGTTAAAGCGCTAAGGCAGAACGTTAGAACTGATCGAAAGAAATTTAGAGCGTTGGCACAAACCGTTAGAGCGTTAGCACAACCCGTTAGAGCGTTAGCACTCACCGTCAGAGCGTTAGTAAAAAACGTTAAAACAATGTTCACAACCGTTTAATATCCGTTAACCGTCCGTTAGTTTTTAGCCGTTTAACGGGCAAACGTTAGTGTACGTTTTCCCGTGGAAGGTCACATTTCTTCAAATCTGTGGGGGAAAGTGATGCAGCTTCCAGTATTGCAGAGTCACCTGGTTGCATGCAAGTTCAAATTTACTTCCATTCTCACCAGCAGTGGGCACCACAAACAAAAATGGCAATTAACCCCACCCCACCTACAGTGAGTATTTTTTCTTCCCTCTCCAAACAAAGATGGCTGCCTTCCAATCGCTCTTACGTGTGTACATCTATTCGCTGTCCTTCAACTCTTCATACAAAATTAATAGAGAAAGAAGAGAACTGCAAGCTTTTTCATTGTCTCGATCTAGAGTTTAAAAAAGTATATCGATTAACACGACACCACTTCCATGCCGGAGCAGTTGCCAAATTGGCGACCTTGGCGATAATTTTAGTCAAATGTGTGGAACACCTGGGACTGAATAGATGAGTTCAAGCTCTTGAGTGCATCATGGGTAATCAGGGCAAGATGGATAGAAATTCAAAGGTTTGTTAGGAAGTTCAAAACAATGAAAAGTATTCACGATAAATTATGCAATTTTCTAAAACAAAAGATATGCACTCAAAGGTGCAGCAGAATAAATTTTGAGAGAAATTATTTTATTAAAAAGAGTTTCTGCCATACATTTCCTTTAATTCCAGAGGCACAAAATTACAGAGAAAGTATGGAGCCAAAAAAGGCAATATTTAGGAATTCCAAAGAAACAGATACCAAGTCTAGTTCAACTCAGCTGTGAACATGAACTTATGTTTGGTTTATGAAGGTAAAAGTCTATGAAGTAGAGTCATGTGCACTATATTTTGCTTTAAATTTCCATACAAACCTTTGAATTTCTCGCCATGTCGCCATGATTACCCATGATGCACTCAAGAGTGTGAACCCGTTTACAGTTCCCAGTCTTGCACTTAGTCTGGCAAAACACCATGATATCGGAACCAAAGAAAGAACATTTAGCAACTTTAGTTAAGTGTCAATGGATTTAGAGCACTACAGTACATGTACAATGTAATTGGGGACACTAACAAAATCAATGGGACACCCCTATTGACGAGTAAAATTGTCCAGCTTTAGACAGAGTAAAATACTAAGTCTGGCCACTTTAGGCCGGTTTACATGTAGGTTAACTCAAATCAAATCAAATATTGGTTTTTGTGGAGAGGAAAAAACAAAGTACGCAGAGGAAAGCCTTTTCGGAGCAGAGAAAAGAAACAACAAACTCTACCCACATACTGTATGACACCGAGTCTGGGAATCGACCCTGGGTCACATTGGTGGGAGGCAAGTACTCTCACCACTGCACCACCCTTGTTTTTCCTTCCTCAGCAGAGATTCCAAGTCAGCAAAGCTCACTTTCATGTCCTCCTACTTTTAATTATAAGCCTTCTACTTTTAAATTTATTGACAGCCCTGACTGTACAATGGCGGCAAATCTGATTTTCAAGTAGAACTTCACTTGGGCTACAGAAAAATACATACAATCTACTCTACCTTCTCTTGGCGTTGGGAAAATGAGAGATTTTGCTGCTTTCCAGCCTGCCAAGGCTGCCTTGACTGATAAGAGAATGATTCCTTTCTCTCACCCTCTCTTTCACTGGCAGAAGAAGTACATGTAATATCATTGTTCTCAGTGGTGTTTAATGTGCTAGCTGTTGACAATGGCAAGGGTGGTGGTGATGGCTGATAGGCCTAGAAATAATGTAATGGTCCTAAATGAGTTGCAAGATTTTATGCAACAGTCTAAGGGCACGTTCGATTGACCCTATTCCAGAATAAGAATACGTGGAATGATGATTAAAACGGTATGTTTGGCCATTTCGAAGCAGCAAGGATAAGAAAAATTTGTTTAAAATAGCATTTTAGCAGATTTTTGACAATTTTAATGTGAATCTCCATAAAAACGAAGGATTTCTAACTTACATTCCATATATTCCTATTCCGGAATATGGTCAATCAAACGCACCCTAAGATTGTAGATAATCTACATGTACTAAGAATAATACTGTATTAATTATTATAACTTTACCTTTTTTGCTGTCTGTAACAAAAAAAATAACTGTCTAAGGGCTGCTGTAGGGCTGCTAGGATTATTTTTAATTTACCTAAAGATATGGCATCTCATTGAATATTAAACTTTACAAATTGGATCACAGTTGGGTTATAAATTATTACAAAGAGGCTCTTTAGAGGAAATTTTTTAGACTGCCTTTCTAAGAACATCTTCAGAAGAGAGAAAGTTCTTACACAGACGGCAGATTATTGAGGGACTCTTTAGCCTTTCGTAGGTCAGCCCTCTGGAATTACAGTACTGCTCAAAGGTAAGTTGACAGTCTCGACTCGATCCTCGAAACTCGATTCTCGCATCGCGAAGGTTGAGACGTTCGAGTTTCGAGACGCGAGAATCGAGGCTCGAGAATCGAGAAAGATGGACTTTGGAATATGCATAAACTCGAGAAGAACTCGAGAAAGCTATTTGTGTCTCGAAGAAATGAACAATTCCGCTAAGGGAGCCTTTGTATGCAATATTCATGTCGACTCTAAGCAAGCTTTCAATGTTCTTGGCCTGCGAAAAAATATTATCTTCATTATCCTTCAGCATGTAGAAAAATAACGTCGCGATCTTATTCACTTGTTCTGAAAAAAATACACGAGTTTCCGATGCGTTCCCCAGGCACAAACCCAGTCACAAACAAGCAAAATGACCACGGACATGTAATTTATCGGAGTAAAAAGGGGCCTCGTTCGAAAGTTGGCATTGTAATATCAACAAACTGGAATTCCGAATACTATCGCGTCTTTCCCATCGTGACAAAGCTGAATTGAAACTTTATCATCAAAATCATCAAAAAACGAATGGTCAATTATGGTCGCAAATCTGCTTGCTCGTTTTGTCAAGAGAATTGAAAGAGAAAATATAACATGCTCTAAAAACTCGCACGGGTATACGCAATTATTCATTTATTGCTGTATTAAGCCAACACCACGGCACAATTGAGTTAACTTGAAAATCTCCTTATTCGTTTGTTGTATGAAAACTTGTCAGGTACCTTTACCATGCGCATGAATTGACACAAATCGTGCAACCATTATTTTTTAAAAACCAAGTATTGTAAAGTGACGAGAGGCAGTGGATCGAAACGAACCAACGCAGACCACCAGGCTTGCGCATGTACTTCCACAATTACATTTTTGAGCACTTGTAAATATGCCTGCAGTGTCTGATTCGTTCCTACACACTGGAAGTTATTCTTCTTACTTTAGAAATATTCTCTGATGATTTCGTAAGTAGGTAAAATAATTGAAATAGGCTGTAATCGAAAGTCAAAGCATTGCGTGACATCTGCTTGAGGGTAACTTCATCCGCAAGTGAAATTTGCACATGTCAACGTATTAAAGCGAAACTTGGAACATTTATACGCTCGTAATGCCACTGCCTTACCAGGCAACCTCACTTTATTTAAAACAACCAAACGTGATTTACCAATATGACCAATAATGCGATGGAAGAACCATTGAAAAAATTCAGGACTTCGTAAATTTGAGATTGCTTGCTCGAGGCATTACAGTACATTACATTCTCTTTGCTTAAAATCAACGATCGATAACATTTATTATCAGGGTAAAGAAAGCTTCAGGTTTTAACTTTTAAGTCAAGCGTAGCATGTTGAAGTCGATTGTGAAGAGAGCTGTTTTGTGAATGATCGCAACAGATTATTCCTTGATCCTTTGAGGAAACAAGCGACAGGAACTGTGTGCATATTTCGTGAACAGAACTACTCACACTTGATATCCAACTCGCTTTTTCAACGCATGTACAACACAAAAGTGCACTTTGCTTGTCTAATTTATTTCTCGAGAGATCAGTCAAGCATCAAAATCATTATTTTTCTCGACTCGAAACTTGAAAGACTCAACTCGCGAGTTGCGAAACTCGACTCGAGACTCGATTCTCGAAATTTTCGAGGATTGAGAATCAAGTCTCAAGTCGAGTTTCGCGACTCGCGAGTGACTGTCAACTTACCTTTGAGCGGTACTGTAAGTTAACTGTAATGATAAAATTGACAATTTTAATTTTAAGGAAATCAAAAAACAACTTATTACCAAAGAATATTTTAAAGACTTTCTCTTCGACAGCTCAAATGCGTCCACTTCTCCAATTACAGTTGAGATAATGATTACGTATATTTTTAACTCATATTTCTAGGTCTTAGATTAAATACTTGTACACAGGCTTTTAGCCAGGCGGCCGTCCAGCCGTCCAAAGGACGGCCAGTTCTCAGAAATGGGAGATTTTCGACGGCCTGTTTTGGGCGGCCATTTACGAACTTCTGTGCTTAATGTAACAAAACAGTGTCTATAAATTAATAAAAGTTACATTTCTTTTTGCTCTCAAGAGTTGTTTTAGTGCTGCTGTCGTATTTTTCTTCTATATGAACACTTTTTTAGCGAGTTTCCTTTCTGTTTTGATCAAATGAATCAAAGTTGAGCGAAGCGATTTCACAGGCAAAGCCGCTGTTCAGTGATATTGACTTACCAAGTCGTCCCCAGGCTACTTTGCCGGCTGCTATAAATAAATGCGCACTTTGGTAATTATTTATGAGGACATGAGTCAAAGATCACGCGCCTTCCAACTCGGTAAGACGATCTCGCGGCTACAAATGTTATTGTAATCGCTTGATTGTATTCTGCTCTGTTCAAGCGAAATCTGGCGGGCATTACAACAAAAAAGCCATTTGGTGTAATAACATGTGCAATCATCGTAATTGCTTTAGGAATACAAATAGTAGGTGAATAGTTAAAGATTGTAGACCAGAATGCAGTTCGACCAACAAAGCCACGCATATCTGTTCTTTCGTGTAAATCATGGCTTGACAACTTCAAATTTCAATCACTCTTCATAACAACTGGAGTTCCTATCCCAAATATAATTCAATGTTAAACAAGGTAAGTTGAGGAAAGGATAGCTGAGTTAAATTATCAAGGAAAAAACAGCGGTGTAATAGGTAAATTGAAAGACGTTTACAGCTGTCAGAATCGCGGAAATAACGTCTAAGAGGCTTCAATTTTTCAAAATTTTCTGGGGGAGCATGCCCCCAGACCCCCCAAGGCCCACATAAAATTTGGACTCCCACTTTCAAAATCCTGGCTAAAAGCCTGCTTGTACACACGACCCCACAAGCTTGGCAGCTTTACATGTAACTCTTATCGTGTATAAATTAAGGCTTTATGTTATGTTAATTACATGTGTACATGTATACTTACGGTATGTACATGTATGTAATAGCCTCTTTTCAATTTATGTGTAAAGGCACATAGATATGCAGCTGTACATGTATTGCAGATACATGTATATGGGGAATTTGAATGCAAAGCAGGGAGACAGAATACAGGAAATAAGGATACATGTAATGTGTAAACATAACCAGTGTTAAAGCAAACATCAAACTGAAGGGCTTAAAGAGCAAGACAACGTTGTTCGAATGTAATTGAACTCTTCATAATTTTAGTTACATGTATGACTCACTTGTAGACAATACGTGTAGGATGACCCTTAGGGTACCCTGGAACTTGAAAACAACCCTCTGTATGAGCTGTCACAATATTTCACTGTTTGATATATGTAACATACAGTCTAACAAACTAACCGGAGGTGCTGGTCCACTTGGCTGGGGTGGAGGCATCATGTATGCTGATCCATAGCCTGGATATTGAAAGGGATAAGCATACCCATTCCACTGCTGTAAATACTGATGTTGATAATATGGATGATATGCCAGCACTTGCTGTTGATTGTTTGTTGAAGGGCTGTTAATATTGGTGTTGTTTTTTAAACTAGGTTTTGCTAGGGATTTGTTCACATTTTGATTGCTAACTTTCGCTAGGGCTTGACGTGCTCTCTCCCACTCTGGAGTCTCTCCTTGTTTTGGTCCATCATTTGATCCTGGCTTCTGGTTATTGTCAGCTGTTGCTTGATATTGACGAGACCTGCCATAACCAAGCATTAGTCAAAACACAGGAAGACATTAATTTTTAATTTTCTTGACAGTTTTTGTAATTTATACTAAATACAGGATTTGCTGAAGCAAATACAGAAGATTGGCCTATATTACATCTGTACTTTTAGAAAGGCAAAGGACAGAATAGCTACAGTGCAGGGTTCGAACTAATCCAGTAACAATTTTGCGACAAGATACGAGAATTTAGTCAGCGGTTTACCAAAACAAAATGTGAGACCCCAATACATGTGTAAAGAAACCACTGAAAAGGCTAATGATCGAAGGAATGGAGTTGTGCACGTAACGGTAAAGGTAAAGTCTGCTACGAGTCTAGAAGGCTCATCAGGCCAGCGCTTCTCTCCGGTTTCTATAGCATGAAGTGACTAGGAGTATTTTTACCCTCCCCCCCCCCCTTCCTGGATGGGATGCCAGTCCATTGCAGGGTTACCCCCAGCAATAGATTCACCGGTACCCATTTATACACCTGGGTGGAGAAAGGCACTGTGAGAGTAAAGTGTCTTGCCCAAGAACACAACACAATGTCCCCGGCCAGGACCCAAACCAGGACCACTTGATCCGGAGTCAAGCGCACTACCCATGAGGCCACCGCGCCTCCCACACATAACATCGTAGCACGTGTGCATGTAACAACGCAGCTAAATTACGCTACAATTATGCTATCTTCAGATTGCAAGAAAATTCATGGTGTAAAACAAAATAATTTTGTCATTTCTTTATTTATTTTAGCAAAAGTACATGCAGCAGTTAAGTGGCAACTGCTAACCCTTTTGTTTCAAAAGAGCAAATTTGCGACTTCTCTAGATATTTTAATCCCAAAGGGAAAAAATACAGTCACAAATGTGACTGTATTGGTGACAATTTCAAGACCTGCAGTGGCTCACTACAGTACATGTAGTCAAAATATTTCATCAACTTACAGTTTTCAAACAGAAATGACAAAACATTTTTTTAAGACATTTTAAGGACTTTAAAAGGACAAAATTAATAATTTGCACTGAGAGGTTATGCACTTTCCAAACATTTTCTAATGTCTTGAGGAAGAACCACAAAAACAGCACTGACTCATAGGGGCAAATCTTGACAGATTTAATGCTGTCAAATGCCAGATGATTTTACTCATCAATGAGGTTTGGGGGGGGAGGGGAGAATGTTGTTGCTGGTACTGTAGGCAATGCCTCCACCTTCATGGTATTGAGCTACACAAAAGCAATTGCTTTCTCCTCACCACAATTTTTAACCAGGCTCAAAGTTTATTTTTGGCTTTGGGAGCACTTGTACTGTGCTACCAAGTGTATATTTCTAGGGCACGTAATTTGCATAGCTTTGTAAATAGAAGTGATTTGTTATGAAGATTCCAGTTTTCCTTTGTACAGAACGGTGTAATTAAAAAAAATGAAATAATTACATCCTTACACAAGTTTTTACTGATTTATACATGTACATAAACAATCCTGAGAAGTTCATGTTTTATCATAATAGTATTTTTATTTGTAAAGTTTTTACTCAAACCACAAAATAAATTTATTTGTGACAACAGTCCTTTGTGCTTCTAGTGAAGTTCATGAAATCTGACCACCGCTTATGAGAATGCGATATTGAATTCTAAGAAGGTTTCCACTGTGCTTTTTTCTGTGGGTCGAGTTCATGCCTGAGAAGACAATATACACTGTATGTACATGTACACTCTGTTTCTTGTCAACGAAAGGAGTTACATGTATTTATTGATGTTTGAGAAAGCTATCGAATTATTAAAAAATCACTGGCATTTTAGTGTGTATATCGTTTAGTTGAATACTTTATTTATCTATAAATTAAAATCTAAAAACTGGTTTTGCCGCACAATACATTAATTGAAGTTTCTGAACATGGATTTTCGATTTCTGAAATCCGTAGTGATATCCGTTTTTGAATTTTGTGTTCCAAATTTTAAGATAGATCAGTATATCTCAATCGAACGCACACTTAATTTCTGTACGGAATTACACATGTACACTCAATTTGCGTGTAAATGAGGTGCGTGTAAGGCTCGTGTAAATACTTACACTTGTTTTTAGCGGGTATTTCACGTGTAGTTTGCATGTAAATCCCCCATATTGCTTGCATTTTATGCACATGTAAGTGCTGCTATTCCTGCGGCCTGTACTGTACATGTACATGTACTGTACGGCTACATTGTTATAAAACATTGTTATAAAACATTTTTGTTGGATCAACAATGTTAGAATGTGTAGCATGCATGTTTTTTGTTGGAAGAATGTTTTGATTTCGATCAAACATGTTCTCCAACATACATGTACAACAAATGTTGAAGCATTTAGCCGCTCTTTCAACAATGTTGTATTGCAGAGACTTAAGTGACATGTTACCAACAATGTTATATGCGTATCCAAGTGACATGTTCTTCTAACATTGTTACATCGTGTAGCCGGGGACTTAACAGATTACTGATCATGAAGGAGGAAGATACTGTATGTATTGCTGTGCCTCAATCCTGAGTTTACGAAAACATTGCCATTTTAGTGAATTGTACTAGAATTGTTGGTTCATAAGTCAATGGAAATCAGCCATGCACCAAAAATAAAGATCTCAGGAAAAATGGCCCTTAGTTGTGTAGTTTAGCCCACGTTATTAACGTTGGCATGCATGTTAATTTGAGTTCTCCTTAATTAATCCAGCATAGCACTCAAGTAAAGTCCTAGGAAACGATACATGTACAATAGCTGACACAAGTCAAAAGCGACACAGGTGTTTTTAGAATCTTCCTTTTTCCTTTGCACCTTTGCACTGAATAGATAAGCTTACTATCTATATATAGCTAACGAGAAAGATATGAATAAAACAAAAAGTTCTAAAAATTCCACATTTTGAAGTCTTCGTGAAATGCCAATAATTCCAACCATGTACTCACCAATTTGCAGCAGCAGCTATATCCTTCGCATTCCAACTCGTTATCATGTCTCTTAACCCGTTTGAAAGCGCCTTAAATTGAAAAATATATCCAATTTCCTGGGAAAACAACGAAGTTCGTTTCAACAACGACAACCCCAAATCACGTCAGAAAGGATAATTGCACAGAATATTGCATCTTGGGTAATCTCGCCCAGAGGGTGGATCAATTGCATATCAACGATGAATCCCTGACATTTGCACATGCGCAATGAAAGAGAAATTGCTATCTCGAGGATACACTGCCGGTATTGACATTACGAAGCGGTGAGTTGCAATCTTTTACTTACATTGAATAACTGACTAACTTTTTTGAGACGGCTAGATTACCTTGCCGTACCAGTTAGTTATACTGGTTAAAAATAATATTGGTTGAAAAACTTCCAACCATTAGACATATCAAATAAGTACGTACATGTACTGTTCATGTTAATAATTATGTGCATGTATTCGTGTATATTATACTGTATATACACTAATGACAGTAAGGTTGACGTGGTTTAATAACTTGTTGAGTGAGACTGGGCTTTCTCCAGTTTATGTGCATACAGCTCCTTTAGTTTGAACTGAAATTTCATGGAGGCAGAATGTGTGGACTTTAGTGTCAAGTGTATGTAGCCCTATGCATACCTGCCAACCCCCAGAGTACGAAAATCTGGAGACGTCTAGATAATATTTGTCCGAAATTTTCCGAAGGGTTCCCAAGATTGCCGAAGATTTCACGACGACTTCCGACAACTGCCGAAGATTTCCCGACGACTTCCGAAGATAACCGAGGATGTAGAAGGTTTTTTGACGACTTCAAAACCGGACTCTCCAACTGTTTTTCGCCGAAAAAAAATGAATTTCTATTTAATCGGTTTTTAAGCAATTATACTCACTATTGTCAGCTGGGCGTGGGAAACTTGTCTGAATGCGTGAGATCTATCAAAGCTGAGTTCGAGTAATAATGGGTTTGAGTGAGTTTGCAGCATGAATAGATCTTATGATGCATGATGGTTTTGGAAGCCATCTTATCAATAATGAGAAGCCAAATACGTCTGAAATTAACAGTGTTTGTGTGGAAAAGTGATTTAAAATAGTTTTTACAAACTGCGCTTCTAAAAAATTCATGAACTGGAAACATGAGGCACTAGAAAATCAGAAAAGTTTCCATTTCACGAATTTTTCAGAAGGAATGTCTTATGGAAACTATTTGGCATGGTGACTTGCAGCTCTAACCCGCTCAAGTTTCAAAAGAACACCCATAAAAGTAGCTTACCTTGTGTGTTTGCAAATGGCTGGACGCCAGCTAGGAGGAGTAATCTTCTCCACTTTCAGCAAAGCAAGGTTTTTCACCCCCTCAAAACCCGAGGGAAGGGCGCCTAAGAATTCCTTTTGAAGTGAATCGAGATCCACATTGGCCACCCTCGCTTTGACAGATCAGATGTAAACAGTGTGCGAAAACTGCGCCAATTTTCTAATATGTATTGTGCAATATGATTGGTTTATTTCTGACCAGTTACGATACTCGTTAAATATATATAAATTTGATTGCTCTCGCTGGTTTACATTTTGCAATCAAATAAAAGCACTAAATAAGAGCACTAAATCCACTTCTTGCTTTATTTTCTTTTTTAAAATAGCGAAAATAAAGAAATTAGAGAAAAAAAATGGAAAAAGTCACGGTAGGTAGTTCCCGGGAGATTTGGTGGCATAACCGGGAGATTTGATTACAAAATTGGAGACTCCCGGGAAAACTGGGAGAGTTGGCAGGTATACCTATGGCACTTATTGGGGATGCTGTACAGAAATAGCGCATCAGATCAGGGATCACGTTAAGCAGAAATCATGCATTTTTATGCAAATAAAAAAAAATGCATCAATATTTTAATGCATCCCAGGATGCAATGCACTGACTTAAATTACTTGCACAACTTGCTATTCTATTGTTTGGGCGACATGCAAAAAAAATAAATAATAAATACTGAAGTACAGTGTAAAGTAGTGGTCGCCATATTGGATTTAGCCATGCAAAGGAGACTGGTGAAGATGACTAAACATGCAGGAAACTTAATTGAGCTCCCGCCATTTGTTTGCTGATTGATCGATTGAGAAATACAAGTGGATTGAAGTACAAAATGAGTGGTCTTACAGTTCAAAAACATGGAAGACGTTTTGTCCCGCCTTTGATGTTCCGCAACGACTGATAAGACCAAACGAGAAGAGATGTCAAATGTTTTCTTTTGGCCTTGCGCACGGTATTGGTGTTCAAGGCTGTTGCAATATAGGTAACGCTAAATAAAGCGCTGGATTGTAAGATGACAATGTAACTGTAATAATCTGAAAACAAAAATGGAAAGTAAATTTCATGTGCAATTAGCTGGTAAAAAGAAATCTTCAAAATATCTTTTACAGTCAATTTTTATGTGCCACAGCAACAAAATAAATTTCATTCATCAGCATGCCAATTTTAAGGCACTACAAGGGTGCTGCATACTGAAGAAAATTTTCTGGGAGCCCTTCGGGCTTCCGATTTTAAAAGTTAGTAGCCCGAGGGATTTTTTCAGGAGCCCAGAATTAATTAATTAACCCCCTATCCCAATCCCCCCCCCCCCCCCCCCACCGAAGTCAAGTGGTTTGGTTTAGTTATAATTACACGAGATGTAAACGTGCCACAGAACATGATGACTTACCAAAAAACTGGTGTGTACCTTACAAAGCATTTCCGGGTATATATGACTTGTATTTGACCCAGAAATCTAAGTACACACTGAAATCGTAGCTAAGTTGTCACGTTTCGCGATTTTTAATCGTGTCAACTTTCTCTGATACGCACATGCTTTCTGACGGGCATGGCTCACAGCTATGTTAGTTTGATTTGGGATCAAGCTATTTCAGCTATTTTAATTCAATTCATAGTTTAGTCTTTCAACATTTCATGTCGGAATAGTAAAAGTGGTTTGTTTGTTTGTTATTTTTTTCGCTCGCACGTCTTAAGTGCATAAAGATCCAGGTATTTGGAGTTAGGGAAGAACCTTCCGCAATCCGATCGTATCACGGAAATGCATGTTTAATTGTATCACTGAAATGACTACGTAATTTCCACGTTTACTCAACAAAAAAGTATTGCTTACCTGTTGCGAGAGCAACAGCATTTAAGAAAGGTTAAGAAAATATTATACTACGTTTTGCTAGTAAGTCGCTTGAGAGCAGATGGGATGAACATGTTTCCTTTGTCGGGTAACTTTCCTCAAGTTTAACTTCCCTTTAC